>NW_004567140.1:4345685-4367232 GCF_000260355.1 Condylura cristata | reverse complement strand
CTCTGCCCACCTCTACTCCACCTCTGCCCTCTTCTACTCACCTCTGCCCACCTCTGTCTGCCTCTACTCACCTCTGCCTGATCCTACTCACCTCTTCCTGCCTCTACTCCACCTCTGCCCTCCTCTACACACCTCTACTCTACCTCTGCCCACCTCTACTCCACCTCTGCCCGCCTCTCTCGCCTCTGCCTGCTCCTACTCACCTCTGCCCGCCTCTGCCTCCCATCTCTGAACCCCTCCCTCACCTCTGCCCACACTTCCAGCTCTGCCTGCCTCATCTGGCTGCACAAATCCAACTGACAGAGATTTTCTGCTGTGGAGAGAAATCTGGGTCTCCAGAAGCCTCCAGAGGTGCCAGCAGTAGCTTCTGGGAGTAGCAGATAAATGAAATGAGGGTGCAGAGGAGTAGAAGCTAGAGGCTGTTGGTGAGAAATCTGGCCCTGGAGCACTCGCAGGGATCGTGGCAAGTGCCTCTCCTGATTTTGAGTGCCCGGGTTGTGGTGGCAGAATGCAGCCCGATGGCCTTGGCCTGAATTCCAGCCCAGCTGAGTGTTCAATCTGGTTTTGCTGCTCGCAGGCCCACGCACATTAACACCCTCTCTAGCATCACTCAGTTAGTCCTCAGAATAGTCATAGGAGGTAAGACCTGCTGAGGCCATTTTACAGATCAGAACACTGAGGCCTTGAGCCCCTGCAGGAGAAGGAAGCCCTGAAACCAAGAACTGCAAATACAAGATGGAGGAGAGAGAGAAAGAGAGCGAGAGAGATCCCAGCAAGCTGGAGCAGGAACCCGGGCTTAGGAATGTGGGAATGTGGGAGGCTCCATGAAGAAGACTGTGGGGTAGAATCTGTTGCAGAGCTGCCTGGACACAACCCCCCCCCCCCCCGCGGTCTCCCACTGTTCACACCACGCTGCCCCATCTCCCTCATCGCCAAGGCCGCCAGGTCATGTGACCTGTTTCTGGCCAAGAGCGGCGAGGCCGAGTTTGCTAGGGAAGCTTCTAGGCGCTGAGTTTTCCTACAAGGAGGGACAGCCCAAGAGGAGGGGTTTGCCTCTCCCCTGTCCAGATTTCCCGGCCCAGACACGGTCCTGGTATCTGGCCACCATCTTGAGATCGTGAAGCAAAGTGTTGGGATGAAAACTCCATGTGCCCCAGATGGCAGAGGAGGGCCAAGGAGAGGACCTGGATTCTTGGCAATGGGCATCGCCGTGCCAACCTCGGACTCCTGGTTGTGGATTTCTTACGAAAAATGAAGCGTCTCTAAGACATGAACGGCTTTTGGTTGGGTTTTCTGTTCATTGCAACCAAACGCATTCCAACATTGGGACACCCTGGGGGAAGATTAACCTGGTTGCTCAATGGTTTCACCCAGTTTCTCCTTCCTTCTTCCTTCTCAAGAAACCCCCTGAGTGTTTCTTTCCTGACAAGTTAGGGTTCCACTAGGGAAACCACCACCGATTCAGGTGGTTCCTGACCAAGATCTCTGTGCCGCATACCTTGTTTTTTTTTTTTTTTTTTTAAGACTGATTTATTTATGCAAACAGACTGGGTACAGGCCAGAGGTGCAGGGGTGGTGAGAGGCTTCACCAGAGACAGAGTGGGGAGCAGAACAGGCAGATCGACGAAGTCCACTGCTGAGGGGAGCAGCGGGGGACAGGAGAGGCCTGTCGGCCATGCGAGTCACCTCCGGGGCAGGGATCGAATTTGCACTGAAGTGGCTGCAACCAGCTTGCAGTCTCCTGCCCCTGCACCACCAGGGAGAGCCCTTCCTGGGTTTTCTTTAACTCCTGGCTTTAGCGTGTTAAGTACCAGGCCTTGGCCTTGCCCTTGACCACGTGACCTGCGTTAGCCAGTGGGGAGCCGTGAGCCAGTTTAAGGTGCAGCCTCAGCCCCTTTTGCTGCCAGGCTTCTGGGACATTGTTGTTCCTGAGGCGGGGACCCCAGGATGAGCATAGGAGGAGCAGCTGAGCCCGACAGGTCAGCCAGGCTCCAGCCGACTCCCCAGTCCCTGGGGAGCTGCACTCCTGTTGGGGTTCGCCTCTGGCAAGATGTGGTGGCCGGTGCTGCTGTGCTATTGTGCTCATAACTGACTGCAAAGTGAGCTGGGCAGTCTCTTCCTTCATCTTGGTGGCCCCAGACTTCAAGGGGCTCCACAATGGTGGAGCTCTGGGGGTGACCTAAGGGGGCAGGTGTGGCCAAGCCTCTGAGTGCCCTTGTGGTCACCGGCCCACACCCTGGGCTCTCGTCCTGCCTGGCCTGCCGCTTCCTCACCTCCCCTGGGCCTCAGTTTTCTCAGGTGGGTGAGGGGCTGTACGGGGTCTCCTTCCGCCTCAACATGCCTGTGACAGACTTGGAAAGAGATGCTGTATAACTGTATGTTGAAAGGGGACCACAAGTGAAGATAGGAGACTTAAATCCTATCCAGAGGAAAAGGAAAAAAATGAAAGAACAAACAGAAACACCTGGAGAAAGAGGTTTTCAAATCAAGGGGCGAATTCTTGGAAGAATCTGCATTTCCAGCTAACAGTCACGTAGAAAATGCCCTGTCAGAGGAGCCTAATGCTGTGACATGTTAGATCTGTTATTCCCTTTTGATCTAGCAGACCTCACATTACCCAAGGCAAGCCTCCCTCTGTCTTTTTTAAATCATGGAACAGCTGCAGTTATGAACTGGGCTTCTGAGATCAGACAGGCCTGGGGGTGAATCTGGATTCTTTCACTTCAGAGCTCTGTGACCTTGGGGAGCTGGCCTGCTCTCTCTGAGCTGCCTCTACGTCTGTACCTATAAAATGGGGGGATGGGGACTTGGGAGGGATCTCGGTGTTCTAAGAATCAGGCCTCATTCGAATCATGTTGCTGGAACGAGGTAATTTTGTTCTTACGGGGTCAGTTTGTTACGGCCCACAGTGTACAGATGGAGAAACTGAGGCTTAGAGACGTTTACTGACTTACAGAAGATGCTGGCATCTGAGCCAGGACGGCTCCCTGAAGGCTGCTCATAGAGGGTGAGGGTGATTGACTGTGAGGACAGATGGAAAAAGGAGCCGGATTGCAAAAATCAAAACCATTGGGAAGGTCTAGCCACTTCCCGCAGCCCCTTTTCTTCATTAACGGCTATTTTGTCTCTGCCGCCTAAGCTTTTGTTTTAGTTCTGTTGGTTCATTTGCTTGTTTCCTGTGTGAAATCAAATGGTGTTTGTCTTTCTCCATTTAAGCAATTTCACTAGCCGCTCTCTCTGGTGGCGCAGCGGGTTAAAGCGCAGCACTGCAAGCCAGCTGCAGCCGCTTCAGTGTGAGTTCCATCCCCGGCCCCATGGTGTGGCAGACCTCCCTTGTCTCCCCACTGCTCCCCTCAGCAGTACTGCAGTTCTGTATGCATTCTAAATAAATCTTAAAAAAAAAATGAGTTCACTAGCAAGATACCCTATAGGTCCATCCAAGTTGTTGCCAACGGCAGAATTCCTCTTTTTCATAGCCGAGTAATATTCCACACTGCCCCTAAACCAAGACCTTCTCTGCCCACTCATCTGCTGATGGGCACTTAGATTGTTCCCAGCTCTTGGCTATTGTGAATTTTGCAATAGTGGGTGTGTTAGGGGTGGACAGGTCTTCCAATTAGTGTGTTCATATTCTTTGGATAAATACCCAGAAGTAAATAGCTGGATCATATGTTATTTATTATTATTATTTTTAATAAATTTTACTTTTTTTTTAAAGATTTATTTATTTGTGCATACAGAACTGGGGTACAGGCCAGAGATGCAGAGGGTGAGAGGATTCACCAGAGACAGAGTGGGGTACAGAACAGGCAGATCGAGGAAGTCCACTGCTGAGGGGAGCAGCGGGTGGGTCAAGAGAGGTCTGCCGCGCCATGTGGTCACCTCCGGAGCAGGGGGGAATCGAACTCATGCGGAAGGGGCTTTAGCTTCTCAGTGCTGCGCTTTAACCCGCTGCGCCACCAGGGAGGGACCCATATATTATTTTTATTTTAAAAAATTTAGCACATTTTTCCCATAATGGCCACTCCAATTTATATTTTCATCCACAGTACAGGAGGATTCCTGCCCCGCCCACTTTTTTTTTTTTTTCCTAATAAACCCAAGAGGGTCTTGGGACTGTCTGTCAGGGCAGAAACGAATACACATGCCAGCACCTACCGAGGTTCCTCAGTGGGGCATTACTGGATGATGGCCGGCCAGGATAGGTCACCTCGTGGCGGGCACTGGAGTAGAGACCTCTGGTTCCATGCTGGGCAGGACACATACCATCCCAGAAGTGGTCAGTCGTTTCGGACTGAGTTGGAACAAGGAGAGGCAAAGTCAGGGCATGATTTGGGGGGTGGGGGAAGGTGCAGTCTCCGCTGTTTCCCAACGTGCTGAGCACGGTGCTCCCCAGTGGGTGAGGCTGCTGTGGAGAAATCTGCCCTGAGCTCTAAGCGGGGTTCATCCAGCGCTGGAGTCAGCCACTGGTGAGCCAGGAAGGAGTCCCAGCCAGCAGCTATGAATTCCTAGTTTAAACTGCTGCAGCACAGGGCTTAAAGGATGAGTTTCATCTAACTGACCCCCCCACCCCATTTTACCCCCAGACACTCACTGTGCTCCTAATGCTAAAAGTTACTGAGAAAGGACAGCTGAAGTGCAGTGTTCAAGCTTCTTTATTGCCCAGGACGCGTGAATGCTTATTCATTCACTTGCAGTTGAAGACTCCATGAGCTCAGGACATAACACAGCAGGGCAACTTTTCCCACCTTCAAGTTTCTGCTTCTATGGACTTTTTTCTGAATCTAGTAATCGAAAATTCTAGAAATACTCTTAAAACATTTTTTTAAGCATTCTTCTGTATTTTGTTAGCATCTTAGTTTTTTTTTAGCCTTTACACACACACACACACACGTAGCATCTTTTTTCATTTTATACATTTTTTTAAATCTCAGTTGTAGTCCCCATTTTTATTTTGAGTGACATAGGGCTGGAGGACTCATCTTTTTTATTTTTTTAAGATTTTTAAAAAAAGATTTATTTATTTATGCATACAGAGGTGGGGTACAGGCCAGAGGTACAGGGGTGGTGAGAGGCTTCACCAGAGACAGAGTGGGGAGCAGAACAGGCTGGCTGACGAAGTACACTGCTGAGGGGAGCAGCGGGCGGGTCAGGAGAGGTCTGCCGCGCCCTGTGGTCACCTCTGGGGCAGGCGGGGATCGAACTCGTGCTGAAGTTCAAAGCTTTAGCTTCTCAGTACTGCGCTTTAACCCACTGCGCCACCAGGGAGGGCCCTGGTGAGGTTTGCGTGACCTCTGAGCAGTCACTCCCCAGCGGGTCAGCCAGTCGGCAGAAACACAAACTACTGCGACTCACTCATTATCAGCCCTTCTCGACAGTGATTCTCACAGCGATGGGGACAAGCTTAAATGAAGCTGCAGTTGATATGGATGAGAAATCTGTGGTCTGGGAGGAACAAGGGTGGTGAAGGATTAGTCGCACCTCCTCCTGCTTCTGGACCCTCGTCAGCCTGACCCAACGTCGTCTCTGCCTGGAGTTGTCCAGATGCTTCTCACCATCTAAAATGGTCCAGATGCTTCTCACCATCTAAAAAGCAGATTCATTTCAGCGCCACAAACTCCCCCAGCGTGGAAGTTGCTTCCCGCAATGGCCTCGCGAGATTCCTAGTTCACCTGCGCTCAGACAGAGACCAGGAGCCGGGGAAGCTGCATTGTAGTGAGCATGTGACCGAGCAAGGATCAGTACTCCGCAGCGGCTTCTGTCCTCCCATCCCCGGGGCTGGCTGGGGTGGTCGGAAGGGTCAGGGCAGAGAAGCAAGGCTTCAGCTCAGAGATTACAGTGTCTCCTGGGGTTTGTGGTTGCAGTGTTAACACTAAATGATAATTAATCCTCTGACAGGTCTTGGAAGTTAATCCTTTAGGAAATCTTAATTACCGCTATTAGGGTTATACTAGTTCTGAAACTTGGAGGAAGTAATGTCTGCATCCAGGTGATCCTGGATTGCAACTGCGTTGTCACCAGCCTTTCATCCATCCGTCCACCCAACAATAAGCGAATGTCATTACGGGTCCTTCAGGGAAGTTGCATTCCAAAGGAAAGGAGCTTGGTGACAAGATGGACACCCGTGGTACAGTTAGACTAATATGTCGCCACAGACGGACGAGTGGAAAGCAGGTGCGTGTGGGTGGAAGCACAACGGGAAGGAAACCAGCCTTACTGCGGAAAATTTCTCAGTGTCCATCCACAACTAGTTCTTCCCCGCTGCCTGGGTACTCGGGACATGAACACCCCAGGGCGTTGGGGGTCAGGTGACTGGGTTTGGCCAGTGATATGAGCACAGGCAATGCACTGAACCCCCTTTCTGTGAGTCTGAAGTCTCTTGCTCTTCTGTGAGGTGAATGTGTTGACCAGCTGAAGCCACAAAATAGAATTATTATACCCTGGCGTTACCTCAGGGGGACAGGCCCTTTCAGAATGGGGTCCTGAGAAATTAACTGTGATGACCCTTTGAGATTCCGAGGGGGTGATTTCTGCAGCCCAGTTCAGCCCAGCTAATACCCCGAGGACAGGACGGGGCAGGGTGGGGTCCAGAGAGACTTTCCCTGTACTGGCAACTTATCTGAAAGCTCCCGGGTAAGTGAAGGGGATCTATGCACCCCGAGCTTGTCTCCCCCCACCTCCTAGTGCCCAGGCGAGGAGTCTGCACTGGTGGGAGCGAGGTGAGAGAGCACACCCCACAGCGAAGAGCTGGCGGCCCAGCCCCAGAGGCTGACCATTAAGCCCGTCGGCAGTGGTGTTTGGAGAGGGTGGCCCTGGCCCTGTACAGTGAGGCCAAGCTGCCCCCCAGCATGGCATGAAAAGCAACAGTTTTCAGGAAAAATAGGATCACCACCTGGAACCACCCAGGTGTGGTTCAAATCTCAGTGCATCGTCTTGCCAGGGTGAGCCTGGCAAGCTCTCAAGCCGTCCACCCTCAGTTTCCTCATCTGTGAGATGGGGTAACACCAGTGCATGCCACCCAGAGCTCCCCCAGGGGTGCCGTGTTCCTTTTTGCAAAGGACTTAGAATGGTGCCTTGACCACCATCAGTGCAATGAGAGAATTTATTAAGTAAAACAGAGGAGTAGTAAAGCTACGAAACTAGTAAAGCCTCCCTTTTAAATGTTTTCATTCTTTTGAAAACAGTCCCACCGGGCGTCCTTTGCTTGCATGCCTCCCGCGACGGGGAGGTCACTACCTGACTCAGTTCATTCTTCACAAGAGCCTGAGTTTTGTCCCTGAGTTTCTGCCCCGGGGGCTTAAATCTGGGCCCCAAGGCCTGAGAGCAGAGGGCCCTTCTCATCTGCACTCCAGCAGCCAGGGGAGCGCTGGGGATGCTGGCCTGGGAGAACAAGGCATGGAATGAGCCTGCTCGTCGTGGATATTGGTCTCCTGCGATGGGAACACGGGGGTGCGGTAGGAAAGCAATGACTTCATCAGCGCTCCATTTGCAAAGGTCTCTCGGTGGCTGTGCAGAGGGTGGGCTGCAGGAGACCAGGTACTCCAGGAGGGCTCATTAATTAGTGCTGAGACCTGGGTGAAGCTTGCCAGCAGCCATGGCCAGTGATGAAAGGACACCTCTTGGTGAGACTCCATGGGCTTCTGTGTTTACTTTGCTCAAAGCTCAGTCTATTCACGCAGCCTTGCAATTAGTTTCTTGCTTCTCTGTACCCCCAAGAACAGTCCCCCGATGCCACAGGCAGGTCTTACGCATCACTGCAGCTCATTGGGGGTAATGCCGGGCTCACGGTAGCTTCTGGAGCATCCTAGCAAGCACTTCAGGCAGCAAGGTTGAGTCAATGTCTGACCGAGATTTTGCCCCCTTCTGCCCCGGCAGCTGGTGGCACCTCAGAAGGCAACCAGGAGCCCTGGCCGCTGAACACGGAGTTTAGGGACATGACCCCCATGGTCATAGGTGGGTGGACAGCATGACATTTGCAGTCCTTTGTCCTGGGCACCTCCCAGCCTTGCCTGCCTGGCTCACATGCTCCAGAACGGTAACAGTGTTGACATAGGAACCTGAATGGCAGAGTCCTCATGTCAACATAGGTGTCCAGAGGAGGCCCGGCGGGACGCGGGCTGATCCCTCTGCAGTCACACTCGCCTGGGTTCAAACCTCACCTCGCCACCCACAGACTGAGCTACTCCTTCCTCTGTGAGCATCTCAAGGGCCCTTGTAAGGGCGAGGGAGAAAGACAAAGACCCCAGGGAGTTGCCTTCCGTTCAGCAAACACCCAGAACGTGGTGATGTTGCCGGAGGCAGACGGAAGGCAAGAGGCAGAATGTTCCTTGCTTTGCTCAACAGCCTGATCTTGGTTAAGCCACGTTGGAAGCCACCTGGCCTTGTGCTACCCTCATTCCCACTAGGCTTCTGGTCATGGGTCTGCAGCTCTCACTGGTGGCCCCTTCACCCCGACCAAGCGCTCCTACCTGTCAGCTCTCTGCAGCCCAGTTGGGCAGGCTCAGCAAACATCCCATCAAGGGCCGCTGGGTGCTCTCCACGGAGCAGATGGTCCCGGGGTGGCCTCGGGCGTGGTGAGCGCCCTTCCACTGGACACTGCTCGGCGCTCACCACCTACGTGGGCCACACTTCTAGAACCGCCCCCGCTGCTCCAGAGACATCTAAGCCTGCTTGGTTTCTTCTGAGGCTTCTCAGGGAGGCTGTAAAGATGGCTCCTGCTCATCGTGTCTTTTCTGGGGACACTGAGGGGGCCCAGCGTCCACCTAGCACAAACCTTTTCTCTGTGTTGTTTTCATATCCTTCCTTGAGGCGATGGACGCCATATGGTGGAGTTGCTGAAAAGGTAGGAAGGGGTTGTGGGGTGACAGGAAATACCAGAGAAGAACAATAATCGCCAAGTACTTAAAATTGTCACCCCCCATCATTAGCTATTATTATAATTGCTATGACTATAATCATTATAGACATATTGAGTTATGGGCTCTTTTGTTAATAAGTGATGTCTCTTGACCTTATGCTCTCCTCTACCCCAATACTGCCCATTTTAATGGAGGCTTAACTTTTGCTTTACCGCCTCAAAAAATATTTCCTGATCTCCAGCACGCACATTTCTTTTTTCTTTGCAACTCCTGTCTTGATGAATTTCTGTCAAATGACCCTCCAAGCCTCTATCCATTTTACGTTCTTGTTTCAGTCGTCTATTGCTGTAATCTCCCTCCAGATATGTATGTCTATGTAGTTTGTGGGTCAGGAACAAGGAAAGGGCTTATCTCTGTGCCAAGGTGTCTGGCATCTCTTCTAGAAAGATCCCTCCACTGCTTCTCCAGAGCGCAAGTGCCTTGATGGCTGGAGCAGAAACCATGCGCAGATGTCTTTCCTTCCAAGTGTGGGGTTGGAAGATGCCGACTGTGGCCTGCAATGCCCCCACTTGGCTTCTCCGTGTGGACTGGGCTTCCTTCCATTATGGCTGCCTCAGCCATCCTCCCTGACTGCTCAGGGCTCCAAAGGCAAATACCCCACGAGCAACCAGGGGGAGGCGCTGTTGCAGATTGTGAAATTAGCACAGACACACAGCTCATCACTCACCTTCCTTGCAAGCCTGCCAGGCTTCAAGAGGGAGGAATAGATCCAGGTTCTCAGTGGGAGGAGGGTCAAAGACATACCATGAGAACATCTAGGGCAGGAGGTATTCTTTGTTGCAATCTTTGGAAAATACCACTTGCTGCAGTCCTAGAAATTCTCCCTCTGGAGTGCAGACCATGCCTCAAATCTCTTTGAATCATTTCCAGATCTGTTACACAGTATCTTGAAAATAATACACACTCAGCAGGATTCATTGGTGGATGCCCTGGGCTGGAATGGAGAGAGGCACGTGACCATCATGGGTTAAAGCAATTGGAGTTGAGTAGCGTTTGATAATGGACAAATCACTCAGATAGATGCATCATCCAAATGTCACTTAAATATCACCATGACCCTGCCAAGAGTGTTGCTAGCCTCCTTCACCAGTTCATGGAGGCCTCGCAGAGTTTACACAACTTGTCTAATGTCAACACAGCTGGCCGAAGACAGATTTGAATCCAGGATTTGTCCCCACACAGAGTGGCAAATGCCCAGTTGAAACAAAGGTGTAAAAAAAGGCAGGTAAATATGACTCTCCAAATGTTTGTCTTGAAGGTCTTGCCAATCTCTAATCCAACATCTGCAGGCTGTTTCGACTTCCTGCTCTTGCCTCTTTTCAGAAGACTCCGATCAGGAGAGGACTCCAAGTTCAGTGTCGAAAGCCAGGCTCCTGGTAACCAAAGATGGTTGGCAAATGGTCTTTGAACAAACTTGTCTCATGAAATGCAGGGTCGGTTTCACAAGTACATAAAATAACAAGGGAATCAAAGACATAAACAAGAACAAGTCTGTAATCGTCACAAAGAGGGGCCGGCCCGGGGGGGAGGAATGCAGCTTTTTTTTTTTTTTTTGCAGGCGATTTCAGGGCTCTGGCCATCTGTTCCTTGTTGTGGGTGGTTAAGTGAAATGGGCTGCCAATACAAATAGCTCCACTTGAGGTTTGTTTGCATAAATTGTTTTGAAAGCTTCATGACGAATTTTCAGGATTACTTGCAGTGGTAGGGACCTCAGCGGAGGCGGAAATATAAATTTAGAGATGCCAGTTGGAATCTATTAATTTGCTCACAGCACATCACCCTAGCTCTGCTATTGAGCTGACTGTGTGACCTTGGGCTGGTGAATCCACCCCTCTGGTCTTTCGCTTCCACCTCTGCTCCGTGGTGTGGTGGCTATTTTAGGCGATTGTGAATTTCCAGGACAGATGCGGCATAGGGGTTAGCATCGCTGTAGGGTCAATCGATGGAAGCGGTTAGCTTTTTGCTGTGAAGGGAGGGAGAGAATTTCCAATCAGACAGACTGGAATCAGACAGACTGGCTATCTGGGGGATCTGGGGAAAGTTCTACTTTCTATGTGAGCCTCAACTTCAACATTTGGGGAGCGGGCTAGTCACAGATCAGGAAGACGACAGGCGGCCCCGTCTGTGAGAACCAGAGCACGGAGTCCCTGTAGGAAACACTGTCCTCACCCCGTAGTGGCGGAGACTGGGCTGTCCGGGAGCCTGAGTCCTTCGCCGCCCACGTCTGGGATGACACAGCCATTCTGCCGCTGTATCTCCCGAGTTGTTCTGAACTTGGGTGGAGTTTGCGGGAGTGGTTTGTTTGGGCGGTGCTACTTGGGTGGGGGGGTTGTTTGGACAAGAACAGTGGGCGCTGTCTGCTGGGGTGAGGAGTGAGCAGTGGGGCGCGGGGTGCGCTGGATGGCTGTGACCTAGGACAGAGAGGACGGGGTGGAGGTGGGTGGGGGTGAGGGGCGTTCTGAGGGGGGAGCCACTGTGGCGAGTAGTTACCAACAGCCAGATGCTGCAAACCTGGAGCTGAATTTTTTTTTTTAAGATTTATTTATTTACTCATACAGAACTGGGGTATAGGCCAGAGATGCGGAGGGTGAGAGGCTTCACCAGAGACAGAGAGGGGATCAGAAGAGGCAGATCGACGAAGTACGCTGCTGAGGGGAGCAGCGGGCGGGTCAGGAGAGGTCTGCCACGCCATGTGGTCACCTCGGAGCAGGCGGGAATCGAACTCACGCGGAAGTGGCTTAAGCTTCTTAGTGCTGTGCTTTAACCCGCTGCGCCACCAGGGAGGGCTGGAGCTGAATTTTTGATTCTATTGTGTTAAAGCATCTCCAGGAGCAAGTTGCCATCTCTAGGGAAACAGCCCATTGGCTGACTATCTGGGGGTAGGAGAGAGAAGAAGACAGACCGGAGAGAGAGAGAAGCAACAAAAGCAGAAGACCAAGTGGGGTGAGAAACACCGAGACAGACAGACACAAGCAGCGCAGCTCAGACACCGGTCAGGGGGTGGCTTTGAGCGTGGGCCTTCACGTTTGGGGCAGATGGACAGCAGAGACTCCCAGCTAGGATGGTCCCTTCTGCATGACTCAGGTCTGGGGGTCTTTTCAGATGCCCCACCTGGAGGGGGGCCAGCATTGTAGCTCTAATGTCCAGAGTGGGTCCCCATAATGCAGAGTGATCCAGAGGTGGGGCAGAGACATGGACAGACAGAGACCGCGCAACAGGAAGAGAAAGAGCTACAAAGAGCAAACGGACAGGACAGACAGGGCAGGAGAGATGGGAGAGACGGAGACAGACAGAGGAGGGCACATCCAGTGGCTGCCTCGAGCTCCCGTGCCCCGTGTCGCGGGAATGGGGTCCCATTCATCCGGGAGATTCCAAGCTGCACACCTCGGGGCTGTCAGAAGTGGGGGTCATCGCTGGGCACAGCTGCCCCCTGGCACCAGCCCGGCATCTTGGCAGGGCCTGTCTGGCTCTCGGGGGTCTGACCTGCTTCTTTCATCTTCGGTTCCAGCCCCACGTCAGCACAGGCCAGGCACTGCCCATATGGGGCAGAGAAACAGGGCTCATGGCTGTACCAGCTGAAGCCATTCTACTGATGACAGTTAAATTGTCAGGGTCTCTGTTCTTCATTTACATCACAGATGCGCACGTCCTCTGACGACCTCCCCAAATGAAAGCCAGCTGGCCCCTTCCCGTCCACGCTACATTTCGCTTCACTTTAGACAGTCTTGTGACTTTCAACTCCAACCTGCCATTCCCCTGGATGCACTGTTGTGCTTAATGATATTTTATTGTGTGATTTCACCAAACGCTAGAGTTTTTCACTTATTTTAAGCTAATGGACTAAATCTGGACCCATTTGCTACAACAAGCTCTGCTTTAGTTAGGAGAGGAGTGGTTATCATAAATCAGGATTCAGGTAAGATATTAGGTTTCTAGTGCATTGGACCCAGCCAAGGCTGTGCTTCAACGTGGTCGGTTCGGCAGCCGGCTCAGGCACGCCTAGAAGTGACTTTCCTCCTAGGAGGGGTACACAGGCCCCCCACCCCACCCCAAGCCATTCGATATGCCGCTGAGTTTCTATTACATGGAAGCCCTTGAGGGCATGCATACTGAAAAGCAGCTTCAAAGGAGGCTACTTTCTGCTAGGACACACACACACAGCTGGATAAGGCCCAGGGACTTACTGGAAGACCTGTGGGTATAGTTAGTTCTAGGGTCTTCCCTGACGAGTGAGTACACGCTTAGCCTTGTGAGGGGTGGGGGTGGCTTTGAACGTGAACCTTCACGTTTAGGGCAGGTGGAGAGCAGAGACGCCAGCCAGGGAAGGTGTATGGCTCCAGGTCTGGGGGTGTTTTCAGATGTCCCACTCTGGAGGAGAGTGCAGAATTATAGCTCTAATGTCCACAGTGAGTCCCCATAACGCAGAATGATGTAGTGCTCAACAGTGGATAGTTTGGCTCATGAGAAATCCTGCTTTAGGTGTGCTGGCAGAGAGGTGAGCAGGTATGATTATGCAGGTTCTGTCCTGACCAAATGCAATGGGGCACCAGTCATGACAAAAGGCCCCCTGGAGTTGTGCAATGTTGCAGTCTTCCAGGTAGAAGGAAGAAGAGGTGCAGACTGAAAGGCTGGACAATCTGTTAGGTTCCGCTTGAGCTGGGGGGATGGAATGAGGCTGTAAACTCAGGGTTGGGTCTAGGAGTTAGGACTTCCTGCCCGTAACGGACTCTGCTTCCAGGTAAGGGGGTGACCTTTACCCAAAGAATCAACCTCCCTGTGCCTCAGTTTCCTAATCTTTACACCAGCCATGATAAAAGCACCCCCTTGGAATGTTATTATGAAAATTAAACGAGTCCATACATGGAAAGTGCTTATAAATAGTCCCTGGCAAAAAGTAAATGCTCAATAAAACTTTCAGTAGCTTGAGCTTTATTTTCATTCATTTCTTGTCTTGTGTTTTAAGATTTGAGAGGCAGCCCTTAAGAATCAGTGGGACAGGGCCCTCCCTGGTGGCGCAGTGGGTTATAGCACAGCTCTAAGAAGCTAACGCCACTGCAGCACGAGTTCGATCCCCACCCCGGAGGTGACCCACATGGCGCGGCAGACCTCTCCTGACCCGCCCGCTGCTCCCCTCAACAATGTACTGCGTCCACCTTCCTGTTCTGCTCCCCGCTCTGTCTCTGGTGAAGCCTCTCACTACCCCTGCACCTCTGGCCTGTACCCCAGTTCTGTATGCATAAATATTTAACAACAACAACAAAAGAACCGGTGGGCCAGTTCTGCGTACAAGATAGTCAATAGATAAGGGATGGGGATGCCGTTAGACCTTCCTCTGAAGCAGTCCGATCTTTCATCTGCTTGCCTTTATCTCCCAGTCATCACGGTACATTGTCTGAGTATTTGCTCATCGCTGGGGTCAGCCTTGGCGAGCTCATGTTTCATTGAAAAGGACCCATTCGAAATGAGCTGCTCTCCCATTTCTGTATCTGACATATGGGGTGCGGCCCCGAGACTCAGTCCAAATGAAGACGCCCACTGGTGAACGGGGAGGCTTTAGCATGCCGGAGGCAAATGTCTTTGGTCATGCCCAATGTGTACAGTAAACTAAAAAAAGGAAAAAACACTAATTTGGATAAAGTGATTTTAATGTGTGTGTTTTGAAGGAACCTGGAATAACTTAGAGGAGGAGGGAGATGACAAATAAATGTTTCCGGAAAATATTAGCTGAAGCTGCCACAGTTGATGTCAGCATTCACCGTGCTCCCGGCAGGGGGAACCAGGCAACCCCGGCTGCGTGGAAGTCTGTGCGTGATGGATAAAGGTGACGATGGACTAAGCAACGCGGGCTGAGATCTGTGGGTTCTGTTTACTACCACAATGTTTATTTCATCAGTCTATTACTTCCATTCAAGTGGCTGGAATACAAATCATCCAATAAAACCATCTTTTCCCTCCGGAGAGGAAACATTTGAATGCATCGTCCAAAGGGAATTGAGTGGGTTTGTCAACCAGCCTTGGTGAGGAGTAGGCCAATCCTGGGGGGTCACATTCCTATCATGGGTGAGGAGTTACCTCTGTCAGCAAGATGAGTCCTCCACGACGTAGTTAACGGCCGTATCTCATTTAAATCAGCACAAAGCAAGCCCCCACCCCCCGCCTAAAATTCGCCTCCCTTTTGACTAATCGTGTTCATTTTCCCTTGGCAAGGTGTTCCAGGTTGACCCCCAGGAAACCTGGGTGTCAGCCTTTCTCTGGTGGAGCCCTGTGGGGCCCCACCTGTGGGGCCATGACTTCACATGGCCACTGGGTGTCGCTGTGCCACTGGGCTGGGCCACGGAGAGCATTTATCTGGCTGTTAAAAAACCTGCTTCTTAAGGAAAACAGTGGGACTTGACAGAGGGCAACTACCCAGGCAGGCCTTAACTTAATGCCAACCTTGTCAAAAACGGTGGTGTTTACTGTAGACGACATCTTACATGATGGACTTTCACATGCCAGGGGACATTTTAGATCCAGTTTCAAACTGAAGAAAAAGAAAAGGAAAGCAAGAAAGAAGCCAAAAGAACGTTCTCCCTTCTTAATCCCCCGAATTGGGGCATTCTGATCTGCTATGTGGTTGTGTTGTGGGATGGTGATGAATGCCAGCCTGGATTTTTTCATTCTTTCTTTCTTTTTTCTTCTCCTTCTTCTTTTTTTTGGTCTTGACAGCTTTTTTTTTAACCCCTCTTCCAAGAGCCACACAAAAAAAATGTTTTTCAAATGAACACAGGCAAGGTTGTGTCACTCAGTGATGGATTGCTCACTCTGGTTCAGCTTTTGATAATTAAGTTCTACTCTTCACAGACCAAGGCTATCCTGCCAAATCCAAAATACCCTGGAAAATGTAAAATTAGAACCTTATGAGAAAAAAAGATTAAAAGAACTAAATATATATGTATGTAGTTTGGCTAAGTGGTGATTGGGGTGGGGTGGGGTGCGGTGGGGTGGAGTGGGGTGCGGTGGGCAGAGGGTGACATGATTTGATAACTGCTTACTAATGTGTATGAGGACACATGGCCGGGGAGATGGGCCTTGTCTCTCACCCAGAGGGACGAGGCTGAATTACGAGAAAAGAGACGAACCAAAAAGGAGAACGTTCAGGGCACGTGCTTCCACCAGGGTAGCACTCCAAAGGGCAAGTATTAGCTACGTCAGCTCTGGAAACATTGCACGCGCGTCTACCCAAGCACAGCCCGGAGGTGTTACACAGAGGCCGAAAGACTCTGCCCGTGGTCGGGGCAGGCTTTCTTCTTATATTCAGGCCCTCGAGTTTCGACACCGCACGGGGCACTTTGCTTACCGGAATGCTCAGCTCCTGAAGACGGGTTCTCAGACCTGAGCTGAGGAATTCGTGTGGCGACTGCAGGCGTCTACCGCGACGTCCTGCTGACGTCAGAGGGAGCCTGCGCAGCCCGGGGGTTGCCTCACACACACATTCGTTGGCCCGGAGGCCGCCATCTTGTTTGTTGCATTGGCGGTTCCCTCGCTGTGGTCGGTCTGTGTCTGGTGGAAAATGCCGTCCTGCACCCAGCCCGATTTCCTTTCACCATGGATCAACACCACCGACCACAACAAGCCCCAGGAATTGCTGAGTGATTTATTAGAAGAGACTGCAAAAGATACTTTAAAAGCAAATTCCCTCACCCCTGTGTAATGGGCCAGGGAGGGGAGGAGAAAAACCAACTACCCATGTGGCCATTACATTCTTGGCAGTGGCAGGCCCCTTGTCACTGGCGCTCTCCAAGTGGGCAGGAGCCGGGTTTCACAAACCATTCCTATCTTGAGGACTCCTGGCGTTCACTTGATCACCCTGAAAGCTGGATCCTTATCTGCCTCAGTAATTTATCTCTTTGGAAGGCGAAAGCTGGGGCGAAGAGATGCAACTGATAAATACACTATTCTCAGTATACAATTAGCCTCAGTTAAGTGTTAAGGTTCTACCCAGGGGCTGCCTTTTTGCCATGAAACTGATATTTCAAATTACCCCAACTGGAGTTCCCACTCTCCCCACCTCTTTCTGCCTGAGGGAGAAGCTCAAGGAACCCAGTGGGAAATTTCTCAGGGCTGCAGGGAAGATGAGGCAGACAGAGGCCACAGAGGGTATGGCCTGGGCAGGTCTGACCGGTCTTTCCTCTTTGCAGAGAAGCTTTTAGATTCTGTTCCTGATTTTTTTTCCAAGCCTGGTCTTAGGGCGGCCTGGTTGACCCTGGGTTTAAGGGAAATGAGATAGCTGGACCTGCTTTCTGTCAGAATTCCCTCTTCACTGAGCGAGCTTGGTGGGAACCCAGAGATAAAAAATGGGAACTGACTTCTTCCATGAGGCGGGAAAACAACCAGGAGGAAAAGCCCTTCCTGCCCCCACTCCCCATCCCCCATAAGTCTAACTGGCTGGCCTGCCTGCCTTGTGTGGATTACACCCCAACGGCCTGCGATGGGCGCCTGGGGCTCAGCGTGTGCACGGGGTGCCCCTGCCCCTCAGCGACAGCAGCCTCTTCCTTGGCTTTATAAAAGCTTTTTCACTTTAAAAATTGGTCAAAGGTGGGAAGCCGCCCTTCCTCTCTGGCACCTCAAATAATTTTCTGGTCTACCCAGGACTTAGTGTGTTAACCCTTGGGCAGAATAGACCCCGTCTTGGGATGCAGAAAGAACGGGGTGACTAAGGGCCCGCCCCGGTGGTGCAGGGGGTCAAAGCGCAGCACTGCAAGGCTCTTGGCAGCCGCCTCAGCACGAGTTCGATCCCCGGCCAGGGAGTGACCTACAGGGCTCTGCAGACCTCTCCCGTCTCCCCGCTGCTCCCCTCAGCAGTGGATGTGTATCTTATGTGTGTTATATATACAAGGATTAAACAGTAGATCACCTGTTCTGCTCCCCACGCTGTCTCTGGTGAATCCTCTCACCGCTGCAGCTCTGGCCTGTACCCCAGTTCTGTATGTATAAATATATAAATCTTAAAAAAAATGAGAGAACTGAGTGAATACTCATTTTGAGGGTGGTTTATGATTTAATTAAATTCAGGGTACAGATGCTCTCAGGGACCCCGAGCTGGGGCCCACGGTGGGCTGAGAACAGACAAGAGAGGAGCCGTGGTGAGCAGGTTGTTTCTGGCCACGTATTAGTGTAGTTATAGCTGAAAGAGGCTGAGCAGGTCACCGTACCTTGCAAAGCTTCCTTTTCCTCACTTGTAAGATGGCGCATGTAATGGTTCTCACTGAAATAGCTGTTGCAAGAATTAAATTAACTCTCATACAAAAAGTTTAGAATAATCCGGGGTCAAAAGAAACGCTGAATGTAGCTAACAAATACTAGGCCTGCTATTTTCCACCGTCATCCCTGTCCCACCTCAACCCAGGGCCAGATTTTGATATGTGCGGATTTTGAGCATTAACACATTATGATGATGCGAACCACGGCTCCAAAGAACCTGTGCCTTGCTGTGAGGATTCTGGAAGCAATGTAGCAGCACTTGGTCAACATTAGGATCTGTATAAACCAAGATCCAGAGGTTTTGACCCTGTGAATATACAGCCAGAAAATTCCCATGCAAAGGGTCATCTAGTGGAAAGCAGGCTTTAGCGTGTTTCCAAGGGGTGGGGATTGGAGGCATCCTGGAGCTCATCCCCGGGAAAATGGGGAACGTCCACCGTCCACCAGGGAGACAGAAAAAGCAGAAGGAACGTGCTGGATAAGGGGCGGGAGTGTCTATGCTCAGTGTCACCTTGACAAAGTAAAAAACGCCCTATTTATGCAGATTACTACACAGACACACACACCAAATGCACATTTTTTAAAAGATTCATTTATTTATTTATGCATACAGAACTGGGGTTCAGGCCAGAGGGGCAGGGGCTGTGAGAGGATTCACCAGGAACAGAGTGGGGAGCAGAACAGGCAGATCGACAAAGTCCACTGCTGAGGGGAGCAGCGGGCTGGTCAGGAGAGGTCTGCCGCGCCATGTGGGTCACCTCCGGGATGGGGATTGAACTCATGCGGAAGCAGCTTTAGCTTCTTCGTGTTGTGCTTTCACCCACAGTGCCACCAGGGAGGGCCCCCCAATGCACATTTTTAAGGCCATGTAGTTTCACAAAGGCACATGTTAGAAGGTCTGCTGCAAGAGAGGAGGGAAGTGGAAACTAGTGTGAATAATCAGACGACTAAGTCAGTACAATGAAAGTCTTCTTGCCCAGATTCACGATGACTGCCGGGTGAGCTGAGGCTAAAATTAACTCAGCCCCCTGCGCTTGATGTCAGAAAGAGGACTGTTTCTCCCTCTCTGCATGCTGCTGAAAGTAAATAAATTCTATCAATTAGATATTCATGCAATGGACCTTCATTCATCTGGATGTGTATCTTATGTGTGTTATATATACAAGGATTAAACGATAAACTAAGTATGGAGTAATTGAATGAAACTGAAGCTTTGTCCATTGACAAGAACTTTTTATTCTGGAATAATACTTATATTCACAGAAAATCGCAAAGATAGTACAGGGAGTTCCGGCAGGCTCTTTTCTCCCTAAAGTTAACATCTGAGGGAACGAAGGTATATTTGTCACAGATATTAGTGAAAACTCTCCTTTTCCTCACGAATGTGGAGTGCAGGCTGTCAGGTACATTTAGTGACCGTGGCACTCCAGCCTTCTCCACGCTCTGACAGCGTCCCTACTCTGGTGACCTTGACAGCTTGGAGGTGGGCTGGGCAGGTATTTTATGGAATGTTCCCCCAAGCTTGTGTCTGATGTCTTCTGAGGAGTAAACAAAGGTTATGTGCTTTCACAGAGGTGAGCGACCCTTCTTAGAACACCATACCCAGGCATCTGATAGCAACATTTCTCACTTGTGACCTTCACCACCCCATGTAGGATCTGCTAGGTATTTCCACTGAAAATGAGTGTTTTTCTTCTTCTTATTCTGTTCTTTGAAAAAGGAGTCACTCAGTCTGGTCCATTGTCAACAGAAGGAGCACTGAGTTCTACTTCTTGGAGGGGGAAGTTCCTTAGTGTTTCTTCTAAGAGTTTTAGCATTTTGGCTCTAACCCTCATGTCTGTGACCTTGTTTTGAGGTAATTTTTGTGTGTGGTGTAGGAAAGGTGTACATTTCGTTATCCTGACTGTAGACATCTACAATGCCAGAACATTTTCCAGAAGAGACTATTCTTTCCCTATGAAATTGCCTGGTACTTAATGCATTTCTTAAATATCAGAAACAATCCTTTAGGCTTCCCTAAGGCTCCGATCCCCACTAGGGATCCATGAAGTTCAGCTCAATACCAAATTGGAAGTTTCGGGGTTCTCAAATGCCACTCACCACTAGAAAAGTCTTAACACATCCACATACCACCTTTCCCATAGTTTATATTTTCTTTAAATTGACTCCCTAACCTTCAATTTAATAGCAAAAAGGTACTTGACTTCACTACCATGATATCTGCAAAATCACAGGTTTGGTAGCGGTTAAGGGCTTGGCTCTGGAGCCAGACTGCCTGGCTAGGAGTCCTGTCTCCTCTACTTATTAGCTGTGTGACCTTGAGTGAGTGACTTGACCTCTCTGTGCCTCTACTCCTCATCTATAAAAAATGAATGAGAGTATCTCCTGCATAGAGTTGTGATGATTAAAAAGCTGGTATATGGAAAGACTTTGAGAGTAACTGGCACACAGTGAACACTGCATAAACGTTAACTATTATTATCACACCAGTAATTTTCTGCAGTGCATTTTATAATAGATGCAAAATACTAAAACCAATAAGCAAAAAGCATCATGTGTGTGCCACCCCCAAATCATTCTGTCTACCACAAATCTCACCCATGTTACACTTGAAAATGTTGGCAATTCATCATGACTTCTCTCTCTCTCTGTCTTGATCGTTGGCTTTCTCTCCAGCAAAAGAAGCAGGAAATCCCAGAGGTGATAAAGTCGCTGATAGTGGCTTCAGGGCGATAGGAGAGGGCATCTGAGGGTGTGTTTGTTTCTGGATTACAGTGACAGAGCAATAAGGAAAAGCAGACTGTTTATTCTGCTATGCCACCTTCTGAGAGGCCAGGAAACACAGCGGCCCCAATCTCGGGGGTGTGTGGCGGTGACAGTGGGCCTCTGGTCCCCATCCTTCTCTTGACCACTGTGAGCTGTTGCAGGCCTCCTGCAGAGCAGTGTCTTTGAGCCCCAGCGCTGGTAGGAAAAGAGCAGAGACAACTCCCGGGGGGCCGGTGGTGAGTGGCTGCACATCTTGGCAAATTCACTTTGGTTCCAAAGACTTGAGGTAGAAACTGATGCTCTCAGCTGGTTGGTGATCAGTTTTGAGGAGTAGAAGCTGACTTGTGAGTTGACAGGGGTGAGGGTGACATAAGATGAAAGAGAGATGTTGACACTAGTCACTCCTTCTTAGTTCTCCAACAAGCACACATGGCAAACACCCACCTCTGAGGACGGTGGGCCTCACCCCAGAGTTCTGGCTCCCTAGGGCTGAGCTGGTACCTAGACCTGACATGGTCTAGGAAGTGTGCTGAGGTCAGTTCCCCACTTATTTATATTTTAATTTAAGGTGCTAGTTTGTTCTTTTTGGGTCATTTTTCCTATGGATAGTTCTGACTCCT
>NW_004567140.1:4325848-4345495 GCF_000260355.1 Condylura cristata | reverse complement strand
ATATATATATAATATTGTAGGACAAGTTCACCCTCAGGGTCTCTTCTGGGTTCTGGGGAAATGCACCTGGTTGCTGAGGTTTAAAAGAGCCTACACGATAGCTCATGATGACCGACTTCATATTCTGCTCAATGCTTGTCTTCTGATTTCTCAGCACCACCTGCAGCTGATCACAGGAGGTGGGTGCCATGACCACTTCCGTTTTGCACATAAGGCAACAGCTGGAGAGACATTAAGTCACTTCCACAAAGACACGCAGGAGGTGAAGACCAGAGTCAAGCCCAAAACCCCTGATTCCAGAGACCGAGGTTTTTGTTTTTTTTTAAAGATTTACTTATTTATGCATTTATGCATTCAGAACTGGGGTACAGGCCAGAGGTGCAGGAGTGGTGAGAGAATTCACCACAGACAGAGTGGGGGAGCAGAAGAGGCTGACTGATGAAGTACACTGCTGAGGGGAGCAGTGGGTGGGTCAGGAGAGGTCTACATGCCATGTGGGTCATCACCTCCAGGGTGGGGATCAAACTCATGCTGAAGTGACTTTAGCTTCTTAGTGCTGTGCTTTAACCTGCTGCTCCACCAGGGAGGGCCCTAGAGACTGAGATTTTAATGGTCTTTATTCACAAAACACCAGAAAGGAACATAGCCCTACCTCTGAAGTTTTTATTCCAATACTCCTTCCCTTATTGCCCCGTCCACCTTCACAGCCATGGTGGTGCAGATGACAGTGCCCTCGTCTTACATGTAAGGAAGCCAGGAAGCCCAGAGGCTAGGCAGCTCTTGCATGGAATGCACTGAGCGAGTGGCCTAAGCCTCAGGCCTCATCAGGGCTGATCGCCATCATGGCTCAAGTCCATGTGACATTCATCGCAGTTCACTCCCGGTGTCCAAGCGCTAGCCAGGAGTATAGACTGGTTGTCCACAAACCATATCTATGCATAGATGATTAGATGACGCATTCATCTGGAATAATCATTGTAGATTCCATCCTACAAAGACCAAGTGGCTTTAGAACATCTCTGGGTATTTCAAGAATTGGACCTATTTCCATAGGTCATAATGATTACAAGAAAATTGACAACCTTAAGGACAAAGCCACCCGCACCTTAGGGGCTCCCTTCCAAGATGTCCTAAGAAACTCACTCCAGGACGTGGGCTTCACGGGATCACAATCATTTTAGAGATGAGCCCAGAGGCTGAGAGTTGTTAGGTGGTTTGTCTCACGTGGGAGAGAGCCAGAACTGCTCCCTCCACATTTTCTGCCCCCCCCCCAGTTAGCCTCAGTGATATCCTATTTTGCAATGGGGTACCTTCACATAGCACCCCTCACACTAGGGCTATGCTTGCTACCCACTGCCTGGAACTCCTCAAGATTGCCTTCACCATAATATCTCTTCATAAATCTTTAACCACTTGGCACTTGATTATAATGTAATAAAAGGATCATAATGTAAATTGATAGGTTCCATTTATTGTTGTTGAAATGATGAGAGAGGAGAGAGTTCATCAAATATTTAAACAATACTTTCCCCTTGAAAGCTAGGGTTTAGAAGGCTCCGCCCTCCACGCACCCTTCCCCCCAAGTTGGAGGCAAAGGCGGGCAGACCCTAGGGTGCTGTAGAGGGTCGTCTGTTTCTGAGCCCCTATTCATGCAGGCAGGGTTGCTTGTTTACACTAATTTAAGCAAAAAAGAGCAGGGAGTTAATCCAAAGGCTGAGTCCGCCACAGAGATGCTGTTCTACAAGCCAGCTGGGATATTACTCAGTTTATGACAAAAAGCTAACTTTGGCTGCCACGTCTGGCCTGTGCGTGGGCGACTCAGGCTACAGGAGATGCCCGTGGCCTGACAGCTCCTGACACGTCTGGGTGTGGCCACAGGACCTCTGCTGAGAATGGCCCTAGCCCGACAGCCTCCAGCCATTGTCCAAGAGCCTTTGGGGACAGGGTGGCCTGGGTGTGGTCTGGTGCCCAGGGAGAACCGGGAGCAGCCAGTGTCCTGAGCTAAGGCCCCCAGGCCAGGACTGAGCCTCGAGGCAGGCATGGGGAAAAGCTCCCCGCTCAGAATGGGGCGAGACCGTTCACTTGGCCAGAGGTGTGGATAGAAAAAGGGGGCTCAGAGAAACAGCTTACCATGGACCCCAAAGCGAAAGAGGGGCGGAGCCGCTGTGGTCAGGAGTCAGACTTGAGGCTGGTACAAAGTGAAGTGGCCCCGTCCACTGGAAGCTGCCAGGCCTGGGGACTCTTCCCCCATCTCCCTCAAAGAGGCCCTCTCTGCAGCTCTGACCGCGGTGTCTGCCCTGTGCTCTCATGGCGACCCTCACGGGGCGTTGTCCCGTCCGTGGCCAGCACGTGTGCCAACCCCACTTTCTTGGACAGACAGTGAGTGGCCACCGGCTTTGGGATCGAGCCCCTGTGCCAGGAGGGTTCTCCACTGATTTTTAAAAAAAATTATTTATTTATGCTTCCAGAACTGGGGTACAGGCCAGAGGTGTGGAGGGTGAGAGGATTCACCAGAGACAGAGTGGGGAGTGGATTTACTGAAAGATACTGCTGAGGGAGCAGCGGGGAGACAGGCGAGGTCTGCCGTGATGTGTGGGTCACTCCCTGGCCAGGGATGGACCTCGTGCTGCCGGGGTTTCTGAGAGCTCCATAGTGCAGTGCTTTAACCCGCTGCACCACCAGGGAGAGCCTCTCCCTTGATTTTTTTGTCTGGGCTTTGTCACGAGGGACTGGGCCACGCCAGCGGCCACCACCACGGTCCCCGCAGACCGGAGTCTTGGGCTCCCCGCCAGCTGGGCAGTTCTTCAGCCGCCTCCTTGGCTTGTGGACTGGCTGCCGGTCGCGTCCTCACAGGGAGGTCCCCATGTCACCGAGGCCTCATTTCTTACACAGACACCAGGCACACTGGATTTTAATGTAGTAAGCTCTGCAAAGCCCCTCTCTCCAAAAGTTGGGAGAAAGGATGCCCTGTAGGAACAACTCAGGCTTTGTGGACCCCACCCACACTCCAGACCAAAGAGGTTAAAATCCTGGGAACTACAAATCCCAGCATCTCAAAGGGAGGGTGCTGGGCCCTGAGGGTGGAGCCAGGCCACCAGGTTGGGTACCAAAACACACCTGTGGGCGCCGAGGGCTCTTGGTCTCTTGACTTTTGCTGGCTTTCAGCGTGCCACTGGGGTTCTAGGTCAGTGGCACTGGTAGGAAGCAGCCACCGATTTATCTCCCTCCCTTTCTCCCTGAAACATTCGTCCTTCTCTTCCCCTTGTTTTGTAAGTAAAGCCATTGTCAACCTCCGTCTGTGCCTGCCGCTGGGTCTCATCATAAGTCCCTGTAAGCGCACGGTGAGGACCCACACTCAGCCCCCCACTACATACTGGGGTGCACACAGGCCGTCACATCCCAAGGGCCTGGGGTGAGGGCTGTAACACATGGGTGAGGTGGGGAGAGAGCCCCCCACGAATGTTCCATTCAGCTCATTTCTCTTCCTCCCCCGACTCATGGCACGTGACAGGAGGATACCTACGTGTCCATCTAGCCCTCTCGCCACCGAACCAGCCTCAACTGGCTAAAACAACAGCCCAGATAATGGCCAAGTCCATTCACTTCTCCCCACCTCCCTTCCCACCTGGGTCCAAGTCACCGTCCCCTCTCCGGATGCCCACAGTGGCCGGCCCTGCCTCTGGTCACCTTCCCTCCCACGGCTGTGTCATCTCTCCACAGCCTTGATACTATTTGAAACAATCTTATATATATTTTTATTTATTTTGCTTGCTTTTATGGGTCCCTTCAGGACGCAGGCCCCTGTCTGTTTGGCTGATGTGGGGTCCCCAGTTCCCGGTGTTCCACAGTGATTGCTGAGGAGTGAGTTACAGGGCAACCCCAATATGGCCTGACTGTGGGTCCTCACCAGGATGCTGAAAAGGGGCTTGTAGGAAGACTCAATGGCACACACACGGAGGTTAATAAATAAAAAGGTTGACTTACAAGAGAAGGAGTGACGAAGAAAGGTGTAACTCAGGGAGAGAGAGAGGGAGGTAAATTGGTGATGCGTCCTAGCAGTTCTGCTGAGCTGGGACCCCAGGGGCACACTGGGGAACGGCGAAAAGCCAAGAGCTAAGAGCCAAGAGCCCCCCAGGCCCACAGGTCTGGTTATACACCAAGTCTGTCAGCTGCACCCCCCGTTCCCAGCTCCCCTCCCCCTCCCCTCTCCTGCGCTGACGTGGTGGGATTTGTAGCCCTGGATCTCTTTGGTCTGGAGGTGGGGGTGTGTCCATAACACCAGGGTTTGTGGAGTTTGTTCCGGGCATCTTTCCCCCAACAGTGGGTGCTCAGTGTTGACTGAGTGAGAAGGGGTGAACCCCAGAATAGAAACATGGCTGCAGGCTCCCTACTTCTTTCTCCAGCCTTGGTGAGCGTTCTCAGAAAATCAAACAACGGGGCAGAGGCGACCCTAGGTGTTGACTAGACACGGTCACCACGTCTGGGTTGAGAGCCAGGCGGAGCCGAGGGGACCCGGGAAGTCGGGGCTCCTTGAGCTTGCACTGTGTGACGAGGATGGGGAGACCCCTCTTCAGCCCACTTCCGATGACGAGTGAGGATGCCTGTGTAATGAGAACAGCCGCTGGCCGACCATGGAGTCCCCTCATTTACTGGGCCGACAGCCCCAGCCCCAATGCAGAAAGAACAGTTAGCACCCCAGAACGGCAGTGCCGGAAGCCTCACTGTAAATACTTGAGACGACGAAAGCTGCATCCACTTAGAAAATATTCCATAACTCTGCCTTCTCCCTGGCCTGCTCCTCAGTTAATCCAAGTGTGTTTATTTATGATGTCTACGCTTCCTACTTCCCAAAAGGATTTGATGTGGCTTACATGAAAGGCGCATTTTAATAGAGAGAAGGGATTTAAAGAGAAAAACGATCAGGACAACACAGAGCTGGAGGGGCAGGGAGGGGGACACCTTGGGGTGGCCGGGCTGGGCTGAGGGGCTCTCGGCTGTGCTGGTGGAGGTACAGCCTTTGGGATCTCCGCATGGGGGTGTCTAGGACTCATCTGGTCCTGCGGGCCTGGGAGCATCATCCAGCTCCTGGCCTGATGCTTCCTCTCTGGAACTTTCTTCTCCAAAGTTGCCCTCCCATTGGGCCAGCGGATGGAGCCTGTCGTAACCCTCTGGGTACATTTGCCCCCGAGAGGGGCATAAAGGGTCAGGGAGAGGGAAAATGGAAGCGATAACACTAACAAGGCTCATTCTTCCACAGGCCCTACTCAGTGCCAGGCAGTGTCCTAAGGACTTCATGAACTCAGCCTTCCCGCGAGCCTGGCGCTCACCACATTTTACAGGTAAGGAGCCTGGACCCTGGCTGGGTCCAGGCTCCTGCTCTCTGGAGATCCCAACACTGTGCTTGGACAGCCCCAAGAGCTTGGAGACAACCGCAGAGGTTGCCACAGCCCCAAGAGCTTGGTTGACAACCGCAGAGGTTGCCCCAACCGGGGCAGAGTGCCCAGGGTACCGTGTCCTGGTGAAGGGTCTGGGAGGCCAAGACCAGTAGGGTGGAGTGGGCTGGGCAGTGTGGGGTCCCCTGCTTGGCATTTGGGCACTGGGGGAGGCTGGCGGTCTCGCGTTTGGCCAACTAAGCAGACAGAAAAGGTCCCCGCAGGGTGGGGACATCCCTGGAGCACAGCTCTGGACACAGCACACACTTTGCAAAGGACTTTATTACCTGACCCCATAAAGGATAGGTATCTAGGAGCTAATTCAGAGACAAGCTTGCTTTATTAAACTGCCCTGAAATTTAGCAAAATAATTACCTTCTGGAAGCCTGCAGCCCAGTAATTTGGGGCTGACCTGGAATTGTAAGTGGGGGATTCTGTGTCCAAAGTACAGGGAGGGGACCTTCTGGACCCAGCCATGTTACTGCTGCCTTGGGCCATTCCCTAACCTTCCAGACTCCATCTCCTTATCTGTAAAGTGCGGTGAGCGCCAGGCTCGCGAGAAGGCTGAGTTCATGAAGTGCTTAGGACACTGCCTGGCACTGAATAGGGCCTGTGGAAGAGGGAGCTTCTGCACTGGCCCTTCTGCACCAACCAGTCCAGCCCTTCCAGAGATCCCTGCAGGTCCAAAGGCAACAAAACCCTTGGACCTCTCCATGTTTCCATTGCAAGGCAAGGTCTTTGCAAAGCATCTCTTTCCCGAAAATGTGGTTTGATTATAAGCACGACAGTTAATGATTCCTTTTCCTCTTAGGCCTCGGTTTCCTCATCTGTACAATGGGCATGCTGATAGTAACCAAATTTCATGGTATAATGTGGATTCGCTAATAAACATAGGGCAAGGAACAGAGTGGCTGGAGATGAAGTACTCAAGAATTTTTAATTATGGTTGATGAAACATATTCATGAATGGGGCCACCATCACGCTGTTGGGCCACCATGTGACGTCCGTGGTGTGAGGGTCCCCGGATGCTGGCCGACCAAGGCCACAATGCTCACGTGTCTGTGGCAGAGCGGGGCTGCTCTGGGCTGGGCTTGGCTGGGGGGGTCCTCCGCTGGGCAGCTCTGCTTCATCTGTCTCTCACCTCCCTGGGAGGCCTGGAGAAGAATAGAAGCATGTCAGTCTCCAGACACCAAAGTCAGAAGCTGATTCACGGATTCACACGTGTATCTCTTCTGCGGTCACATAAGCACTCCATGGGGGAGGAAATCTACTTTGCTTTTGTTTTTGAGAGAAATTCTGAAGTCACACGAGAAGGACATGAGGACAAGAAGAGTGAAGAATTATGGTATAATTGTCACCAACATTGCACAATTATTATCAATGCTGTTTGCATATATATTTATATTTATTTATTAAATATTTTATTAAATTTATAATATAGTTTACTCAAGGTGACCTTGGTGTACCTCGCTATATGTGACTCAGAGGCTTAGAATCCCCTCAGACTCATGAACACATGAAACACCCCACACCCACCACACCCACCACCCAGAATTTAAATCACAATTGCTTAGATTCTGTTCTAGCTTCACCATTTAGGTATAAAAAGGTTCTTGGCCTCTGATGAAAAAAGTCAGGTTCCTATGCTGCCCGGGGGAAAGTTCAAAAAGGTCCTGAAGTCTGAGTATTAAAAAAGTGTTATTTATCGTCATTAATTAACTATCAATCAATTACTTATTGGATAATTATTGAATTATCTTCCCCATTCTACATTGGTTTATGACACTGTAAGTTTTGGGTGTTCCTCTTCATTGCCTGGACATCTGTCTACACCCACCCGCACACCACAGGCTTCGTGCCCAGCCCCCCCTTCCAGGAGACCCACACCCCTTTCCCGTAATCACCTTCTGCTGTCAGATTCCAAGGATTTGTTTTGACTTTGTATTGTTTGCCTTATTTCTTTATGACTCCTTTCCCTTAGTGTAATATCTCTAGGGGCACGTTGAAAACGGCAAGATTTCATGCATTTGGAACTGTGTTCTATTCCGCACTCATGCGGAAGTGGCTTAAGCTTCTTAGTGCTGTGCTTTAACCCGCTGCGCCACCAGGGAGGGCCTATTTTCAATTTTTGGAGGAATCTCCCTACTATTTTCTTTTTTCAATTTTTATGCACAGTGTATGCATCAAGAGGAAAACTTTTTCTTTTATTCATTTATATAGCTATTTACATTATTCATGTTAAAACAATGTTCACGTCCCCTTCCCCCAATTCGCCCGTGTGTCATCACCACAGTCTCCACATGCAGTGGCTACCACATTAAGATATCAAGTGAAAGGCCCCCACTGAGTTGTGGTGGGGAGTGGGGCTATGGGAGGCTTTTCCAACAGCCTTAGCACTGAGCTTGGGGTGCCCGGGTCAGCTCTCCAGCTCTCTGTCTGGTTAAGGGCAACGTCTCTCTTGACTTTCTCCCTCTGTGTCTAGAGGCCCCAGCACCACTGGTTTCCAAAGCCAAGTATTTGGGGGACTCATTTTGAGATGCAGGCCTTAAGAGTTGGGGTCCCCAGTGTGGGGGAAGCACCCTCTATCCTCAGGGAATTTGGGGGACCCTCCTTTTTGTGGCTCTCTAACAGGATGGGGTTTGGTGAGCCCCCTTCTCAGCGTTTCCTACTGTTTTGCATCCAGGCCTTTGATGTGGAGAAGCTTTTCTGCTACTTTTGGGCTTTTTTTTCAGAGGAAATTATTCAGTAAGAAGCGGTACAGTCTGTGTGTCCATGACAAGAGCTGAGTCTAGGACCTTCCTAGATGTTCGAGCTCTACTCCCCGCCCCTCCACACACTCTGACTTAGCTCTAAAGGCCCACCAAAGACAACCCAGAAGAAGAGTCGAGAATTCAAGTGCTTTCCAATATACTCAAATGACTGGAAGTTTCTTTTTCACTACGTTCGTTTATTTTATTGTTTATTCAGATAAATTGGTGTTGCTTGAATGTTAAGGGTATAGGATCTCCCTCTTTAGGTGCTGTTACCACATCACACCCACCACCAAACAACACGTAGTCCACCACCACAGTCCACTGTATTTCCTCCCCAGGTGATTCTCGATCCCACCTCCCGGCCCATAGACTCAGATCTCCAGTCAGATTTTGGGATTCATTGTTGGTTTGGTTCTATCTGACCCTCTGTCTTGCCTCTGTATATTCCACACACCAGTGGCACTCCCTGGTGTTTGTCTTTCTCTTTCTCACTTGCTTTGTTTTAGCATCATTTACTCCCACTCCATCCCTGTGTGGTAAATGGCAAGAGTTTATCTTTTTGCCCACTGAGTAATATTCCACTGTGTATACACCACATCTTCCTGATCTACTCATCTGTTTTGGGGCCTTTTGTCACTTCCATGGTTTGGCTATTTGATTTAGGGTTGCACTGAACACAGGAGGAACACAGCCCCTCAAATTGATGTTTTTGTATTCTTCAAGTTGATACCAGTATGTGGAATTTCTGGGCCCCTTTTGATAGTTTCAGAAACCTCCATACCATTCTGCACAGGGGCTGGTCTGGTCTACATTCCCACCAACAGTGTCCGAAGCTTCCCTTTCTCCACGTCCTCACCCTTTTTGATCTGGGCCATCCTCATAGATGTGAGGACTATCTCCTTGTGGTTTTAATTTGCATTTCTCTGATAAGTGAGGAGGAACACTTTTTCCTGTGCCTGCTAGCCATCTGTATGTCTTTGGAGAAGTGCCTTTTTAGCTCTTCTGCCCCTTAATACCTCAGACATAGCTTCCAGATTCAGAGAGCCGGGGGGGGTGGGAAAGAAAAAGTCAACTTAGGGTTTCAAATGGCCTCTGATTTACCATCTCTTTTGAACAGACACTCCTAACAATCAAGCTGTAACTGATGATGGTTTATAGGTACCCATACAATCTCAAGACACCTTGAGGGGGTGGAGACTCAGAAATGTGTTACACAGACCTCCCTTCAGGGAGAATTTCCGTGCAGCTGTGGGGAGTGACGTCAGCCACAGCCTCCTGCCTCAGCTCCTCAGACTCTGCCAAAGCTCCAGAACCACCCTGTTTGAGGCCATGGCTTCCTGGGTAGCGGGCATGATGTGACACTGTGGATGGACACTCTCTGTCTAGGGTTTCCTGCCCAGGTGATTTCTTCCTGTCTCCATCCTGTTTCCTCCCTTTTCTTTCACAGGTGTTGATCCTTACAAAAACATCTTGCACCCCAGCCTGCATCTCAGCATCATTGCGAGAGAACCCCAGCTGCAATAAGAGTCAAAAACCGGGGTGTCCAAGGGGAGGACACCAGTCGTGGCTAAGGAGGCAGGGGTGGACTTGAGGTGTGGAGGACATCAAGTACCGCTTTTAAAGGAACGCTTGGCCAACAGAAGGCAAGAGACACCTAAACACTTAAATCACCTTTTCCTATTGATTAAGGTAAATACTCTACTCATGGTGTTAATCAATAGCCCTATAAATCCCCCCTGTGTGATGCTTTTATGGTGCGTTTAATGTTTCTGTCTTTAATTGAGTTACATCCCCCTCAGTCCCAAATGATGAACTGAAAGTGAGAAATCATCTCAGCTCTGACAAAAACGAGCACTTTTTCCCTTTGTTTAAGCTGAAGAACTAAACCCTCTGAATATAAGTTAGCAAGCCTAGACTGCTCGTCCAAGCTTGCTTTCATTTCCTTACCTCGGTTTTCTCATCTGGAAATGGGAAAATGATTGTTTTGCTCGTGGCAAGAAACAGTGAGGTAAGTCAGGAAGCTGCAGAGGCGTCTTACAAATGTCTCAGGAATCTGTTGGGAAATGTTCCAGAATCTTCCATGACACTCTCAGGAGGTAGTCCTGGAGTCTGCTAGTCTGTTACTTCCTCCCACAGTCCTCTTTCCACACTGCCAATAGCTGATTGATTTGTCCATTTAGTCAGCTGAGTATAAATATCCACCTATCAATCATTTCATTATGCTAAGTGCCCAGGCAGCCCAGAATGCTGATTTATGCCCCTCCATGGCAGACCCTGGCGCTCCTGGCAGCTGTGCTACGTGCTTGGCAGCAGGTAGTGTGGGTCACAGCAAGTTGCACCCCAGGCCTGCATTTCAGACCCCTCAGGGCATGGGCTTGTCCTTCAAGAGAGGTCTGGATGACAGGCGGGGTGCATTCTTACACCCCCTTTCCAGTCCTCACCAGGATGAGGGGGTGCTTCAGCAAATCTCTACCTATAGAATAAAGGAGCTGAAGCAGTGGTTCTCAACCAGAGGCCACTCTGGCCACCCCCTCCCCCACCAAGGGAAAACGTGTGGAGAGATTTTTGATGGGCATAACGATGGTGTGCAGAGATCAGGATGCGTCTAAATATTTTAAGAAGCAGCGGAAAGATCCCATCAGACAAGTATCCAGTTCAAAATGTCAATGGTAACACCACTGAGAAATGCATACCTACAGGGATACTGAGCAACTTGCGACTTCGGGCAGTTCCGGAAAATGTCTGTAGCTACTTGATGATTTGCCGCAAGACCACTTTGGAAAAGGTGAGTACAGTGGTGTGTCAGCTAATGGACAGCTGATCAGAATTTCCCAGAACTGGTTCAGTCTTCAGCAAGCCTCACTTTAAAGGGGTGCTTCAGATCTCAGACTGGGTATTAACTTGATGCAGTTGGTAGCGATCTAGAACGAGAAGGTTGTCATCTGATGAGCATTCCAGGGCTCTCTTCAGCTACACAGATGGCAAATCCTTGAAGTGACTGGTACTGGCTCTCTGTGGTGCTTGTGGCCAGTGAACATCTGAACCTAGTCCGGGAGATTGCTGGCATTGATTTATGATGTCTGTCAGGAGCACAGGAATAGAAGCAAGGTAGCACTTGGGTAACATAGTTTCCTTCTTTGCACTGCAGCATCCTCAAAGATTACAGTGAAACATGAACACATTCCGGAACATTTAAGAAATATTTAGAATTTTGTTAAACTATACAAAAAGATGTTCTTAATCCTTTTGCCTAAAATGGTATTTTTTGGATTATTTTAGTAGTGCATGCTCTAAAGAAAATGAGAACTAATAAGGAGAAAAAGTAAAATTTCTTTATATTCCAGAGACAGCCACATAGATAGTTTGATAATTCCCTTTAGATTTGTATTCTCTCTCTCTCTCTCTCTCTCTATTTTTGCCTAAATTTCCTGAAACAGAATTCATGATTAACTGCTGCTTTATTTTGGTTTTGTTTGTTTCAAAATGACACCAAAATAAATGTGTTATCTATGTCCTTAAACACCTTTGTAAATCTTGTTACTTCAAATGAATATTGATGGACCACAGTATGAATGTGCTATTCATTCAACAAATATTCTTTGTTGAACACTGGGGTTTTTCCCTAGTGCCTTTGCTGGTATTACATTTTCCAGGCAGAAATATGACTGGAATATACTCCTGTTAGAATGAACACGAGAGACCGTTTCTCTGGACGTTCATTTAAAATGGCAATTTTAGAATGTGCAGTTCTTTGGCAATTTTAGAATTTGCAGCTCTTAAGCAAAAAACTGTCTTGTTTTGAAATTTGCATTTTCTGAGGAAGTTTTAAAAATCGATTGCAATTATTTGTATGTTTTTATTGTGTGAATTGTCCAGGTCCTTTATCCATTTTTTTCTATGGGTGGCTTCTGTTTCTTCTCTTTATAAACTCCATATAGTAGTCTTTATTAAGGTCAGGGTTTCATTGTGAATATTCCCCCCTAGTCTATGGTTTAACCTTTATGCATGTGTATATATGCATGTGGGAATGAATGTTGACATTAAGCAGTTGTTTTTTTAAAAAAGATTTATTTATTCATGCATACAGAACTGGGGTACAGGCCAGAGGTGCAGGGGCAGTGAGAGGACTCACCAGAGACAGAGTGGGGAGCAGAACAGGCAGATTGACTGAAGTACACTGCTGAGGGGAGCAGTGGGCAGGCCAGGAGAGGGCTGCCGCGCCATGCCCTCCAGGGCAGGCGTGAATCAAACTCATGCGGAAGCAGCTTTAGCTTCTCAGTGCTGTGCTGTAACCCGCTGCGCCAACAGGGAGGGCCTGACATTAAGCAATTTTAATGTACTTTGGTCAAATTCTTTCTTTTACTTGGAATTTATCCAAGTAAATTGATCTTTTAAGATCAGTTTCTCTCTTAATTGTATATAAATATGAATAATAGATACACAGATATACCAAAATATACAGAGTGAAGTTTTTATTTCAATTATATATATTAAGGTAAGATGGAAATACGTATTTTTCATATTAAGTTTCTTCTGCTTCATAACAGATATTTTGGGGGAATATTTAACATCTAAAGTTCATTATAAGAGATAGATTTTTTCACCTACAATATGCAGTCAGTCTTTCCAGTAATTTTTATTAGCTAATTCTACCTTTTTTGACATCATGCAATCATGTACAGTATACATATCAGGATTTTTAAAAGAATCAACTTCAGAAGAATGCAAATTTTAAAACATGACACTGTTCTTTTGCTTTAAAACAGCAAACTTAAAAATTGCCATTAAAAAAAGATTTTATTCATTTTTGGGTAGAAGAACTATGTGTGGACCAGAGATGTGTGTGGGGGTGGGGTGGGGGGAGGATGAGAGGATTCCCTAGAAACAGAGTGGGGAGCAGAACAGGCAGATGGACTGAAACACACTGCTGAGGGGAGCAGCGGGGAGACAGGAGAGTTCTGCTATACCATGTGGGTCAGCTCCCTGGTCAGGGATCGAACTCAGGTCTTAGAGGTGATAGCACTGAGACTTAACCCTCAGGCCTCCAGGGAGGCTCCTAAAATTGTCATTTTTATTGAAACTTCAGAGAAACTGTCCTTCATGTTCATTCTTGATAGGGTCTATTCTAGATAAGGGTTAGTTGCTCCTTTGCTTTTTCCTGCAAGTTTTTGTAGTAGTTACTCACGCATTTACCAAACTTTTGGGCTTGCTGGCTTCTAGGAATGTGGTCACCCAGCCCTGCCTGGCCTTCTTATGGCTGCAAGGAGTCTCCCAACTACCTTTGCCAAGTGAGATGTGAATAGATACAATGTGGGTCTCGACTAGGCTGAGACTTACTTGATAGTGGTGGGACATTCTAGAACCCTGTTTTTCTCTGCTCCTGATTCCATCTCATGGAGTAAGAAGTGAAGCAGAACCCTTGGTTGGGATTATTTGTTAGCATAGCAGAACCTACATGCACTGACTGAGAAGTAGCTTACAGGGTTTTAAAAAATATATAATAGTTTATTTTTACATCATTTTGCACATCTTTTTTTTTAATCTCAATTGTAATCCCCGTGGGTTTCCCATCACTGAGTCACCCGTGTGCCATCACCACAATCCTGTGCACTTCCCCCCACCCCCTGTTTTTGATCCCATCCCCCACTCCACCCCCACAAAATGTCTCTGGTATATGACTGTTCATTATTCTTATTATTTTCTCGCCTGGTCCATTATACTCCTGCTATGAGTGAAAAGCTTACAGTTTTAATTATTGTATTCACAGTACATCTATTATTATTGTGCTTGTGGTGGACTAAATCAGTTCTGGTTACATGCTGTCTCCTTCCCATCCCAACAGGCTCTGAATAATTTTGCCTTTCTGTTCTTCCAGAAAGCGTTTTAGACTCATCACCATCAGATACTGTCTCTCCTTGACCTCCCAGGTGGATCTCAGTGGGGCTTGGTTTGAAATGTATGGTTTATGTTATAACATTTAGTCATAATGGACATCCATGCAATATTTTTTTAAAAAATTTATTTATTTCTGCATACAGAGCTGGGGTACAGGCCAGAGATGCAGGGGCGGTGAGAGCCTTCACCAGAGACAGAGTGGGGAGCAGAACAGGCAGATCGATGAAGTCCACTGCTGAGGGGAGCAGCGGGTGGGTCAGGAGAGGTCTGCCGCGCCATGTGGGTCACCTCCGGGGCGAAATCGCACTGAAGCGGCTGTGGCCAGCCTGCAGTGTTGAGTTTTAAACCCTGGCTCCTCCAGGGAGGGCCCCATTCAATATTTTATCTTCCATTCAGAAATACGGTCTCTATTTTATTTACAAATTATTTTTTATGTGTCATCTCCATAAAATATTTTTATGTCAGTTCTGTATAATTGTTATAGATCTTATTCTTAAATATTTTGTTTATAGTAATATTTTGTGTCTGGGATCATGTTTATTTTCAAACTCACTTTTGCTGCCACTTCAAAACATTTTTTATTTTGTACAATTTATTGTGAATTCAGATACCATAATAAATTTTAATTGGTTCTCATAATTTTTCAGTTCATTGTTTTTGGATTGTTTCTCAGAATCTTTATATTTCAAATAATTTTTACTAGGCCAAATAGAAATAACATTGTGAATAAATTAAGTAAGATGTAACTTATTTTTGCATTATTAATTGGAACTACAGTTTATATACAATTAGCTTATCTCTAAAGTCATCTTTCATTTTAGGTTCTAGATACAGTACAATATACAGGGCTCACGGATCCCCATTTCCTGGATTTAACAAATTTTGACACATGACCTATCTTGTTTTCTCTATACCCCTCAGTCCCTAAATACACACACACACACACACACACACACACACACACACACACACTTTTCCACTAAATTATTCTGCAGAACCTCTTATAAGATCATACCATTTCATCCATATATTTTACATATTCTAATTTGTAATTGCTGGTGTCACAGTCCCTCACACCTCCCCAGCCCCCCACTGAGGATTATGCTGTCTCTGGCAAGTGGAGGCAGCCACAACACAGGTTTTAAACCACTCTACCAGATCTTAGCACTGTCAGGAGGTATGTGTTCTCTTTCCAGGTAACAAAGAACCGGAAGTTGAATATGATCAAATTTCCTTTTGGCGTCTCTTGAAATAACTAGATGAAATATACTCCCATATTCCTTTGAGTTATTGAAGTAAAGTTTTGTTCTTAATGGATGTTACTAATATTAAACCCATTGTTTAATTCCTGGCATAACTAATATTTGGAACTCTATGTAGTTTGTACATTTGAGCATACTGATGGCTTCAATTTGTTAGTTTATTTTTAAATTTAGAAAACAGTTGCATTTATCATTTTCAGCGAGATTGTGCAGTGGAGTTCTGTGTGATCATTGTCATATTTTGCTATGGAATAAAATAAATCCGGAAGCTTTCTAACTTTGGAAAGATTGTTAGTGTGGAACTAATTTGGCTTTCTGGAAATATGTAAATAGTCATAAAAAGACAATCTAGGCATGGAGATGTTTTCAATAATAATTTTTGATAGTTTTGAAATGACATAAATACATTTTGATCAATATATATATATATTTTTTAAAGATTTATTTATTTGTGCATACAGAACTGGGGTACAGGCCAGAGACGCAGGGGTGGCGAAAGACTTCACCAGAGACAGAGTGGGGAGCAGAACAGGCAGATAGATGAAGTACACTGCTGAGGGGAGCAGCGGGCGGGTCAGGAGAGGTCTGCCACACTATGTGGTCACCTCTGGGGCAGGCGGGAATCGAACTCATGCAGAAGTGGTTTCAGCTTCTTAGTGCAGTGTTTTAACCCGCTGCGCCACCAGGGAGGGCCCCAATATATATATTTTAAAAGATTTGCTTATTTGTGCATACAGAACTGGGGTACAGGCCAGAGACGCAGGGGTGGCGAAAGACTTCACCAGAGACAGAGTGGGGAGCAGAACAGGCAGATAGATGAAGTACACTGCTGAGGGGAGCAGCGGGCGGGTCAGGAGAGGTCTGCCACGCTATGTGGTCACCTCCGGGGCAGGCGGGGTTCGTTCTCACACTGAAGCAGCTGCGGCTCACTTGCAGTGCTGCATCCTAACCCATTGCACCACCAGGGAGGGCCTTGATCAATATTTTTTCTTAGAAAATATGCATTTCAATAAATTTAATTGCTTCATCATTAAATTTATGAAAGCAAATTCTTAACTCCAAGAATAAATATATTGATTGTATAGTATTTAAAAAACATAGAAAGCTAAATTTAAAAATTAAAAATCACATGCATTTCAAATTCCTGTTAACTTGGCTTATAAACTTTAAATCTACATGTTTTGTTATCTCCCTATGTTGCTGAATAAAACACAAAAGACTGTATGGCACTGGTTTTTAGGCATTTCATAACATCCTATGCTATTGGTGAAACACATTCATTTATCTAATTTCTTCTTGTTAGAAATTTTGTCACTTCTATTTTTTCTTATGAATAATGCTGGGGTCTATAGTTTTGTAAATAGATGTATAAATAATTATGTCCTCAGCATGCACTTTTAGAAGTAGTATTGTTAAGTCAAAAGTTACATGTATTGTAAAGCTTTTTGGTTCTAAGCCAAATTGCCTGTGCCTTTATGAATTCTGGCTATCACCTTTCAGATACCTGCCTTGTTATTTTGTATTCAGATTAAATGCTTTTTCAACATGTATTGGGCATTAATTTTTATTGTTATCGTGAGTGGTTTATTCACAGCATTTTCCTATTTCTATTGGGTGCTCTGTGGTTCTTATTAATTTAGGTTATTAGTCAGCCACATACATTAAAATTTCCCTCCCCCCTAGAGTATCATATGCTTTTGATTTTTAAATTCCAAAACCTTTGTGGTGGTAGTCTATTTTTTCCCCTTTGTGTTTCACTTCCTTACTTTTTACTTAGAAAAGACTTCTTACCCCACTAAAAATGCTCTTATCTCTAGTTACATTTCCTTTCTCATTTTTAGGTTTAATTGGGTGTGTTTTCATGTTCCTTTTTGTTTAAACTTTTCCAGAGTAAAAGCTGTTTTCTTATGGTTTAATGAGTCATCTCATACATTTATACTGTTTTCTTAAATTGATCAGTTTTTGCTTTTATCTGCTTAATTTTATCCACCTTTATTTAGGTTTATCTTGTTTGTTGAATTCTTGTAGCAAAGATTTAGTTTATTTATTTTTATCCTTTATTGTTTAATAATAAAACAATTTACTGCTTTGCATTTCTTCTCTCTAAGTGTAGCTTTGGCAATGACCCATCAGCTTTGACAAAGCATTGTTTTGTTCGCATTTTATGATTTTCAAAATAGTCTGTAACTGAAGTTTTTATTTCCCTTTTGACTCAATAACTATTTATGAGAATTTCTTTACTTACTTATTTATTATCCAACTTTCTATTACTTGCCTTGTGGTGGTTTAGAAAAATTCCCATTTATTTTAGTTCTATCAAGGAATTTAACCTATAAACTTTTCTTTTTCATGACGATTTTCTTGACAGTGTGGTACATGGAAAGCTTTTCAAGGATAAGCACTTGAAAGGGTATTTATAGAAACAAAGTTTTGTTTCTATGCATTATTCAAGTTTTCTCAGTTCACTGGATGTACTGAAGGCATCTGAGGTTTGTAAACCTCAAAATTATATCTCTGAATTCCTCTGTACATTCCAACAAATGAACTGTTTTCAAGATTCATAGGCCTATTACATCTTCATCAGGGATATGATTTTTATTAAAAAAATGCAGCACTTTTTCTCAATTTTTTATTTTAATTTAATAGTTTATTTTTGCATCATTTTGTACTTTTTTTCCATCTCAGTTGTCATCCCCGTGGGCTTCCCATCACCAAATCACCCGTGTGCCATCACCATAGAATTTAAAGACGATTCATTATTTGCTTTCTTTGGGTATGAGTTTGTCTATTGATCTCTCTAATGCCAATTTTCAGCTCCTGCTTTGGACTCACAGAAATAAGACAGAGTCCAATTTTCCTTTTATCCCCATTCCTTCGACAGGAGACTTCAAGCCATTTACCGACATGGGAGCCATGGTGAGCTATAGCTGTGTGCGGCCCTAAATACAGCCTAGCGTGTGCATTCAGGGATCTGAGAATGTTCGAGACACAGGCCTTCCAAGCCACTGCCAATCAATCTATCTCTAGGCAAAGCCATAGAGAAAGTCGAGAAGGGATTTTTCTTGGGGACAGTAGGATCTATCTTGCTTATGTGTTTGCTCATCAGAGTTATGGGGAGGGAAGTAGAAATGCATGGGTGTGCCATAGAACACCCTGTAGCCCATAAGAGAAAAGGTAAACCTTTTCCAGTTTTTGTCATACCTACCATGTATCTCCCGCATCTCAGCTCCTAGGTGGCGGCTGTGTCTGCAGCTCCTAAGGGAGTTAGCAGCCCATCAACTGGAACGTGGGGGGCTGGGCACGGAGCATTGAAGCTCAGAGGATGTTATTGTGACATTGGTTGGACTTAGTAATGAGCCCACCAGAGAGGTTCCCAGAAGATTCAAGAGCAACTTGGCACCAAGTAGAAACATCCCCGGACCCTCACACAGAGGTAAGAAAATAGGTAATTATGGCACCCCACACCCTACCTGCTCCCTCACAGGCTGGGCTGGCCTGGGAAATGTGGCTTTATTTCCAGAACTTTCATGCACGTTCTCATTCCTTTTCTTTTACTTGGCATTTTCCATTTTATTTTGTGTTTTCTGTTTTAAATGATGTGTTCATTGCTCTCCTTTTATAAACCACACAGAATTTTTTTCTCTCATGGTTTGAAAAGTTTACTTCCCCCACCTTTTTTTTTTCTTAAAGAAATTAAACTTTTGCTCTTAAGTTTTCAAGCAAGAGCTCTAGCTTGACTTTGAACCATAAGTTCTCCAGGGACTCAGACAAGTCTGGTGATCTTTAGGGAGGAATATGCAAGAAGCCTATTTTCAAGTGGAACTGAGAAGATTCTTGGGAAAGGAAAAAATAATGTATTTGCTCTATACCATCCTTTTGCATCCTGTTTGTCTTCTCCCACCCCCAAGGGAAGGGTGAGGCATGTAGAGTTATCGGTAACAGATTAAAGATGACCACAAATTTGACTCTTTTTCTGCCTAGAACTGGGACTCCATATTCTCTCCTCTTAAACCCCCATGGGTTCTGTCGCCACTTGACAAGTAGAATGTAGTAGAAGATTCACTGTGCCAGTTATAGAATTAGTTCTCTAGAATTAGCCCTGTCTAACCCTGTCTAGTGGATTGTATTTTCAAAGACCTTCTCATCTTCAGCATCTTGAGGATGTTGGCCCTTTCCCCTAGATTTGATAACCCAAACATTGACTTACCCCCATTTTCTTTTGGGGGAAATGTTAAGGGGAAGGATGTCCTAAAACAACTCTGCAGAGCCTTGTGGACTCCACCCCCTACTCCAGCTTTCTGGAC
>NW_004567140.1:4314242-4324968 GCF_000260355.1 Condylura cristata | reverse complement strand
CTTTTGGGTAGATACCTAGGAGTGGGATTGCTGGGTCGTAGGGAAGCTCCATGTTTAGCAGTTTGAGGAACCTCCCAACAGTTTTCCATAGTGGTAGTACAACTAAATTTTAAGAGTGTGGGCGAGGACCCACAGACAGGCGGCCCAGTTCACACTGGGGTCCCCTGTAACAAAAGCTCTCTCCAGACACAATGAGGTGTTGGTTATCTTTGTTCAGTTCTCTGTTCGTTACAGTACCGTTCATATCCAAGTCCCAGATTGAATGACATATTGACAGGCTCAATGATTTGTTTATTCTGATCAAACCTAGATCACAACTCTAGTGGACACTGATCCTTCCTCTGTCTGAGACATTCCCTGGTCTAAACATCTGCAGGCATCTTCCTATCTCCACCTTCTTCACCAGTTCCCTTGGGATTTTCACCTCAGCAGATAGACACTTGGACTTGGAATACAGACAAGGAAATAGTTGGTTGCTGAGTAAAGGAAGTCGCTTCCTCTGCAGAGGAGTAAACATGGAATGCTAAGGAAGAATGAATTTCAGGCCAGTTCCACTCCTTTCTTTTTCCTAATGTATCATTAAAGCTTGAGCATAGGTGGCGGTTCTAGATGCTGTAGTGAGCATCTTTCTGTGCCCTGCTTCCAATCACACATGCAATGTCATCTCTCCATACCATGGATTATGCTGTCTCCTCTGTCTGGAAAGCCTTTCTGTCTCCTGCCCATTGCCTGGGACATGAGGCATCAAGGCCTTCTGAACGGTCCTTGTCATCCCTCTTGAATTTAGCTTGCATGTTCTCATCTTTGCTCTGTGCACCCCAGCACAGAATCCACAGGTGGGGTTTCTTTAGCAGTGCCAGTGGTAAGTTTTGGGGGAAGTCTAGTGAGTCACGGAAGGGCTGGAATACCACCCTCTAGGTGGCCTGAGCAATGGTACTGTTACAGGGTGGCCCAGAGTGGACTGCGCCGCCTGTCTGTGGGGCCTCACCCGTGCGCTCACAATTCAGTTACATCGCAGGTACCCACAAAAGGGTCAATAACGGGTTTATTTACAAAAGGGGAAAGGAATAGGAAGCAACCCGGGGAAAGAGAGCGGGATACAAAGTAAGTGGAATACCTTACGGCTAGGCTGACTGAACACACCAAGTCACACAGTCGGGAGAGCTGCTTCCCGAGCGAGAGAGCCAGTGTGCGTGAGATGCAATTGCGCCCTATTTATCTCTCCAAAATGTCCCAGAATTCTTTCCTGCTAGCTCCGCCCTTGGGTCCTCGCAGTTCTCTCCCTGGTACTGCTGGGAGTTGTAGTTTCCCATCACTGGAGTAGGGGGCGGAGTCCAGAAAACTGGAATAGGGGGTGGAGTCCACAAGACTCTGCAGAGGTCCTTTAGGACATCCTTCCCCTTAACAATACCATTCACTGTCATGTGTTTCTGGTAAAAGTTAATCACCTTGCTGTCCCCTAGTCTCCTCGTCTGTAACACGAGGATGGTATTAGTAGCTACTTGTGCAGTTGTTGTAGAGATGAACGAGTCACTACCCACAAGGCTAAATATCCTGCAGACTCACCGTAAGTACTATATAATCAACACAATGTTACCCTTATTGATGGACAGTTACTGGTATTATCTTCCTATGTTGAGGAGAATGCCGAGGGCTTCTCTGGGCTTTCCCACAACATATCCTGTCCACTGCGCAGGGTGGGAAAATGGGGGGCCGTGCGTCAATTATTTGGTGGCTTTGCTAGCGACTCTTGGAAACCAAAAAGGTTTTCTTTCAGTAGGGTACAATGGGAATATGGTGTACATTCCGCTGTTTCTAGAAATTTCCAATTTTAGTTCCACCCAGAGACCAAAGACTTTCCTAATCTGTCACAGTAGAATGACGGTGTGTGCATGCCTGACCTCATTGCATGCACATCGGGCGTGCAAATAACACACGTAGGATGAAGAAAACACCTTCAGTGTGACCCACCTGTGACCCCTCCTTCAGAGACTCTCTGCCAACTTTCTCTTTGGCGACCTAAAGGGTTAAGTGTCTAGAGAGGTTCCTGAGCCCATTTTGCAAATGAGCATTTCCATGTTAATAGAACATTTAAGGGAAAAAGCTCTCTGTCAATTGATTGTATAAATATTTTATCTGGAGTAAGTGGCAGCAACTGCAGGTCTCTAGAAGCCTTGCCCGGGAAGGCTAAAATTAGGGCGTTATTGTGGAAGAAATAAGACACAACGGGGAGTTACAAACACTTGATCCAAAGTGTAAAAAATGGTCCCCTCACCTCGGTGCAGCCTGGAGCTGGGCCGATTAAATCCATAATGGAATGAGTAAGTTTGGGCCGCATAAATTTGTCTCCCTTCCCCAGGAATTCTGCTGGCCGCCTGGGTAGATTAATGGCCAGGAGCCTCGCACATAATGAAGTGTGCTACCCTGGCACCCGCTCATGAATTTATTATGGTGTCCACAATTGGGCTGGATGGCGGAGACATCTTTATAAATCCTGCGTTTAGCGCTGCCGAGATGAGCACTTCACTCCTAATGGCGAGCCTGATTTATCACCAGAGGCCCTGCACTTCAGCCAGGCCCCTCCCCGGCACTTCTCGAAGGAAATACAGGTCCTCTTGCTGATGGAAATGAAATGTGAAGGTAATTAGAGGATGCCAAATGGAGATGGGGACGGGGCACGTGGACATTTTAAATATGTTGGTCATCTTTTTCCTTGCAGCAATTATATCAGGCTGATTTATTTTTACAGTTAATAATCACTTAACTACCTGTGGCTGGGGAGTTTTTTTCTTTAACCTCAAGCTTTGGAACAAGAGACAGGCTTTTGATTTCTCTTTCTGAGGATGGTATAAGGGGAATCCATTCTGAGGGCCTCGGGTGCTGAGTTGCTTTGTGGTTTTACAGCCAGAGGGACGGGCTGCAGGCCAGGCCCTCCCGGGGGGCCCCGGCTTGTGGGCAGCCTTGCAGGTTTAGGCTTCCATCACTGCTCCTGGAGGGAACCGAGGCCAGGAGGATGGAATGACTGGGTGTGAAATCCTAAGGTCAAGGCCTCCAAGCCTGACGTGCCACTTCCTGGTTAGCTGCCTTCAGACATCTTGCGTCACCTCTGTAAGCCTCAGTTTTTCCATCCATCAGATGGGTACAATGATAGTATCTCCCACAGGCCACGGTGAAGCTTGATGAGAAAATGATTGTGAACTCTGAGCACGGGGCCTGGCTTATCGTCACCGCCTAAACAGTTAACTTTTCCAGACCACCACTCCAACTCAGTCAACCCTGATTTAAAGTGAAATGAGTTCTGTTTGGGGTGATGAGAATAGAGACTTAAGGCTCTTCCCTGCCGCCAGGGGCTCCCTGTGAGCGGGGAAGGTAGTGTGACAGGGATGTGACAACAGGGAAGAGGGGTCCGGGAGGACCCCGACCCCAGGAGCAGTCTCAGAGGTGAGCTGTTGCAGGGTGGCCTTCCTGGAGAAGGGCAACCTTCTCTTTAGAGCTTGAATTCCAGTCTAGACAACTCTCCCAGGATCTTACTTAATGTTCATAACAATCTTGGGGTGATGCAGGAACACAGAGGTCCAGTCAATGGGAGGAGCATCCAGACTCCCCTACTTAGCTTCATGCTTGGCTGGGCCTAGTCTTCATGCCATCGGTCCCCTGCCTCGTCATGCCAAACGTATTAACGGCGCACTCACTTCCTGCTTCGTAGAAGCTGCGTCTAATTCTCTAAGAGTTTGGTTGAGAACTCTAACTGGGTGACGTGTGTGTGTGTGGTGTGCGTGGTGTGTGTGGTGTGTATGTTGTGTGTGTGAGGTGTGTGTGTGTCTGTTTGTGTGATCGTTCACATAGCCCCAGATGCTTTTTAGATTTTTCTGTTCATCTTTGCTTTCAGTAGTTAACTTTATCATGTGCAAAGCTTCTTCATAGTTACTTCTGTTTTAATTTAATTTGATGTCATTTGTATCCCATCTTGAAAGTATCGCTTGATGTCTTTGGCACTTTGGGCAAATTCTCAACCAGGATCTTTTCAGAGGTTGCTTTTTCTTTGTTCTTTCTTTATTCTCTATCTGGATAATTTTCTACTTCTGTACCTTTCAGATCATTAGTGTTCTTTTTAACCATGTCTAATCTGCTCATTCCATTTGTAAATTCTGGATGTCAGTTATTGTAGTTCCTCCTGGTAGAATTTCTGTTTGATTTATTAGAAATTGGTTCTTGTTCCTTGGCTGAATACTGTATTTCTTAATTATATATTTTAAAAGATTTATTTATTTCTGCATACAGAACTGGGGTGCAGGCCCAGAGGTACAGGGCAGGTGAGAGGATTCACCAGAGACAGAGTGATTGAGCAGAACAGGCAGATTGATGAAGTCCACTGCTGAGGGGAGCAGCGGGCGGGTCAGGTGAGGTCTGAGGTGCCATGTGGGTCAGCTCTGGGGTGGGGGATCGAATCCCCCACACTGAAGCCGTTATGACCAGCTTGCGGTGCTGCACTTTATCCCACTGTGCCGCAGGGGAGGGCCAATTATATTTTCTTTAGTGTAAGAATCACTGTCACTTAAATGTCACATCTGATAACTCAAATATCTGGATTACTTGTGAGCCTGTTCTAGTCTTCCTTTTTCTCTTAGTCCTGCTGCTGATAGTTCTGATCATTTTTTTTATTGAATGTCTAGTATCGTGTATTATAAATTGTAGGGAGTCTGGCTCTGATTTTTCCTTTTAGGGAGGTTAGCTGCTGGCAGGCAGCTGGAAACGCAGATCACCACGATCACATCAGGGACTGAGCTCACGCCAGGCTGGTCTCAGCGTCCCCATCCCGGCCATGTGAGTACTAGCTGCTGCCTCACATGGAACGTGGCAGGAAGGTCAGACTCATTTTAAGAATTTTCTCTTCTCCTGGGACTTCGTTCCTCTGGTCTTGGGTGCCTGGTATTTCTCTGAAGACTTTAGGTAGAATTTCAAAGAAAAGTTCATTTATATAATGTTTCCAGTTATCCCAATGGAAGGATGATGTCTTATAAATTCCTATCCAGGAGAGGAAGTCTGTACTATATTGTACTATATTAAAAATGATTTGAGGGTACTCCCTGGTGGCACAGTGGATTAAAACACAGCACTATGAAGCTCTCTGCAGCCCCTGAGCATGAGTTCGACCCCCCAGCCAAGGAGGTGACCCATCTACTGCCCCCCTCAGCAATGCGTTTCAGTCCCTCTGCCTGTTCTGCTCCCCACTCTGTCTCTGGTGAATCTTTTCACACCCCTGAACGTCTGGTCTGTACCCAAATTCTTATATGCATAAGTAAATAAATGTTTAAAAATTTTTTTGCAGTTTTCTTATCACAGTTTTGTACTTAGACATTTCATTCTAATCTATTCCTTTAATCTATACTTTGCAAGCTTGAGGACCCTGAACTCAGCCAATTACCAACTGAATAAAATTGGTAATAATAATAAAAACAACAATTAATGTTTATTCAGTGCTTATTATATGCCAGAAGCAATCTATCATATTCTAGAAACTAAGATATGTTTCTCCATACAGGAACGTTGGGGGTCATCATTAGCCCTATTTCATAGGTGAGCACGAGGCACAGACAGAGAACCCCAAGAACTCCCTGCCCTGGTCCCCTGCTCTGTGCTGCCTCTGCCCACAATATACCAGTTTGATCTATGTGGCGGGGCGATGGTGGCAGAGAGGACGGCGTCACTGATGGGATTAAGAGATGAAAGACACCGTGGCTTCCATCTTGAGTTTGCTACCGTTCTCTCAAATGCCACTTGTTCATCTCAGGGCCCTTGTTTGGGGTGATCCACCATGTGCCATGCCATGTCACAAGTAGTTTTATTTAGGGAAAGTGTCTCATGGCAAGAAGAGTGAGATCTCTCCTCTATATTAAGGCAGTGAGTGTGGATGCACCTTGTCCCGCCCAGCCCCACCTACAGATGATGTCACCAGAAGGCCAACAACGTCAGCTTCCGATGACGTCATCTGAGACCCAACAACAGAGTATGTAGACATCGCTGACAGCAGGTGTCTCCCCGCCACCAGCAGGGCTGGGGCCATGGTACGTAGAACCACCAGGCTCAGCTTTGCTGGGTCCTGGCCCTCAGAAAAGGCTGAGGCAATACATTCTGTGATCTTCAGCTGCTAGGTTTTTGGGGTGATTTGTTATGGACAAAAGGATACCAAGAGGTTTCCAAAAGTTCATCTATGTAGTTCATGGCTGAGCGGGATTGACGTGGGCAAGTCAAATGCTGTGGCAAAGCCAGAAGGCCACAGTCTGAACATTTAGATACAAAATTTAGACTTTAAGTCAACGTCCTGTTGTTTACGGGGACTGAGGTGGGGGTCCGCTCCCACTGGAAACTGGGACTTCTTGCCCCAGTTTCTAAGCACACTAGACTTCTTCCAGGATTACAACCAAAGACCCGAGACCACCGGGACTGGCAGGTGACAAGAAGACATCTATCCTGGGCCCCCAAGGAATGGACTTCTGGAATAAACCATAGGCGTTTGGGAGAAGACCCCAAACGACCTGTAGATTTCAGGGAGTATCAATCCCCTCAGACTACAGCCTTAATTTCAGGCCCATGAGATCCTGGTATGTGAGTCTCAATCCATGATTTTGGAGTTCTGGAAATGGCAAGGTCCTAGATATGGGTCCTTTTAAACCACTCTGTGCCACACTGAAGATGAACACAAAAGTGAAAACATGCCATTTAATTAAAAAAAATTATTTATGCACACAAGAATCAAGGTCCAGGCAAGGGGTTGGTGGTGGTGAGGGATCTCATAAGAGACAAAATGGGGAGCAGAATAGGCAGATCTACTGCAATAAACTGCTGAGGGGAGCAGTTGGTGGGCCAGGAGAGGTCTGCTGTGCCATGTGGGTCAGCTCCCTGGCCAGGGGTTGAACTTCTGCCATGGTGGCTGCCAATATCTTCATAGTGCTGAGACTTAATCTTGCACCATCAGGGAGGGCCCTCCGTTGAGTTTTATAAAGGCAGTCAAGGAGTACATTCAGATCCTTTGGATGGACCACTTCCTCATATCCGATTTTTTTTTTTTTAAGATTTATTTATTTATGTACACAGAGCTGGGGGGACAGGCCAGAGGGGCAGGGGCGGTGAGAGGATTCCCCAGTGACAGAGTGGGGAGCAGAACAGGCAGATCGACAAAGTACACTGCTGAGGGGAGCAGCGGGCGGGTCAGGAGAGGTCTGCCGCGCCATGTGGGTCACCTCCGGGGCAGGCGGGGATCGAACTCATGCAGAAGTGGCTTTAGCTTCTTAATGCTGTGCTTCAACCTGCTGCGCCATCAGGGAGGGCCCCCTCATATCCAGTTTTTGCCCTGAATATTGTTCCATATCAAGAATATCAGTCTCCTCAGACAATAGTTATGAATAGCTCAGTTTCAAAATTCTGGGTGCTCTTCCATTATTCAGAAGTAGAAAGGGGAGCTTCACTTCAAATCTGTCCTGTGGCGATTTTGCCTGGCAGGACATGTTAACGACTTGGCAGTCCTGGGTCTATTAAATTTGCTACCCAGCATCTTGAAAGTTGTAGACATTTCTAGAAATGGCAGGTTTAAAAATAAGATCTTCTAGCTGTGCATTTTTTTATTGACCTGAAATTACCTTAGTCAGTTTTTACTTCTCCTTTTAGAAGGCCATTGGAGTTATAAGTTTACGTATGAAATATGTATCATTCTGCATGTACCAGCCTATATGAGATAGGATATAGGTTACTAGGAGTGAATCTCTGTGTGTATATATGGCATTATATATGTGTGTCTGTTTCTGAAAAGGGACCAGGTCATATTAACAGGGGAGAGCTAAGGACACTGATGGACACCATGTTATCATGTGTGTATTTATGTACTTATTTGAGAAACATACACACATATATGTATATATACACACATATATGTATACATATATACGTGTGTGTGTGTGTGTGTGTGTGTGTGTGTATAATTACTTGAGGATTTAAACCTCACTAATTCTTTGCTGAATTTCCATTTGCTATTTGGTGAAGGATACCTCTCGCTCCAGACACCAAGGGACTGGCCCTACCCTGTGTCTTCCCTGGTGATTTCATTCCAGCCATGCAAATGTGCACAGTCTTAAAAATGGCCTCAAACATGGTTGTTCAGCCCCAGCCCTATCTACTCTTGGGCTGGAAAATTCTTTGCTGTAAGGGCTGCCCTGGGCCTGGCAGAAGCCCTTCTCCCTGATCTTCCACAGTCGTCATCACCAAAAATGTCCCTGCTGAGAATATAGCTTCTTTCCAAGAACCATTCCCTATCCATACAGCAGCTTTTCTGGGAATAATTCTTCTCTTAGGCTCCTGCCCATGACACTTGGCATTTAGGGATCTTTAGTTCTTTCAGGTAGGAAAATTTTCTAGAACACTAGACAACAGTAGGTAGAATCTGAAATTATAAAATGTCAAAAATGCCAATTTCAGACATGAGGAAACTAAGACTCTGGCTGCAGAGTGAGCCAGGACCTGGGATTTAAATCTTTTCTTGATTGATGAGCGCCCCATCTTTGCTGTCTCTGTCTCTGTGCACACACACCACACACACACACACACACACACTCCTCAGTTCTCCCCTGACCCCAGAAGTCTGCCTGGATTGAAACTAATACAAACTCAAGGCAAGAAGGAGGCGCTGTTCCATTGACTAATCAAATACGCATAAAAGCTCTTTCTGAACTATAATTACGTTTGTTCGTTCCTTGGCTTGATTTATTTTTTATTTTAATTGTCAGCCTTGCTTCACCATGATGCTAATAGAAATGTTATTGCAGCCAATATGTGCTAAAATGATGTCTAAAGATTATTAATGAGAGCAATAAGAAGGTGTCTTCATAATAAGTCAGCATTAACGGAGTAATTCATTTTACCTGATGTAATTGGATAGTGTTTCAATAGCCCGGGACTTCCTCCTAATTGGGATTAGCTGCAGTTTCCTCCTTTTAGGAGAACATTTAACTCTTCCTCTTCTACTTTCCAGTTTTATGAAGTAATTAAACGTGACCTGTTGGGCATCTCTGAAAAAGGAGTCAAGGTCTGAGAGGTTACTCCTGGGGAGGGGAGAAGGGGAGCTGGGGGCTCTCCTGGCCCCGGGGGTAGCTGGGTCCTCCCTGCTCCTTGCCCCGCCTCCTCCTTCCTCGTTTCCTTTCCTCCCTCTCTTTTCCTCCTCCCCTGATCCTCTCTACCTCCCTTTCTCTTCTCTCTCTTCGTCTTCCCTTTCCTCAGCTTCTTGACGCCACCTCCTCCCATTTCTCTTCCCTCTTCTTCCCCGGTTCTCCCCTTCTTCCTCTTCCCTGCTCCCCTCTCCTCTCCTCTGATTCCCCCACATAGTCTGCATCCTCAGCTTCCTCTCTTCCTGTGCATTAGCTCTCTCTCTTTACTTGAAGGGGCTGAGGGCCAGGCTGTGGGGGCAAACTTCAGCCAGCAGAACATGTCTCCTGTGGGAAAGGCTCCAGGTAGCCTGTCTCCCAGGCTCCAGATGGACACTTTCCGGCACATGTAATCACCCCGTCCGTGTGGGAAAGCCTCAGGTAGCCTTGTTTTTCTGGTGATGAAATCAGAGCTCAAGGACAAGACCTGTGACATCCACCTGCTCATTCCCCTACTCAGGCAGCCAAGAACATTCAGATTTCTCCAAACTGTGAACGTGTACAGGAAAGGCTTTTAGGGAGTGTGGGGACAAGGGAATTTTACTGAGTAGTTAAAAATATAAACTTGGGAACAATGAAAAAAATACACATTCCCAATGAATGTATATTTATTTCAGTAAAAATGTGAGTCAGTCTAAGGAAGGGCATTTTGTAGATACCGTGTATAACATACAATATATGGATACATCTTCAGTATATCCTGAATACACTGAGACCTGTGGAATGTACTGGAATCTGCTCTCTTTCACTGTATCCATCCCTGTTCTCAGTCAGAGGCGACAGAAACCAGTTAGCCTGACTGAAGGAGTAGGGGAACTACTGGAATGATATTCCTGAATAGTGCCATCTCAGTCTTTCACAGAGCTCCACAGTCAAGGTGTCTTGATTGTGAGACTTGAGCGACACAGACATCCTCACCAAGTGACTCCCCAATGAGCAGCAAAGCTAGTGGCAGTAACTTATCGTAAAGATAGAAGCTGTCTCCTTCACCCTCTTTGCCCCCATCATCATCCTCACCTTCAGCAACATCATCAACATCCTCACCACCCCCATCATCATCCTCACCACCATCCCCATCATCATCACTATCCTCACCATCATTCCCATTATCATCATCATCCCCATCATCATCACTATTCTCACCATCATCCCCATCATCGTCATCATCACCATCATCCCCATCATCATCACTCTTCTCACCATCATCATCATCATCATCACCATCACCCCCATTATCATCATCATCTCCATCATCATCACTATTCTCACCATCGTCCCCATCATCACCATCATCCCCGTCATCATCACCATCATCACTACCACCATCCTTTCCTCAACATCATCTTCACATCCCCATTGTCATCATCATCCCAATCACCATGCTCACCATCGTCCCCATCATCATCACCCTCACGGTTCTCACCATTTTCCCCATCATCATCATCTTAACCACAACCAGCACATGTTGAGTGTTATCACATGCCAAGCAGCAAGCACCTGCCGCACATTATCAGATTTAAGCTGTATATGTCTTA
>NW_004567140.1:4309423-4314092 GCF_000260355.1 Condylura cristata | reverse complement strand
GTAGCTATCATCTAAGAAATTAAAAATGGCAAAGAATTTATCAATTGATGTAAAAATAGCAATAATGAATCTTCTATATATTTATTTAAATAGGTAAATTTAGTGAGAAATTTTAGTGAGAAATTTGTTTTCTATTTTGGTGCATCTTGTGACTATCTTTCTTAACAGCTCATCATTAGTTTCTGCATCAATCAGTTGTGATCCCAGTACCCTGTAGTCTCTGGGAAACCCCCATTCATGAGAAAGTGATAATTAAAAAAAGGCAAATTCTGTTTTAGTGTTGCTATAAAAATACTGGGGAGATCTCAGCAGCCCCTGGGGTTCCCCGAGCTCACTTTGAGTGACTACCCTAACACACGCAGTGATGTCAGTGATCACACCAAGCCAGTCACTCAGTCATGTCTCTGTGCCTTTGACCTTCCTGAGCCTGACTCCTTCCCTAACTAGCTGAGGAGCTTTCTGCAGGAAACACTGGAGAGAGGGAAGATTTTTCTGAGTCCTTGTACACCATTAAATCTGGAAGGAAGCATGTCCTTCATTTGTGTGGTCTTATTGTGTGCTCAGCACAGACCTACTGTGTGGTCCTAATATGGTGCTCAAATTGAAGCAAGGGGTGCTTAGGACCCCAAGGAAGAGGCCAGTTGTATATGGGGTGAGAGGGAATACAGGTTCCCTCTGTGAGGAATATTCTACCCCCTCCAACTAGCTAACTTCTACTTTTTCTTGAGACTGTGAGACAACTGGAGTGTCCCCCTGATCCCAGACACAGGCCAGATGAGGCTAAGGGGGATACAGGAGAATTCCTGTTCCAGGGAGCAACCCTCCACCAGTGGCTGATGGGAACTGACTCCCCTCCCTTGACCGGGGTGGGGTTAACGCTGAGAATCAGCTCCACGGCGTCTCTGAGGTCCCCAGAGGGCAAAGCGTCACCTGCTTGATGACACCATCCTTGTGGGGGTCCCTCCTTTCCCTGCCTCACTGCCCACTCCCCACTGGAATAACCCAGAACCGTCTCCCCAATAAACTTCCATTTGGACACTCTGTCAGCTCTGCCTTTGGCGACACTTTGAAAGCTCCTTGGCTTCTCCAGTACAGAGGCCTCGCTGGCTAGGGAGGCTTGTTTCACCGTTTGTTTTGTGTCTCTGTCCCCAGTAGGCCAAAAGGGCCTGGGTGAGAGGATCACAGCTTTCTTTTGCTCATTCCTGAACTGTCAGTCCAAAGCCCATGGCTCATGGCTGACTCTTGGGAGCATTTGCAGACTGACTTAGTGAACAAATGATTGAATGAATAAAATAGTTCACGCAATACTCCAGCTGCCTTAGAAAGCCTAGCCAGTATCGCTACAGAAACATTGTGAGGGGGTGAAAGCTTTTCTTAGAGGGCCAAAAAGTAAATAGTGCAGGTTCTGAACGATTTAGTGCCATATAGTTGCTGTTACAGCTACTCAACCCTGCTGGGCACTGCAGAGACAGACACAGGCAGTGTGTAAACACGGCATGCTTGTGTGTCAATAAAACTTTATTTACAAAGTAGATAGGCTGAATATAAAAGTATTGATTTTATATTTTAGAAAGTTATTCCTGGGCCTCCCTGGTGGCACAGGGGTTAAGTCTCGGCATTACGAAGCTGTCGCCAGCCACTGCAGCCTGAGTTCGATCTCCAGCCAGGGAGCTGACCCACATGGCGCAGCAGACCTCTCCTGTCTCCCCGCTGCTCCCCTCAGCAGTGGATTTCAGTAGATCCACCTGTTCTGCTCCCCACTCTATTTCTGATGAAGACACCCCCCTTGCACCCCCTCACCTCGCCCCACCCCTGCTTACACCCTATGTCCTGTATGCAAGAATAAATAAATTTTAAAAAAATAATAAAAAGTCGTTCCTGCCTTATGCGAGGGTCCAGGCGCCGGCCAGGCTGGTCAGAGCAGTGGCAACTTCTATGAGACTGTGTGTGTTGCTCTCCAGGGAGCCTCAGACAGCAGGTCTCAGGGCTGGAGACACACCAGGGACACCAAGTTCAGATCCCGCTTTGACCTGTCCTGCAAAGCCTCTGGCAGTGTTTCTCCTCTGTGGGCCTCAGTTTACTCATCTAGACATTGGGATGATACCAGAAGCAGCATGAGGGTCCACAAAGACGTTCACGTGCAACAGATACTAAATACTCGTCTAAATAAGGTCGACAGTCACATGGTAAGTCTGGCTGTGTAGAACATGGAGCCGGCTGTGTTGGAAGGGTGGCTGCCAAATGCTGACGGGAGGAAATGACGATCCACATGTCACACATGGGGCTGAGCTGAAGCCGCTGCCACAGGGAGATTAAATTCCCGCCTGGGAACTGGGGCGGCTGGGACGGCTCCCCTATAACTGCCCACGGAGGACAGAGGCCGTCTGTCTAGCTCTGGGCCGTGCATTTGGGAGGAAAAACAGGAATCAGTGTTTGAAGCCATCAAGAAACCAAAGAGGATTCACCGGCGGGCCAGACTGGGCCGTGTCCAAAAGCTACTTGCAAGGGCTGCCGGGAAACTGTGGCGGTCACTAGTCAGGCCCTGTGATGTGGGGGGCTTGGCCTCCGAGCTTCCACACACCTGGGGCTCGTGGGGGCTTGGTAGCGGGGAGTCTCTGGGTGTCCCTCTTCAGAGGTGTTTCTTTCTCGGGGTGGCAGCTGGCGTCAGCTCTGGGCTGGGAGCACAAATAAAGAAGAGGGTCTCCCCCAAGTTGAGCCCCCCCACACCCCTCCACTGCCACAGCTGTGATGTTGAGCCTCAGATTGTCCCACTATTGATCTCCCCTCCCATAATGAACTGTAACAACAACTCCATTACTCCGCGCTCACCCATTGGCTAAGGATAATATAAAATTAGCCAGCGAGCACAGGGCCTGGCAGGATCGATTTCCCTACTCAGATTACTTGTTACGAAAGAATAGAGCTGTCTCCCCCGTAATTGAACAAGTTAACTCCTTGTCTCATAAAATGTAAGCCAGTATTGATTGGCTGTTGTAGCAAGGGGTGAGGGGGCTGGAGAGGGGTGAGGGCACTCAGGGTGGGGCTGCTCGGTTGCTCCCCGCCTCCCTCATGGCCGCCCCCCTTAACTTTAGAGGAGCGGGCATCTAGCCTGAGGCTGGGTGCTTGATCTTTAGAGTGATGGCGTGGCCATCTCTGGGTCCCCACTGGGATGCTGAGTGCTGCCTTTTCCCAGGCACGTGTGCAGATGGCTGTTAGAACACTCAGGGCTTTGAAGTCGCACAGTCCTGGGTTCAAATCCTGGCTCAGTCAGGGACCAGGTCGCCAGCCCTTGTGAATCTCTGCTTGTGGGGGCCAGTGGCAGGCCCCAGCTTCCAGACAACTGAGGGGGTCAGCTGAGCTAGCCAGGTACGAGGTCAGGACTCAGGGGCCAGTCTGCAGGAAGGGCTACTATTGTTACTGGACTTGTTCTAAAGCTTGTCATAAAAATATATTTAAAAAATAAACATCTGGGCCCTCCCTGGTGGCGCAGCGGGTTAAAGCACAGCACTGAGAAGCTAAAGCCACTGCAGCATGAGTTCGATCCCCAGCCCTGGATCTGACCCACAGGGCGTGGCAGACCTCCCCTGACAGCCTGTTCTGCTCCCCACTCTGCCTCTGGTGAAGTCTCTCACTGCCCCTACACTTCTCGCCTGTACCCCAGTTCTGCATGCATAAGTAAATAGATCTTTAAAAAATAATAAACATTGTGGTAACGTAGGAAACTAATACACACACATGGTTTCCTTTGGGTGGAAGAGTCGGGCTTTGAGTGGGGGCAGAGTGTCCAGTTTTAAATCCCGCCGGCCAGCACGCTGGGTGGCCCCGGCTTCCAGAGGGGCAGATCACGCTGCAAACAGATCACGATCCAGTTTGCAAACTGGAGAGAGAACTTCTCCAGTCCAGAAAGGAAGGAGATGCCCTCACCAACCACACCAGCCCACCAGCCCCGCCTGACCCCGTCCCACCCCGGGGAACCTGGCCAAGGAGCCCCCTGGCCACCGGGATGAAGCTTGCGTTCTTGGGCTTGGAGCTCTTTCCCAAGGCCTGCACCCCAGGTCGGCTCTGGCCCGCGTGTGCCCAGAAAGTCCAGCTTTCAAGACTGTCATCTGCCGCTGACCATGGCTGGGCTGCCAGGGGGCAGCGGGGACAGGGACGGGTAGCCATCCCGGCTGGGGTCGTGATTTGTGGTCCTAGAAAACAGTATCATGAACTGTGGTCGAGACGGCAGATCCGGCCTTTCCGTATGTGCGTCTCAGGCTGGGCAGGACGATGCTCAGGAAGGCTGTGCTGGCGGCCATGCCATTGGGGGAGTTTTGTGCTGATAACAGTGGCAGCTGTTGCTGTGGGCCAGGCTGGCTGCCCGACACTTGAACAGTGTTTCACGGAAGCCTGCTGACCGGCCCCCACCCCTGTCTCAGTGATGTTATTATCACAGTGATATTGTCATCGTTCTGTTGAGAGCCGCTCGCCGCTCAGGACATGTGCTGGGGAAGAGTTCTGGGTGGTCACCCCAAAGATAGCACCTCTGTTTCCAGCAAGCAAACAGATCAAGCACCTGGCTCACACTATACGAAGAACTGGCTGTTCAGCCTCCGAAGTCCACGCTTGAAACTTCACGCTGTCTCCCGATAGGAAAACCAAGATGGATTAAAGGGGCGTTTTCTGTTTT
>NW_004567140.1:4291006-4309323 GCF_000260355.1 Condylura cristata | reverse complement strand
AAATGGGGGGAGTGGGAGAATTTGACTGTCTAACTACAAAGGCCATGCACTCCTCCATGTCTGACATGTTCCAATGGGTTTCAGAGTACTTAGATTGTTTCATTTGGGATTCAGGGCCCAAAGTCTGGCCCCATGATTTACCAATGTATTTCTTGAACTGGGTTATGCATTCACCAGGGATGTTCTTGGGGAATACGAAAAGTCACAGGATAAACAAGCAATATCTTCCTGAAGCCTTACTTTAATGCAACACTTTGAGGTGAAATGTCATTTTTATATTAAAACATGACATTTTACTGATTTGCTTCAGAGTACAACATTTTAAAAATTAAAACACAAAACTTCAAAGAAATGCTATCTTGCTTCAGGCAGTTGCATCGATCAGTATAGGCTAGATTATGCTGTGGTAACAAGCAATCCAAACTCTCAGTAACTTCAAACAATACACATTTATTTCTCCTTGATGCAGTATGTCATTGCCTGTCAGCTGGGGCTTGGTTCTGCCACGTCTTCCCTCAGGATCTAGGCCAGTGGAGTGAAGCTTCCAGCAAAGAAGAACACTGAGCTCTCAAGGGCCTCATGCCAGTAATTAACTGCTTAGTCGGAAGTGACCTGAGGGACTTCCGCTTACAACCCTTTAGCCAGGACTGGCCCCCTGTCCCAACCACGAAGACCAGAATATGTGAGACAGGAGAGGTCTGCTGCGCCCTGTGGATCACTCCCTGGCTGGAGATTGAACGTGTGCTGCAGTGACTGTGGCTGCCTTCGCAGGGCTGTGCTTTAACCTGTTGCGCCACCAGGGAGGGCCCAAAGCTGCATTTTCAGTAACAGCTGACTTACTCTATGTTCCTGGGCTGCTTTGATGGAGGATGGGGGGGGGAGGGCGCAGGCTCAAGTTTTATGGCTGAGAGCCACAGACACTTAGACAGCATATGCTAATGACCCAGCTTGGGGTCTGGCTGTGTGATCTTGCGAAAGTCACTCAGCGTCTCTGAGCTTTCATTGCCTTTTCCGGAAAATGGGATAAGAATCATCTGTCTCAGGGTTCCAGAGAATCAAATGAACTAATGTAGCCAGAAGAAACTGAAACCCCCGCCAACACGTGCCTGCTGGCACCTTCCTGCCATCACAAGGCAGTAAGGACGGGAGCCTGGGAACCCGGCGCTGGCTCAGGTATTTCCTAGCAGTGCTGGCACAGGAGAAATGTTAGGGGGCTGCCCATTCCAGATAGCACTTTCTGGACTCATGTTTCTTACTGGCGCTTGAATGTCCAGGCCCATGCAGTGCGTCTGTCTGTCCCCTCCCAGTGAACTCAGAGACTGGTCCCTGAGGGAGCTGGTCGCTCTGTCCATCTGTGCCCAGCTGCCCGGGTGTGAGACGCCTGGCTGGACATGGCACCCGCCCTGGCCCTGACCCTCACTGCTCCACGCAGACCCGGCCACAGGCCCCTTCCCTGACGCCCTCTGCTTCTGCCGTCGTCCCAGCACACCCACACAGCTCTGGAGACGGCCCCCCTGCTCCTTCCCGACTTCCCGCCGCAGAGTGAGCTGACCACCCGGGCCGTACTTGGGGTCCACTCTGAGCCTCTGCTCTGCCACTCCTGTGCCAGCCAGTGGCGAGCCCTGTTTATCCCCATGGTTCCTCACGCCACCCATAGGTCCCTTCTCCACTGTTTCTTCTGGAAATAAGTTTACTGAAAAGTTGCCAGTTGTGCAAACGGGCCGTTTATACCCGCCGCCCAGTTTGCCTCAGTGTCAAAGAGCTTACAGACTGAGGTACAGACTTCCTCACCCACCCTGAGCCCCACCTCCTCACCCATCCTGGACAATCCTCGCCACCTCCCAGCTGCCATCTTGTCTACAGAGCTGTCAAAGGTATTGTCTTTCTTTGGACATCTGGATACTTGTATATTTTTATTATGAAAATTATAAAAATGCCAGCAGAGTAAAAGGGATTCAGTGAAGAATAAGTCTCCCTCCCATTTCAGGTCTTCTTCCTCAGATGACCAATCTTACATCTTGGGTGATATTTCCAGACCTCTTCTGTATAGTTTTTAAAATGTGGCATCCACGGCCCTCCCTGGTGGCACAGCGGGTTAAAGCACAGCACTGAGAATCGAAAGCCGCTTCCTCATGAGTTCGATTCCCGCCTGCCCCGGAGGTGACCACATGGCGTGGCAGACCTCTCCTGACCCGCCCGCTGCTCCCCTCAGCAGTGGACTTCGTCCATCTGCCTCTTCTGCTCCCCACTCTGTCTCTGATGAAGCCTCTCACCGCCCCTGAGCCTCTGGCCTGTACCCCAGTTCTGTATGCACAAATAAATAAATCTTTAAAAAAAAATGTGGCATCCACATTGTTATTTTAAAATTGTTTATAATTTTTTTCTCCAAGCCAAACTGTATCCAGCTTCACTAAAACACAGTGTTGATAAAACTTGTGCTGGTGATATTCACCAAAGGTGTTGTCTTTGATAGCTTGCCACACCCCTGCAATGTATTGTGTTTAGACGAAGTACAAATCTTTAGCATGGACCAGCAGGGCCTGCATAATATTCCTGTCTGCCTTGGTGTTGAGCTGCTATAATTTGACCTTACTCCTGCAAGTGACCAAATTAAAGACAGGGGGGGGGGGGGCTCCCTGTGGCCCCTGAACAAGCTAAGACCCTCCTTCTCTTGACCTTTACACTGATAGTTCCTCTGCAAAAGTCATTCCTCAAGGCTCACGTCTTGCCTCTTCCAAGAAGTCCTCCCTGACTGCTAGGTATCATTATGTTCCAGGTTCTGTGTAAAGTACAATATTAGTTCTTTATCTTCCTCAGTCCTATCTTAACCTTCTGAAATTATAGCTACTCTTATTTCAGTTTTGTAGATAAGAAGGCTTACCCTACAAAGGGTTTAAATGGGGGGAGTGGGAGAATTTGACTGTCTAACTACAAAGGCCATGCACTCCTCCATGTCTGACATGTTCCAATGGGTTTCAGAGTACTTAGATTGTTTCATTTGGGATTCAGGGCCCAAAGTCTGGCCCCATGATTTACCAATGTATTTCTTGAACTGGGTTATGCATTCACCAGGGATGTTCTTGGGGAATACGAAAAGTCACAGGATAAACAAGCAATATCTTCCTGAAGCCTTACTTTAATGCAACACTTTGAGGTGAAATGTCATTTTTATATTAAAACATGACATTTTACTGATTTGCTTCAGAGTACAACATTTTAAAAATTAAAACACAAAACTTCAAAGAAATGCTATCTTGCTTCAGGCAGTTGCATCGATCAGTATAGGCTAGATTATGCTGTGGTAACAAGCAATCCAAACTCTCAGTAACTTCAAACAATACACATTTATTTCTCCTTGATGCAGTATGTCATTGCCTGTCAGCTGGGGCTTGGTTCTGCCACGTCTTCCCTCAGGATCTAGGCCAGTGGAGTGAAGCTTCCAGCAAAGAAGAACACTGAGCTCTCAAGGGCCTCATGCCAGTAATTAACTGCTTAGTCGGAAGTGACCTGAGGGACTTCCGCTTACAACCCTTTAGCCAGGACTGGCCCCCTGTCCCAACCACGAAGACCAGAATATGTCCAATATACCTGAAATGTAAAGCGTCAGATGTACCTGGAGAATGGCACTGAGAATGACCTGGTGTCGGGGAGAACATAATAACGAACAGCTATATACCAGAGACATTTTACGGGGTGGAGTGGGGAATGGGATCAAAAATGGCGGCGGGGGGAGTGCACTGGACTATGGTAATGGCACAGGGGTGATATGGTGATGGGAAGCCCACGGGTATGACAACTAAGATGGAAGAAGACACAAAATGATGTAAAAATAAACTATTATATTATTAAAAAAAGAAGAATGATCTGGCCTCATAGAACAGGTGTGGAGCAATCCAAACTTACCTTAAGAACTATAAAATAAAATAGAGCTACCACAGCTGTTTGGCCTTGCCTCCAGACCCACCCTATTATATCTCTCATCCTCTGGCAAACAGGATTATTCTTAGGGTCACAAAAAGACTGTATCAGAAGTCCTGTCCATATTTCTACTATTAAAAAAGTAGAAGCTGACTCACGGAGGAACAGAGGTCAGCAGTCAAGTGGGTGTTGTGTCCTGCTGTGGCTGAGAGCTAGTGCCCAACTGTTCACTTGTTCTGCCATCCGGGTTCTGCCGTGACGCCCAGTGGCGACTCAGGCACCACCCATTATACTTATAATCAAAGCAGCAGAACAAATACCTATCTAAAAATACTTAGCAGTTGTATTGGGACATAGTCCACATGATCTACAGCTCAAGAACTTAAACTACATAATTCAGTGGGTTCATACTCTGTTATGTGAGCAATAGCTACAAAACTGAGTTTAGACTATTTATCACATCGAAAAGATACTCCGTGTTGTTAAACAACTATCTCCGACTTATCTACAAATCTACGTTTTGCCTCTACAGACTTTCCTATTTTAGATGCTTCTATGAATGGGATCAGGCCACACACAGTCTTTTGTGACTGGCTTCTTTCACTCAGCATAATGCTTCCAAGGTTCATCTATATTGTCCTATGAATCAGTTCTTTGTATTTTTATGGTCAAATGATATTCCACTGTACAGCATACCACTTTTTGTCTACCTGTTCACAAGCTGATGTAATTTTGAGTAGCTTCTATCTTTTGGCTGTTGTGAATATATGTATAAACATTTATGTCCAAGTTCCTCTGTGGATGTATGCTTGCCTTTTTCCTGGTATAGAATCACTAGTGGAATTGCTGAGTCATAGTAACTGTCTGTTAAATCATTTGGGACACTGAAGACTGTTTGCCAAAAAGATGCACCATTTTGCCTTCTCACCAACGGAGGGTGACGGTTGCCATTTCCCCACATACGCACCAACACTTGTCTCTGACTTCTGGAAGGTGACGTGGTATCTCCTTGTAGATTTGGTGCATTTCAAGATGGCTGTTGATGTCCAGTTGTTTTTCGCGTACTTACTGACCATTGTCTATCTTTTTTTGGAGAAATGTCTATTTGCCTACTCTACTCTACCTGTTTACAAGGCTGGTTATTTGTCTTTATAAGGATTTCTTTATGTAGTTTAGATACAAATCCCTCATCAGAGATTCAAGTTATGAACGTCATCTTCTCTTCTAAATGTTGTCTTTTGACTTCCTTGATGCTATCATTGAAGCATAAAATTTTTTATTTTGATAAAGTTCAGTTTATCTAGTTTTTGTATCATAGTTTGCCCAGTCCAAGGTCACTGAGATTTACTCCTATGCTCTCTCCTAAGAGTTTTATAGTTTTAACTATAAATGTTTAAGTCCTCTGATCCATTTTCAAGTTCATTTTTTTAATGTGAAATAAGAATCGAATTTCATTCTTTTGCATAGTGATTCAATTGTTCCAGCACCATTTGTTGAAAGTGCTATGATTTACCTATTGGATTGTTACAGCATCCTTGTTGAAAATAAGCAAGGCCGCGGGATACAAGATCAATAGGCAAAAATCAATTGTATTGGATACACTTGCAGTGAACAATCTGAAAATTAAATTAAGAAAGTGATTTAATTTATAACAGTATCAAAAAAACACTGAGGAATAAATTTCATAACATAAGTACAACTTATGTTGCTATGAAAATGACTAACATTGTTGAAAGAAATTAAATGATAACTATATCATTGAAAGCTAGAATTCTAAGTTCATAGATTGCAACAGTTGACTTTGATACAATGTCTCTCCTCCTCAAATTGATTCACAGATTCATTGTAGACCCTATAAAAATTCCAACTGACTTCTTTGTAGAAATTGACAAGCTGATTTAGAAAATCATACCAAATTGCAAGGGACTAAAAAGCAAAAACAATTCTGAAAAGCAAAGCAAAGTAGGAATGTTCACATCCCCCAGGTTTTAAAAGTGATTACTTATTGATTCATAAGATGAAAAATCCAGTGTTATGAACTGACCTGGCATGCAGCTGGATCCCAGGGCTGAAGCTGGACCCTATGTCTCTTCATCACCCAGCTCCACTCTCGTCCTTGGGGCTTTGTAACAGGTTCCTCATTGGAACCTATTCAGAGCTGAGAAACGGAGCCAACCAAGTCTAACTCCAAAAAGGGAATTTGCCCCTGTGTCCCCACCAAAGGTCCTGGCTTGTGGCAGGTGGCGACTGCTGGCTAGACCATGAGTCCATTCCCAGGTGGCCAGGTGACAAAGTGTGAGTCAAGGTGAGGCTGGCTTCCCTAGGGGAGTCAGAACACTGGTAGAAAGAAAAGAGAGAGGCTGCTCAGTTGGGCTGAAGCCTCCGTGGTGTCCAGAGCCCTTTTCCTCATTGACTGTGAGATCCTGGAGCGCAGAAATCACATCTCTTTTTTTGGATTCCCAGCACTGGGTCCAGGGCTGGGCACATTCTAAATGCTGAGTCAATATTGGTCCAATGAATACATGAATTGAACGCAAGAGTGGCTGTACAGCATAAAATGAGATTTGGCCGTCCTTTCTTGCAAATATCCCCAGCTGGTAAATATCCCCAGCTTTCGGGTTTGCCGTTGTAGCATAAAACAGTCTTAGATCACAGCCAGTGGTGTGTGGCCCGTGTTCTAATAAAACTTTATTTATGCACACTGAAAGTTGAATGTCATAGTTTTCATGTGCCGTAAAATAGAGCTGCTCAGAGGTGCACATAACAGGCAAGGTGCGCTTCCTTTGGATGGCAGGTCCGTAGATTGCAAAATAAAGCTCGGGGGTGTCGCCATCCTCCAGTTTCACACCCTGCCGAGCTGACTTTGTGTGGGGCCCATTGTTGTGTCCTCAGCTTGTGAAAAGGTAACATTTAATTTAGGTTGCGCTTCTGGAGCATGTGAGGAGCCTTCATCAGGCTGTATTTAAATTTCTGCGTTCCACATCAGTGCCTCTAAAATTGTTAAACTGCGTCGCCCTTGCAGCTTTATTAAACCTCGCAGGTGCCAGCCAAGCTTGACGATGCAAGAAGTGGAGATTTGCGGGGCGGGATGGGCTCCCTCCCAGCCTCTCCCGGGGAGCTCGCCGTCCCAGTGCCGGCTCTTTGTGCGGGTGCCTGGCACCCAGCAATTGTGTCTCTAATCAACTGCCTCTAAGCAGGTGAGCATTTATCTCAGTCAGTTACCCCTTATAATTACTGTATTGAACCTAGTTGTCTATAAAATGAATGGTTTGTTCAGACACTTTACCCAAAGAGTTCATTAGGGGTTAAACAAAATGCAATCCCATTTGCAAAGAGTATAATAAATTGTTTCATCTGTGAATTTAGCTGTTCTCCCTAATGCAGACATGGGTGTTACAGTGGCTTTCCCTTGATAGGGTTATGGGTTAATGAAATGCCTTTTCTGTTGCTTATTTTCTTCTCTTCTGTGCTGAGTGATAAGTAGCTAACCAACGAAGCTTGTAATTACAATCTTACAGAAACCGGGCCGATCTGTATATAAATCTCACCATCCAATTACAAGATGTAATAATTTTGCACTCAAGCTGGTAATGAGGTCTAATACTCGTGCATGCGATAATCCCCTCTGGATGCTGGCTTGATCAGATGTTGGCTTTGTAATTAGACGGGCAGAAAATCATTATTTCATGTTCAGGAAAAAATTAGGTTGGTGGGAAGTTAATTTTCTCACCGCTCTCTGAAGCGTAGACAAGAATTTAATGATTTAATCATGATTGTTAGCTCTTTTGCAATCAATTTGTAATGATTGTGTAGCAACTCTCTTCAAGGGAAGCTGCTTTGGAGTTTGCAAACAGCCGTCCAGGGGGCTGGCCTTCCAGGGACATGTGATGCCAAAGCCATTAAAGCTGTCTTCAGTGTGACTGAAGGAAGGCAGGCAGCTTGGTGCTGCAGCCGGCAGGGGGGACCCGGTCCAGGCAGGGCCTGGAGATGGAGCGGCTGAGTGGGCCCCAGGACTGGGACTTCAGGCCTGAGGAGTGGGCGGTGGCTCCTTGCAGGTTGTGGGTGTAGACTGCAGCTATATCCACGTTGTGGGTGTAGATTTCAGTTCACAAACGCGGACGTGGGAGATGCAGCATTTTCTTGCACTCTCTTTATGTGGCCTTTATTTTCACTTGGAGACTCACACTACCTGGTTGGTGGGATGGGGAATTCAGGTAAACGGGCTGCTCTACCCCAGCCCCTGGGAAGGAGTGATGTCCAGGACCTGGTGCAGTGCAAAGGCCCTCTTGTCTCATGGGTTCGTCAGCCTCTGAGACCTAAGATCCCCTTCCAGGCACAAAGGGGAACCTTTGCAGAGACTGAAAGCCACGGGCCGAAGCTCCACCCTCTTGCTGGACAGCCAGTGGGCAGTGAGGTCCTGCAGGGATTTCACATCTGCTTTATGGCAGTCCCCACAAAGCCCAGAGTCAGGTCCCCTCACAGTTTCCCAAGCACCCCAACCCACCCCAAGGACCCCATTCCATTTCTTTATAATTTTTTCTATTGCAATGATCAGAAGAGTCTTTCTCTATCCTTCTAAAACTCCCGAGGCAAGAATTACAAAGCCCGCCCTCCTGCTTGAAGGGGAAGTTAGCGGGAGGACAAACTCTAATTAATATTTCAATAAATTATCCTCTTCTATTGACTCAGACTTCCTCCTGTGTGTTCACTTGGCGATTTATTTCTGGAGGCCCCGAACACAACCTCCCTCCCAATATTGGATAGTGTGATTATCACTTGGAGTCTGCTTGTTCATTCAAGTCAATTTTAGAAGTTTTTATTAAGCTCTAGCCGGATGCCTAAGATTGAGCAGAGGGTGTCCAGTGTGCACAGGGTCTGGGAGGTGACAGTGTTGACCCTGTTGCATGTCAATGACTCCATCAGCTGTGAACGCATCATTCTTTCATATTAAAGTGAAAAGTCATGACCAACGGAAGTATCTGCAGTGCTTCAATCACTTTGAAGATTTTCTCATACTTAATGAAAACATTCATACTCTTATCAACACAGATTTTGATCACAGATGGTTCACTGGCATACTGAAAAGGAACCATAACCAAAACCGATCGGCAAAGGTCTTTCTCAAACCCAAGGGGGAGTGGGGGACATTTGGCGAAGTCTGGGGACATGCTTTGATGTCATGACTTGGGGCTGGGGTGCTACTTGTTTGTAGTTGGAAGAGACCGGGGGGCTGTGGCAGTACACAGCATTGGGGTGACTTCTCCTCTTCCCCAGCAAGGAAACACCCAGGCCCACGTGTCTGTAGAGCCCAGGCTGAGAAATGCTTTACTATTCAAAAAAAGAGGTGTAATGGTTTTGCCCCAGACACTGACATGAGATGCCGGTGTCTGTACTTTGTCTCCCCAAAGGCATTTTATTTTAAAAGACCTGCTGGAATGGGGTGCTGCTCACCCTAGTGGGGCGCTCACACATGGGCGCATTGTAGGCTCGTGACAAGTAGGGGAGATGAAGCTGGCGGCCAGGGTGGGCCCCACGGCAGACTCAGAGCTGAATGTGTCCACTCTGGGTTGCAGCTTCCCTGGGACACCCCTGGGCAGGCTTGGCGAGTGCTCATGCCTGCTGGCCCTCTCCAGACTTCGCCGGGCCCCTGGCTTGCTCCCCTCATCCCGAGGAGACCCTTCCCTTGGAGCTCAGCTCCAAGTGCCCTCCTGGAACGCAACCCCCCTCCACTCGGCCATCTCTCCAGTGCCTTTGAAGATTTCTGGCTTTTCTAGTCCGGAAGCCACACACAGGGTCAGGCATTCGAGCCCGCTAATCACTCTGTTCTGCAGTGCCGAGTGCCACGGAGCCTCTTTTCATGCCTATTTAAAGCCTCCGAGGGCCTTTCAAGTGCTCTTTGATAAATCATAGTAAGTGTTATTCCGGCCACTCCAGCGAGGTACCTGCTCCAGCCTCCTGGTCTCCCGGGCGGCTGCCCCCCATCACTGCATTTTGCTGGCGACAGTAATTCATTCCACTTGAGCTGACGAGCTCAGCTCCCATTTACTTTCACATTATGAGCTGTGTCAGTCCACTTACCCTCTAGACAGTAAATGGTTTTAAAAAACGCAACTGTAACAAATATTCTGGGAGAGGATAAAAAAGAGGGGAAGAGAAAGAGAGAGGGGACTTAAACCTTTGAATTCAGAGCTGGAAAAACCCAGATAATGAATAAATAATGCTCTTGAATTTCCTCAATCGGCAATAGTGTCAGGGATGGCCCAGAAACTTCCAAAGTTTCCCCGAAAAGAAATCACATTCTCTCTTTGCTTTTGAGCTTGATTCTCTCAAAGTGGCTCTCAGTTGAATGCCATTCACCCGTCAGGAGAATAGCTGGGCTGCACTGTTGACTGGGTTCCTTGGAGTCAGAGAGGCCTCGGCTGGCTTGTTCCTCTAGCCCTGGGGCGCCCGGGGTGATCACGCCTTGTGATGACTGTGATGACCTTCAAGGACAACAGGGCTCTCAGAGAGATCATGCCTCTTTTTCTTGATCTCATATAAAGCCTGAACTTGAACGCGAGTCTTCTAACACACTGGAGTGACTCTCCTAACACCGGCCTAAACAGCATGTGTTTGAGTAGTACAGAAAGGTGTCTCCGTCAGCCTAGTGGCCAGCTGAGGGAGCCCTGTGGGAAGAGAAGACCCCCAGAGGTGCAGCCCATGCAGACACTGATGTGGAGAGCAGTTGGGTTGGGTTTGAGCCTTGCTCGTGCGCACATCCTGTACAACCATCCATGGGAACGTGCCATGATAACCTGGAACAGTCGCTTCTCACAGGGAGGGAATGCCAGAAGGCTGTGTCTAGCAAGGTGGCAGAAAGAACCCACAGCAAGAGCTGCAGCAGGATGGCCCAGAGGTTACTGACTGGCAGGCCAGGGAGTTGACTTCACTCAGATTGTGCAGAGAGGGACAAGGGTCTGGGTCAGGACGGAGGGTCTGCAAATGGAGAGTGGTGGGTGCCTGCTAGGGACGAGGGGAGTTCTGAGGAGCTGGGAGCTCGGTCCCAGCCATGGCAGCTGCCTGTCGGTGGGAGTTGCCAGCAGATTGGTGCAGGGGTCAGAGGTGGGGTGGGGATGGGGTTGCATGTCCTGTCTCTGTGGCCATTGAGGTCTGATCAACAGAGATGGGCAGGGGGTAGCTCCCCACACCATTGCTTGGGCTCAGGCATGTAAATTGCTGTGGGCAACAGGATGTTAACCACGGTGCTACCAGCGGAGCATGGAAGGTGTTTGCGACTTGTCTCCCTGTCCTGCTGTCCCGTGCTTTCCAGCTACGATCCCGCACACCTGGCGACAGACCCAGACCGAGGCTGCAGCCAAGCCCAGGGCACCCGGCCGGGGCAGCCGAGCTGGACCCAAACCTCCGGTCACTGCAGTCGGTTGTCACGCAGCAAATAGAGATGCACACGGCGCCTCCTTGCTTTGCCGTCTCTGACAAGCTCTTCTACCCACAAAAGACTCCATTTCTTCGTCTATAGGAATCTATACAGTAGAACTGTGGTAAAAATTCAATGAAATAACAACAGAAAGTGCTTAGCATGGGACCCTCTCTCGCGGCACAGTGGGTTAAAGCACAGCCCTCTGAAGCTGTCCGCAGCTACTGCAGCACGAGTTCGATTCCCAGCCAGGGAGTGACCCACAGGGCGCAGCAGACCTCTCCTGTCTCCCTGCTGCTCCCCTCAGCGGTGTGTTTCAGTCCATCTGCCTGTTCTGCTCCCCGCTCTGTCTCTTGTGAATCCTCCCATTGCCCCGCACCTCTGGCCTGTACCCCAGCTCTGTATGCATAAATAAATAAATCTTTAAAAAAATGCTTAGCATAGAATTGCTTCGTTAATAAATACTAAACATTATCATGATCATGAATTGCAAGTAATCCCCATTCTTTCATCCTGTCCTTTGCTTCCTTCCCAGAACCTCTCCCCTCCCCGGCATCATCCCACAAGTCAGTAACACATTTGAGAGGATGAGGTACAAGCTCCTGCCCATCTTATAGAAACCTGCTATGTGGAACAAACAAGATAGCTGTTAGTTATTTTCCCATTTGTAGATCTGACCTCAAAAAGAAGATGGGGGTGGCTCGAGGCACGTTTCCTTGACAGGGGCTCTTGCTCACTGACGTTCAGGAATGAACCTTGGTTGGAGACCTCAGCCTCTGACAGACGTCAAAGGTCCTCACTGCAAAAGGCTCGATCTCAACCCTGTATGTGTGGTTTGTGTACTTTACAAAGCACATAAAATGGACGATCACCTTGCCATTTGCTGCAGCCCCAGGAGAGATGGCTGGGTTTGTCTGCACCTTGCATGTGTGGAAGTGAGCGATAGAGCCGGACATGGGGGTGGCAGATTGGACGCCAGGTCTCAGCTCTGCTTAAGTGTCACCCACCCTGTCCCAACAGAAGAGGCTGCTGGGAACAGCTCCCAGGACAAGGTGGAAGAGAAACTGTCACACTCAGCAAAGTTGAAACAACCTCGAAACATCTGCTAGTGAACAGTCACCCGTGTGAAAGGCAAGGAGAGATGTGGAGATCATCAAGGGCAGTGTCATCCAAAATTGAGTCATCTGTGCGACCCTGGAGATCTCTGTCATCTCCCTGTGACTTTATTACCTCCTTTGATGGTTTTTCCCTAAATAGACCCCATGCTTTAGCTTGAATATATTAATTTTAAAATGTGCTGTTATAATATTTGTGAAGTTGCAGAGCTAATGTGCCAACTGGTTTTCTTTTTTTTTTCCGCAGACACATTTAAATAACAGATGACTGTTCAAACACAAATTGTCCATTCACTTACTTCCCCAAACCATCACATATATGCAGCCAGGGGGTGCGCTGTGGGAACGCTGATCTAGTCTAAGGCTCTGGGAAACCGAGGCACAGAGAGGCAACGCGTTGGTCAAGGCCACTTACCTGGATGCAACGCGTTGGTCAAGGCCACTTACCCGGTCTCCGGATGCCCAGTGTGGGCCTTCCTGCCTCACCGACGCCTTCAGAGTTCTCAAAGGCAGCTCCGCTCCATGTGGCCAGGGGTTCTGGGGCCACGTGAGCTTGGAAACTGCCGCGTGAAGCCGAGCCAGGAGGTCCCCTTGCCTCGGGACTTGGTTACACGGATGTGACCCCACGATGATGGGTCAGTTCCTGTTGCTCCCCAACTTCTCTGGCCTTGTTGGGACACTTCCATAGAGCAGGTTGCACAGGCTTTTGGAAAATTTCTTTGTGCCTGCAGTTGGGGCTCAAGAATCTCCTGATAACCCACCTTGTTTGGGTGATCACCCCCACTGTGAATCCCCAATGAGTCAGAAGTCTGACTCTGAAGTCTGACTGTGACTTGGGTGGGGGGGACCTTGGGGAATTGGGTCCTGGGGACCCCAGGGAAGCTAAGGGTTCGGGGGTGCCCCAGGGAAGATCCTGGCTATGGGGCCAGCTTCTGGGACGTTGTGTCACAGGGCTGAACAGCGCCCCTGTGTCCTTTCTCCTGCCACACCAAACTCCGTGTCTAACTCATTAGCAGAGTAATTATGGCTTATATCTTACCAGGTTAAAGATTCCTCATCTGTAAATGGGGTAACACCATTCTCATCATGGACATTGTAGTGATTAAGTGAGATGTGTCTATGAATGCCCAGCAGAGACATGGCAAAGAGACACCCTGTCAGCAGGACTGAGGAGTATTATCATCATCAGCAGCAGCAACAGCCTCAAACTTGCCCCATCCCCTCCCAGTCTGCAATAAAAAAAAAAATAAGATTTATTTATGCATATAAGAACTGGGGTACAGGCCAGAGGTGTGTGGGTGATAAGCTTCACCAGAGTCAGAATGGGAGTAGAACAGGCAGATCTACTGAAATATACTGCTGAGGGGAGCAATGGGTGGGTCAACTCCCTGGCCGGGTATTGAACTCACACTGTGGTGGCTGTGGAGAGCTCCAGAGTGCTGTGCTCTAACCCGCTGTGGCACCAGAGAGAGCCTGATGAGTCTGTAATTCTGACCCCCCATCTCTCCCTCTCACATTTTCTGGTCATCAGTGATCCCCTGGGAATGTCTCTTTAACTTTCAGAACACAAAGAATTGTTGAATAACCAGAGGGAAAAAAAATAAAACCTTGCTATAGATCACTTTAATTTCTATTTCAAGAGTCACCCCACTGTCTGGGTGAGAAACTTGATCTAAACCACTATGGGATCCTGCCCTTTGCCTCTCTGTGGCCAGATCAGACTTGCTGCGCCTGGAAGTGTTGAAATGGTGGACTTAACAGTCCTCAGAGGCCGTTGCTGAGGCGCTAAGCCAGCCACCGTGGGATGTTCTACAGTTCCTCCCTTTCCCTGCCTTCAAGCGATCACAGTCAAGTCTGCAAATATCAGACACGTACATCTAAATGTCTCTGAGAAGCTACTGGACAAGGGTTTTTCTCATCTTAGCAAAAAATGAGGGCATTCCAGTAGCTATTTCTACCACATTCTCCAGTCGGTCCCATCTTGCATTCTATGCTGGAGGGTGAAAATGTGATGGGCGGAGCTGTTGCAGCCTACTGGCCACCATGAGGAAGGAGTTGCCACAGAGTTCCAATAATACCAGTTGCTAAATCTGTCCCTTTAGGTAGACAAAGGAGAGGGAGATAGTCAGTTGGTCAGAACTTTTCTAGAACAGCAAACACATGTTGGCGGTGCTGGGTGCTGAGTGTTAGATTCGACCCAGAGATGAGGAAGAAAGCTCATCACAATGACTCCCTCCACACAGCATCTGTGCCACTAATGAACATCTGAGGCTTGCCAACTCCTTCTTTGCTGTTCTCTGGACCGCGTTGCAGGCTCTGAACCTGGGTCTGTCTGAAGGGCAGGGTGGCCTTACCGCGGGGATTCCACATCCTTGCAATGGAATCAAGGAAGAGAAATTAATTCTCCTCTTTCTGGGCCCTCCTCTCTATTACCTATTCATCAAAAATTGCCCAGCGTTTGTGCATTTTTCATTATAAGAGTCAACATTTGCCACGTTAATAAAGCAAGGGGCTGCTTCTCTCCTCTCAGAAATAGAATATGTAACGACACAGGCCTTTGATGTTTCTCAGCCAATACAATATGTATCTGAATGAGGATGAAAGCCATCCTGTTAGGGCCAGCCCGTGGAGGTGTGCTGATTGAGGGGGCCATGAGGTGCAGCTCTGTATCTGGAAGAGGCACAACCAGGCAGGCAGGAGGGAGGTGGCTTGGCTCTGACACGAGACACCCTCTGTGTCTGCTTCCCTGCTCCCGCTCTCTGTGGCCTCCTACCCATCCCCAGCCCCTGAAAGAGACCCCCATGGAGCAGACAAGTACTGGAAGGTTTGTCTCTCCCTAGGGCAACCCCACCACGTGGTACTCTCAGTGACATGTGAGTCTGAGAGCTGGCACTGAGTGTCTGGGTCTGGAAGCCGGGGGCGAGGGTGGAGGTGAGGGGCAGGGTTGGCTCAAGGAGGAGGGTGGTGGTGGGAGCGTGAGAAACACCTTCCCCTGTTAGGTGACCTGCCTGGCTCTGTGACCGGGATGCCCCTGGTGACACGAGTTTATTTTTGTCACAAAAGCGGCTGTGTGTTCTGAACACCTATGACACCAGCATTACAGAAAGTTCCGGGTGCCATGAACCATCAGGGCGGTCCCCACGCCGCTGGCCGCTGGGGAGGGGCCTGTCCTGAGGTGTGGGAGCGAAGATCCCACTAAGGGCCCGAAGAAGCCACAGGGCGGGCGGACAGAGCGCCACCCCGGACCCCGAGCAACCTCAGCTCCCCTGGAACACAGACCGGAAGGGGAGCAGACGGGACACGACGCCCCCTCAAGGGCGCCATTTTTGACGTGCGCGTCTTGGGGGCTCACTCTCACCTCAGAACCCTCAGGAAATCAGCCCCCAGAGCAGACTGCACCCGGCCCCAGGTCTTCAGATACCCCAAGGGGATGGACGGAACGGGAACGGCGCAGGTGTCTGCGGCTGGCCTGGCGCCTCCCGGGTCCGCGCTCCTCTCTCCCAGCACAGGCGTGGGAAGGTGTGCGCATGCTCAAGCCGCCGGCTGCCTCGCCGTGGTGGCCGGTACCCTGACTGAGCTTCGGGGTCCCCTCTGTAAAGTGGGTGCACTGTGCCTCCTGCACCGACCGTTGAGCCTGCGTGTGATGCGGGTGTCTGTCGCTGCTGCCCCGTTCCTCCAGCTGTACCCCGCCCCCGGCCCCCCACCCCAGCCCAGAGTGAAGGGTCTGTGAGGCAGAAATGCAGCAGGAGCACCCCAGGTCCTGTCGGGGTGGGGGTGGGGTCCAGAATCCTCGGGGTTTGGGGTTCTGCCGCCCTGACTTGCAGGCTGGCTTTTGAACCCCATCCTGCTTCAGCAGGCCGGTGTGAAGCCTCCTCACTGTCTCTCAGAAAGTTAGAGGCGCGCGAGGACTGTGGACGGTCAAGGCGGAAGAAGGAGCCTGACAGGCCAGCGAGAGGCAGTGGGCCGGTGGGCGGGGCCAGGTTTCCCCTCAGGAAAGTCTCTTGTGAGGCTTTTGTTGCCCACCTGCTCCTCTTCCTGACGCATAGTCACGTGTGGGCTGGGATCCCTGGGGCCAGTGGACCGGGCGGGCGGCAGCCCTGAGCTCTGGGCTCCCGTCTGGGCTGAGGGCAGCAGGGCGGCAGACAGTGTTATTTCAGGAGAGGAGTGAGGGGCGCAAAAGGAAGACCCAGGGAAGGGCCACAGAGGGCCTGGTAGACCTAGGGCAGGCACTTAAATCTTAATCTCTAGGCCAGAGGTCAACAATATATTTTTCCTACGAAAGACAAAGATTTTCACACATCGAAGAGGATGTTTTCCCCTTCCATCTCCCCTGTAGCTGCTCAGCCATGCCGCTCTGCTGTGATCTTGCAAAAGCAGCAGCTGCAACAGGCAGACAAATGCATGAGGCGTGTTCCAAGGAGAACCTACTTTTTTTTAAAAAAAAAAGATTTATTTATTTGTGCATACAGAACTGGGGTACAGGCCAGAGGTGCAGAGGCGGCGAGAGGCTTCACCAGAGACAGTGGGGAGTAGAACAGGCCGACTGAGGAAGTCCACTGCTGAGGGGAGCAGCGGGCGGGTCAGGAGAGGTCTGCCGCGCCATGGGGTCACCTCCAGGGCAGGCAGGGATCGAGCTCAAGCAGAAGTGGCCTTAGCTTCTCGGTGCTGTGCTTTAAGCCGCTGCACCACCAGGGAGGGCCAAGAACCTACTTTTGAGAAGGGGATGGGGCCCAATTTGCCATCTTCCGCCTGTCTGGGTAATGGGAGGCCGTGGGTGTATTTTGAGCCATGTGCTGGCCTTGGCATGATTTTGCTAGAGGGCCCTCTCGCTGTGACTGCCACAGGCTAAAGAAGGTGAGTGGGTCAAAAGGAACAGACGTTTAGAAAAATGACTGCCGAAGCCAAGGTGTGGGTGTGGGTGGCAGAGCCAGCAGAGGAACTAGACAGGAGGGACAGGCCTGGGAGCCGTTTGGAAGGGAAGCCCAGAAGGGTGACGATTGGGCTGTGTGACTGACTGCGAGCCAGGCATGAGGTGCGCTTATCAGCATGGTTGTCTGCCCCTTTTTTCACTCATCAAGGGGCTGGCTAGCCTTGCAGCCACCAGGCCTGTGTAGTAAGCTTTGCACAAATTGCCTCCTCAGTTCAAATCACTTACAAAAGCCCAGGCTGCAATTATAAAGCTTCATAGCTGTGCAGCATCCATAAAAAGAGGTAATTTTAATATTTGGTTCAACTTCAAAGCAGTAACTTAGAATTATATATACCCCATTAAAATATAATGTTTTTCCCCCAAACTAATCAAATGGCTAAATCAATTGTTGGTGAATTGCCAGTGGCCTGAGGATCAATGGGAATAGAAAATGTATTCTATATTTTCCTTGTTACATGGAGTTAGAGTGCATATTTTATTAATGTTCATCCTTTAGAGACCAGATTTGTTCGTTCGCTAAAATAAACACTGATCTTGAGGGCTGGGTCAGATAGAGAGTGCAGGAGTGTAAGGGCAGAGAACATTTCCCAAGGAAGCAGCTGCCCCAGTGCCCTCATGGGCTGAGTGGCAGAGCTCAGGGCTGGGACCCAGGGACCCGAGTCTCGCCTCTACTCCTCACGTGTTGAATGACTTTGGAGTGTGTCCTTTGTCTTCTTAGTCTCCCCACTTGTCAGACGAGGCATCTGGACAAGGTCATGAAGGTAGAGAGCTCTTGTGCCAGCTTGGTCACTTCCTGGAGCCTTGCATGGGGAAGGACTGGAAACATGTCTGGGTTCAGAGTGAGGAAGTGTTGCGATCCATTCGTAATGTCTGCCACGGCTTGGGAGAGTGGCTGGGTTCAGAGGGAGGGAGTGCTGCGATCCATTAATAATGTCTGCCA
>NW_004567140.1:4287617-4290776 GCF_000260355.1 Condylura cristata | reverse complement strand
AGTGGCTGGGTTCAGAGGGAGGGAGTGCTGCGATCCATTAATAATGTCTGCCACAGCAAGGGTGAGACATTCCACACACCAGATGTTTGTGACCATTGGACTAAGTGGGTCCTAACAGGCTGAATAAAGGCCTATTATCTGAGCAGACAGTCTGCTCTGTCACCTGTAGTCTCTTCTCGGGCCCTCCTTCCTATGACCAGCTTTGTGCTCACTGAGAATAATGGATTCCATACTGTGTCCAGTATGTCAGTTGTCAAGTATCCCAAATATCAGATACAAAATACCTGTTTACATCAGGCACTACAGAGTCAAAGTTTCGTAAGCCAGGTTCCAGCAAGGATGGTGAGCAGGGATGGTGGAAAGGGATGTTCAATCTAAAGAAGGACCAGACATGGACATAAAGCACTAAAATAACTGGTTTCACACCAGTTTTTCCATCCACACCAGGAAGAAGCTAATCAAGAGAGTGGGTCACTCCCAGCATCTCCTGAGCTGCTCACACCCCTCACTGAGTGGTCACCTTTCCCGATTGTTTGGTTGCCAGCGGCAGAGATCTAGATAATAAAGAAATTGATTGGACGGCTGTAGGAAGAGCCTTGATGGGGAGAGTAGAGGGGAGGCTCAGAAAAGGCAGTGTGAGTGGGTTAGGGTGCTGAAAGAGAACGGGGGCGGGGGGGCACTCCCTTGCAGTTTTTTGTGTTTTTTTTTTTGCATTTTATTTATTTATGCATACACGAGCTGGGGCACAGGCCAGAGGTGTGGGATGTGAGAGATTCCCCAGAGACAGAGTGGGGAGCAGAACAGGCAAATCTACTGAAATCTACTGCTGAGGGGAGCAGCGGGGAGACAGGAGAGGTCTGCTGTGCCATGTGGGTCAGCTCCCTGGCCGGGGATTGAACTCAGGCCTCAGCGGTGATAGTGCTGAGGCTTAACTACACCACTGGGGAGACTCCCATCCCTGCAGGGTTTTCCATGCAAGATTCTGTGAGAGAGATGGTTACCAACCTGGCCTCTCCTCTTGGTCAAGAAACACAAGAGACCCTGATTTCGTAATGGAGAAGAGAGGATATGCCAAGAAGAGGGGAAGGGGATATGAATGCTGGGGGGTCAAAACCAGACCCCATCTGGAGTGACAGCCCCGCCAATTCCGTGATAGTTCATCTGAGCCACCTGCGCCTTCATCAAGGGTCGATGCGGGCTGCGGGCCCTGCTGTATGCTAATGGTTAAGCTGGAGCTCCAGCCTCGCGCTGACACCCTGGACTAGTACGCTTGCCTTCTTTCATAAATTGCCATGAATTGAGTAGCTAAAAAAAATCAGAAATTGGACCGCCCACAGTTCTGGAGGTCAGCAGTGATCTTGGGGGATCAGAGCGATCTCCCACTCTTTACGTCTTCCACTTCAGGTCATTCCCCGACTTGGGGCCACCTCACCATGCCTCGCTTTCTTCTCCTCTGTATCTTCTTGCCTCCCTCTGTCGCAAAGTCTCTCTGCCTTTCTCTTAGAAAGATACTTGTCTTTTTCTTCAATGAAAAAGGAAACTTTCTCCTAAAAGAGAAAGCTTAAGGGAAACTGGTAACTCCAGGTTATCTAGGAAGCTCCATTAGCTCAAGATCTTTAACTTGATTACATCTCCAGAGACCCTTTTCCAAATAAGGGAAAGTTTCCAAATATGCTTCAGTTTCTGTAGCTGAGTGGGTGGGTGTACCTTTTGGGGGGCTGTACTTACACCCACTCAGATCTCTGTACTTACACCCACAATATTCTTCCCTGTGGGGGCCATTCTTCTCTTCTTCTAAATGATTTTTATGAGTTTTCTATTCAGGGTAGATATGTTTTGTTAGAGCTTAATAATGTCCAGAGTTCTCATGATACTCTGGACATTTTTTTAAAGATTTATTTATTTATGCATATAAAATTGGGGTATAGGCCAGAGTGCAGGGGCAGTGAGAGGATTCACCAGAGACAGAGTGGGGGGGGGCAGAACAGGAAGATGAGCAAAGTACACTGCTGAGGGGAGCAGCGGGGAGACAGGAGAGCGCCCTGTGGGTCAGCTCCCTGGCTGGGGATCGAACTCGTGCTGCAGGGGCTGCTGGTAGTCTTGCAGTGCAGTGCTTTAACCTGTTGCGCCACCGAGGAGGGCCCACTCGGGACAATTTTACCAGCAAGATTTACTTTGGTCCTTAACAACACTCAGCGAGAAGACATTGTTCCCTGTTGGGGTCCTTCTGACTCTGGGTGGACTCATGGGCCCCAGGAAGTCGTGCAGTTCGGCCTTTGTCCCCAGGCCTCTGGCAGGCACAGCTGCACCCTCTCCCCTGTAACCACTCCATTGGCTTCACTTTTGCACATTTCTGGAAGCAACTTGAGGGAAAGTTCTGAAGATTCGCTAGGACATTATGAGGGACACCTTCTGATACCAAAATTTGCCTCTTAGGATCAAAAATATGGCCATTGGTGTGTTTCCTTTTTCCCAGTGAGCTCAAGGACAGGAAGCCTGTCCTTAGCAGGCCATGACCAGTTCTTCCAGAAGATCTTGGGGCCTGCAAATGCATTTCCTGGAAGCTTTCCAGAATTCACCTGGCTAAGTGAGCCTGGGCCACCTATTGAAGGCTGGCCTTCCTCCCAGGCCCAAAGTACTGACCGTAACCTGTCAGTGCAGAGAGACCGCAATCCAGGCCTCAGTTTCCCGTAGTGATTGCAACTAGGATTCATGATTGATTCATACGCTGTCTGTGTGTGGATTTACAGCCTGAGTTAAGTACACACTCTAGAAGCAAACTTGTTTTTCTTGCCGGCTACCACACTGGCAAGTTTGGAGAGTTGTGAACCCCTGGGGCCCCTGGATGATGGAAGCAGAAAAGTTAAGCAGGACAAAGTCAGGCCTTCCTGAGACCGGAACTTGTGCCACTTGGAGCCAGTTTCCTAAGACCTCGAAACTCTATTAGTAACTAGCGAACCAAGCCTTTTCATATTCCAGGTAGAGAAACTGAGGCCACACAGAACTCACACCCTCCCCAGGGCCCCCTTGGGTGCTGGCCACAGCACTCCAACTGGGCTACACTTTGCATTGGATAGACCAGATGAGGGGTGCCTGCAGACACCTGGGGCAGGAATCAGGGAGAGTGACAAGCACATGAAAAATGACCGAGAAGAGAAG
>NW_004567140.1:4270405-4286447 GCF_000260355.1 Condylura cristata | reverse complement strand
TGCTGAGGGGAGCAGCGGGCAGGTCAGGAGAGGTCTGCCGCGCCCTGTGGGTCACCTCCGAGGTGGGGATCGAACTTGTGCTGCAGTGGCTTTAACTTCTTAGTGCTGTGCTTTAACCCGCTGCGCCACCAGGGAGGGCTCTTGTTGTTCTTTTAAATAAGCATGGAAATCCTTTCTTTCCAGTGAATTCCACACAGCATCCCAATAATAAAACAGCACGGGAGCACGACCTACCGGGAGACCTGGAGGCCTCTCCAGTTTTTATTTTCCTGCACCTCCTCTCTAGTGTGCCCCCGCTCCGTGCAGGGAACCCCTCAGAAATGTGGGACCCAACCACCTGCGGCTGAAACGTCAGCCAGGGACATGAGAAGTGGCTCTGGGGATGCAGGGCGTGAGGGCAGCCGGCACACCCCCCACCCCGCCCCCACCACAGCCTGAGGTAGCACAGGCAGCAGCCACACAGCGAGGCTGTGAGCACAGACAAGCAAGAGCCACCCTCTCCCGTAGGATCGAGTCCCTGGGCCTCCCCGTTCCACTGTCCTACTTTGCCCACTCCTCGACCTCCCCAGACGCCCCCATAGCCACGTAGACTGTTCTGAGCCATTTGCCCATTTGCTTTGCCTGGTCTCTGCCACTGGCTCTTTCCCAGGAGACTTTCTGGCCACCTGCACCCTCCCCTCTTCCCTGAGCCTGCTCATCCTCCGAGACTGCCCTGGGCCTGCCCTGAGCTCTCCTGGAAGGAAGTGTTGGTGCACTCTTCTGAGACACACCGGGAGGGCTACTGGGCGGAAGGGGCCAGGGGCCACGTTTACTGCCTCCCTCAAAGGCTGGCTCTGTGAGCCTGGGGGGAGGGGAAGTCCTGACCCCCTTGGGGGCATGTTTCCCAGTTTCCCCATCTAAGTAAAGAGGGCTCATCCCGGGGGCCTCACGCAATCCTCAGCAGTGGGTACGTGGAGCCCTATTTTTTAAAAGCAGATTTATTTACGTATGCATATAAGAGCTGGGGTGCAGACCAGAGGTGCAGGGAGTGAGATGATTCACCAGAGACAGAGCGGGGCACAGAACAGGCAGATCTACTGAAATCCACTGCTGAGGGGAGCAGCAGGGAGACAGGACAGGTCTGCTGGGCCCTGTGGGGAGGCCTATTTTAATGCCTCTCAGCTGGGGTTCCTGTTCTAGATGCCTGAGCCTAAGGTGCAGCTGGCGCCTCGGTTTGGTGGACCTTGTCTCCAGGGCCAGCCCCCCGGGAGGGGCCCTCTGGCAGAGCCCAGGCCTGAAACCTTCGCAGGCCAAGGACGGTGCTGGGCAAGGTGACGCCTGACCCTCTCCTCCACAGTTCAGCTTATTTTCACCCAAGCTGGGTTATGGGCGGATGTCACCTCTGAAGTCCCAGCACTAAACCTTGTTCTCATTAGCTCCCTGGGTCCGCATTCTGCAATGGATTCATTCATTCACTCACTCACTCACTCATTCATTCACTCACTCACTCACTCATTCATTCACTCATTCACTCACTCACTCACTCATTCATTCACTTATTCATTCACTCACTCATTCATTCATTCATCCATTCACTCATTCACTCACTCATTATTAAGGTTGCACCTTTACTGCAATGTCAGACACCGGGCAGGATGCTGGGGAGTCAGCAATGATCAATATCCAGCCCGCCAGGAGCTCACATCTGGTCAGGGGGATGTGAACTTGGGACTGCATGGGTGTGTGCACCTTTCAGCCTGGGCACTGGGGCAGGTGCCCACGGGACCCACCCATGACCCCCCCCCCACACACACACATGCACTTGACCTGTGCAGCTCAAAATATTTATCAGCTTGTATCGATTGGACGTTTGCAAATAGATGCTGGATTATTAGTTTCCCTGGAGAAAATACAAGCTCCTGGGAACTAGACACACATCTCCCCAAACAGCAAGGTCGGGGTGCCCCCTTGGGCTCAGCACGCTCACTTTCTGTTGGGTGCCTGGTCCCCCAGCTGAGGCCGACTGCGGCCACACGCTTGGGTCTTGCTTGTCTCAAGGTTGAGTCTAGAGGACAGAGAAATGGGGAGTGATGGAAACTTGCTCATTTCCATTCAAAGAAGGGAAATGAAGTTAAAAGAAGAGGGTGATACATTTTAATAAAATTCTAAAGCTTGAGCCACTTGCTGTGTTTACATTTCCTGCAGTGCAGTCAGCTCAGATCCGAGCAGGCTGTGGTAACAGACAGTCCCAACACTTTAGCCGCTGGAACCCGAGAATCTATTTCTCATTCATGCTCACCGGCTTTGGCGGGCTGGCCGGGGCCCTGCTCCAGGGCCTGATTTGGAAAGAAGACCCCTGAGAGGCTTGGGTGGGGGAGGGGGGCTCAGGTGGCTCCTATTGGCAGCACACTGCTCCAGCAGGGAAGCGAATCCCCCTCCCAGAGCCAGTCAGGGTTTGCTGTGCAGTTCCCCCCCCCCCCGGTGCCCAGAGAGGGTGAGCTGAGCTACTGTGTGGCCCACATTCATGACCCCTATTATTGCAGAGCTCCTTGAGCATGTGAGCAGGGAGAACTGCCCACTGTGTAGAGGGGAAGATCAAGTCCTGGAGAGGGCAAGAGACTCAGGAGTAACCTCTTGCTGGGCCCCAGGCCAAGCCCATCCCACGCATTGTCCACGCTGCAGTGGGTAATGCCTGGACTTTAACAGTAAGGGGTCTAGGTTTTCCAGCCCATTGTAATGGGATAACAGGAGGACTTCCCCCCTCCCCACCGCCCCGCAAGGTGTTCCTATGGTAAAGTGAGGTGATGCAGGATCTAAAGTCCTCAGCCTCATTGTTAATAGGTACAATGTGGTCACTGAAAACCTAGAACATTTTGCAGCTGAAATGACTGATGTTCAGAGAAGTTAAGCAACTTGCCTAAGTACACACAGCAGACCAACACTTGAGCAAGCTCCCAACTCTGCACTAAAAGGCCTTTTTTTTTTTAACTTGGAAAGGCCACCTGCATGGACAGTGTGCATGCCTGTGGCCTTCAATATCTTTCTGGCTTAAATCCTCGCCTGGCACCAGCCTGGGGCAACCCCAGCATAGAACTCGGGTGTGCTCAGGAGTGAACAGACTGTCAGGTGCCTGTTGTCAGGTCTGATGCAGGTGGGAGCACCCCTCACTGGGACTCAGATACCCACTGGGTATCGCCCAGGGCCGTGCTGAGTGACCCAGGGCAAAGCACTTCACTCGAGGCACTGGTCTTCTTACTTGCACCATGGGTAAGGTCAAGTTTCTCCTTGAGAGGTGTTCCTGCCTCTAAAGCTCTCTCAGCGATTGCATTTCCTTCCTTGAGACCCTGGAAGGCTCTACTGAGATAACAGGTCTGGAAGTATCTTGAAAATGTAAGAACTGCACAGTGGTTAAGAGCATGGGCTTAGGAGGCCAACTACTTAAGGGTTTAAATCCCAACCCAGCCCCTACTTGTTGAACCTGGGGAGACCTTCTTAAACTCTCTCCATCTCAGTTTTCTCATATGTCAGAAGGGTATAATAAAAGTCCCTCACTCATATGGTTGTGAATATTATTGTAGGGAGAGTGCTTAAAGCGACGCCTGGCGCCAAGAAGTGCTTCATAAATATTAGCTGTGCCAGGATCCCCTGGTATTCTAAAAGCCTCTGTTCTTGAAGAATGTCTAAACTCACGGGGAGACAGAAGTGCTTCTAAAGTGCAGTCTGGGGACAGTAGGATTGTGTGGTATTCAGTGTGAATTCGGAGAGTTCTGCAGGCTGCCAGAGCTGCAGGAGGTGTGGCCTGGAATTGTCGAGAAGGCTTCTTGAGGGTGCTGATGGGGAGCACTCGCTGGGGAATTTTCTGGGGACCCCCTCCTAGAGAAGAGGAGGAATAAATGGACCAGGCATGGCTTGCCAGGGACTCTTGGTAAATAAGGTGATTCTATGTCATAGGTAAGGCCCTGGGCCTCGAGGTAGACTTACCTGAGTGAGGGTGCCTGCACCACTCTCTGCCAGCTGTGTGAACCTGGCTAAGCTATTTGACCTCTCTGAGCTTTATTTTCTCATTCTGTAAAATGGGGAATCATAGCACCTTGGAGTGGGGCCGTTCCGAGGGTTAAGTCAACTTCTATTCACTGGAAGTCAGTCCTTGCTGAGTGATGGCGGTTGTTCTCCTTACTATGCAGGCTTTGGCTTTGGAGAGTGGTGGGAATCATAAGCAGTAGGAGAAATGTAGTTTCTGACTAGGCATTGCACAGGGACGAATGATCTATGTTGTACCCAGACTCAGCGGATGGATGGCCCACACGCGCATAGCAACGATGCCGGATAGTGTTCCTTATGGTGTTGTCTGTGCCCCCCAGCAGGTCATAGAGCTATGATGACACAACTACAGCGGGGGACGCCGTCACAATGCATCCAATGCCATGTCCCAATGCCCAGCACACTTGTCTCAATGAAGGGGCGGAGAAGACTTGCCTGCATAAAGTCATGTGCATTTGAACATGTGTCAACCCATGATGCATTGGGAATTAAAAAACAGTTTTTTTGGGGGGGCCTTCCCTGGTGGTGCAATGGGTTAAAACACGGCACTATGAAGCTATCCGCAACCACGAGTTCGATCCCTGGCTAGGGAGCTGACCCACATGGCGTGGCGGACCTCTCCTGTCTCTCTGCTACTCCCTTTCCCTCAGCATTGTATTTCAGTCAATATGACTGTTCTGCTCCCCACTCTGTTTCTGGTGAAACCTCTCACCCCCTGCACCTCTGGCCTGTAATCTAGTTCTTGTGAGCGTAAATAAACAAATCTTTCAATAATAGTGGTTGTTTTGTTTTTAGCAACAGAGAGTTTGAGAAGCATTGTTTTATAGACAGGCTGGGAACTTTAACTTTGAGAGGGTAGACAACAGGTAAAACCCACCAGTGAAACAAAAAGTGCTTAAGGTTGTTCCGACATAGACTTGAATAGAGGGGATAGATGACACGGTGCTGGAAGATCTAGGAAGCCAAACCAAAGATGATGACACAATCCAGAGACAGGAATCAATTGCTGTTCACAGGGCTGGAGGAGTAACAGGAGGATGAGAAACAACCAAAACTCAAGCTTTGACATTGCCCAGAGGAAGTGAGACCCGAGGGTCTCCCTAGGGATGTCGGCAGGATTGTTCCATCAGAGCCACTGGAGACCAAAAGAAAGAAAGAATTTCCCTGACTTCCCTCCTGATCCTGCTCTGCTGTATTCTGCCAGAGCCTGCCCAGAAGCCAGCTGGTGAGGGAGTCTCAGAAGAGAGGAAGGACACGGTGTGGATGCAAGATCCAGTTAGTCAGCAAGTGACAAGAGAACAGTAAATGGGCCAGAGAGCAATGATTCCAGCCAACTGACCCCTGTGGCCGGTGAAGGCCTTAGATCTCTTACTGGCCCTCTGGGGTCACCAAGTAAGATGGCTTATGTTTGGGGTTCCTATAATTTTGGGGGTGTGGAGCAAGATGGAGCATCTGTACTTCCAATTCCAAAGTAGGATGAAGGTCTATTTCTCTATTTTTCCTTTCATCCTCCCTCTTGCAACTTCCAAGCAGGAAAAAAAAAAAAAAAAAAAGGAAGAAACAACTCATAAAGTATATGATGGCTTCCATTTTTAAAATGGAGCTTTTAGAGTAATAAATGATTACACTATATGGAGAAGATTTAGGAAAACTTCTTAGGATGTGGAGGAAGAATTTCAGGGTAAAGATTGAAAAAAAATAAAAACATAAAAAAACGCAAACAACCAAAAACACATACCAGGAGGCTGGGAGAATAGAACACTTGTAAAAAGAACCTGCCAGGCCGGGGTACATGGAGAAAATTGATATTAATGAAACATCATGAGCGAATTAAGAGAGCCAAAGTGCTCTCAGCTGTCTGCAGGGACAGCTCCTCTCGCTGGCTCTCGGAAAAAGTTAACATGTAAAACTTCCTCATAAACAAAAGTATTTTAAGAATTTCAACTTGGAGACATTTCTGGCTAGCATTACTCAGACAGTTGGGGATACCTTTGATTAATTCCGGCTGGTAATTAGGTTGGAGACTGTTTGTGCCAAGCGCTCCCAAGAGCTCAACACAGGGTGAAGGAGAAGGAAGAGGACCCAGTGGGGATCTCTTGCCTCCTGCTTTCCAGACCTGGGTGCACCGCTTGGAGCATTCTGGTCTTAGGCGGGATGTGCTCAGGCCACATGTACGGTCACCAAGTGACCATGGACGGCTATTGCGGAAGGACCACAGCTCGTCCTGCTTCCAAGTACGACCTCTCCCGAGACCGTAGGTGTCTAGATCACAAGATGCCAGCACCAGACCTGGCAGACTGGGCCGCAGCGATCACCTGACTGAAGCGGAGCCAATCAGATGCTCTGGCAGGACTTGCTTGTGCTAGGTGCAGCTTGTTGTTGACTCAGGAAATGTTCAGACTCAGGAAATGCTGGCTGGCTGCCTTCCCCAGAGAGCCACTTTACAGGGACAGAAGCCTAAGAAGAGCCAGAGAAAAGAAACAGTTGAAGGTCATGAGTGGCCGAGTGTGGCTTCCTGTCCGCGCTGAGCAGCAGAAACCGTTGATGTTGTTTCCTGGGGTTTGGGGAGCTGCGTTCCATCACGAGCTCCCTCTTTGCCATTGGCAGAAACTTGGCACGTTTTGCTCTTTGCCACAAGGACAGCAAGGGGAGCAGTGGGCGAGGCAGGAGAGGTCTGCTGCGCCCTGTGGGTCAGCTCCCTGGGTGGGGACCGAACTCATGCCGCTGTGGCGGCGGGATCGCTTCACAGGGCTGAGAAATTGGCAGTCACCATGACTGAAGAGGACTCTGGCGCCCGCAGGTGAGACTAGACAGATGTTCTCCTCATGTCCACGTCAGAATACCTCTTGATTCTCTCTCCCACCTGGGGAGGCCAGTACAGAGAGAAGTGGGTGAATATCCTGGAGGATTTGATCATTTTGCCAAAGCTGCCTTGGCCCCAGCAGCCCCTTCAAGTCCCACCATCCGTCATTCAGTTCTATTTCCGACAGAGGACGCCCCATGGGCCAGGACAGAGCCCACTGTCCAGATGGCATGACTGAGGCTTGGAGGGGAAATGGCTGCTCCCTGCAGCATCTAGCAAAGTTCCTTGAGAGCATCGATATTATGTCAGCACTAGGCTGATCCTGTGACCCCATGTCATCACAAGCAGCTGTTATCTGCCACAGAGATGTGGACCTTGTGGGAATTCTGCATCGTGGGAGGCTGACTTCATTCTTCCTAATGCTGCAACTTAGAATGGCTAGCAAGTTTGTTGATGAAAACCAAAACTCTCTGCCTAGACCACACTCCAGACCAGTAGGATACTAGACTGTCGGTTTGGGACTTGAGCATTGATTTTTTTTTATATAATATAATAGTTTATTTTTATCATTTTGTACATTTTTTAAAATCTCAGTTGTAATCCCCGTGGGTTTCCCATGAGCATCGATATTTTTAGAATAGTCCAAGATGGACTGGTGACACAAAGGGTTAAGTCTCAGCACTGTGAAGCTATCTGCAGCCACTGCAGCGTGGGTTCAATCCCTGGCCAGGGAGCTGACCCACAGGGCGCAGCAGACCTCTCCTGACCCTCCCGCTGCTCCCCTCAGCAGTGGATTTCAGTAGATCTGCCTGCTCTGTTCCCCACTCTGATCAATCTCACACCTGCCCCCACATCTCTGGCCAGTACCACAGTTCTTGTATGCATAAATAAATAAATTTTAAAAACAGTCCAAGATGATTTTAAGATGGAATCAGGGTCGTGCACAACCGGGCTGTAGTGCTTTGGGGGGAGGGTATTCGAGATTAATTAATCTGAGATTAATGGGGTTGCTGAGCGCTGGAGGCAGGGAGCATAAATCTGCTGAGCTCAGGGCCTGGAATGGGTGGGAGGGGGGAAAAAGAGGGTGGACAGGCTCGAACTGAGTTCCTATCTTTCCTATCACCATTGAGATCAAACTGGCTTAGACGACCTGAAGTTTGCCCATCACTTTATTGCAGTAATTTGGACCAAAGGTGGGGATTTCTCAAACTATTAGGAAATGGCTTTGTTCAGCAGAGGAAAGATGGAAGGCTGCCCGGGAGCTTATGTGGCTTGCTTAAGGAAACCAGCTCCACGCACACAGCTTTTGCACACACACACAGCACACACGCAGACAGGCGCCTGTGCGCACACCCACACCATCTATGGCAGGCCAGCTAATAAGACATTGGATTTTAGTCAGCCATGAAAGGAGTTGCTTGGGGACCATTATTTGCCTTACAGTCCCTGGCATATGGTAGAGATTCAATAAATATTTGTTGAATTAATGAATAAATGAACAGACTGTCACTGTAGAAGTCACCACATGCTCTTTGGATTATCGAAGGTTTGGAAAGAAATGGAATATTTTGAGGCCCCAACCAGAAGAAGCTAACCTGACTCTCTTCAGAAGTGGGGGGACCACAGGCCAGAAGCCCTGGATTGGGGTCCGACGTCCACACTGGTTTTGCTTCCCAGGTTCCCCGAGCCGACCTGGTCGCTCCGGACACGCCAGGGCTGACCCATTGCTGGCGTGAGGGGGGCAGCGGTGGGGGGGGGGCGGGGTGCCTCTTTCACGGAAGGCACCCCTGCACCCGGCAGACTTTCCAGTTGGGAGACACCCGGCTTGGAATCTCCAGCTGGGAGCACATCCCCAGCTCAGTAGGCGACAGGGTTCGGTGTGTTAAGCTGTTCTCCACACTTTCAAGGAAGACACCCTAACCTCTCATCCTTGGGGCCCCTTACTCTTTCTCCCACCCGATCTGGGGAACTGAGTTCAACTAGTCTGGGGGTAGCAGGCCTGGGGGTCGGGACCCGGGTCGGGGAGCGTGGGGTCGCCAAAGTCTGGGTGGAGGCCGGGCCCGGCGCTTGGCAGGGACAGCCCAGTCAGGCGCAGGGGCGTCTCTGTCCCCTTGGCCTTTCTAGGCCCAGCGCACCAGGGGCCAGCCTGAGGTCGGCTCTGAAGACTGAGACTGGTCCTGCGTTTCTCCCGACTGCCCCGGGGGTTCACATGGTGACCCTGGGGAGCTCCCGGTCACCCAGTAGCCTCGCCCTCCTCCCTTGGGCAGGAGCGTGACCGAGGCTGATATCAGCGTATGTGGTTTGACCAGTCGGGCGCGGCTGTTTTTATTTTCTGATCTCTCCAGAGAAGGGGGGTACTCATGTGAGAACCCCGAAGTGCAGCCCGTGTCCTCCTGTGTCCCCTTCTCCTGTCATGGCCACCACCCGGGCTTAACTGGGCTTCCCGCAGGGCAGTTCCTGCGTGGGGGCTGGAGGGCGCAATGTTGAGCGGGGAGCCCGGCACCCACAGGCAGAGAGGGGACCCAACAGAGCGGGGAGCCAGCCAGGTCATGGTGGTGCAGTTCCACCTTCATCCTGCAGGGGCCGCTGCGAGAGGCAGGGCCCGACTGGCCTCAGTTTCCCTCCACAGGAGGCCAGAGGTCCTGACAGGGGAGGCCAGGCCCAGGGGCCGGGCCAGGGGGTGGACGCAGGGCCTCTGCAGGGTCTGACTCCCGCACCTCTGCGGGACGCATTCTGTGCGGGCCTGACAGGAAAGGCGGTCGCTTCTCAGGCCTCTCTGACTGCACGCCTCGTCTGTCTTGTGCGGCTATGAAGGCTCAGCGTGGCCTGGAGCGAGAGGCAGGTCCAGACACACCGCTCGCCGTCCCTGAAGGGTCACCGCCTCGCACAGCACCGCCCTGCCAGTCCCCGGGTGTGGCGGACCGTGGCAGCGGGCAGCCAATACCAGCGTCCTGGGGTGTCGTTCCTCCTCCTCCTCCCGTCTTGCTCTTTCCTTTGGGAACGTGGAAATTCCTCGAGTCCTCCGCTCCTGTTCACTCTGAGACTAGAGTGCCAACGGGCTTTGATGGTGAGCTGTGGAGGGGCTCATTGGAGGGGAGGGATTAACAGCCCTCTTCTCAGTCAGCTCTCCAGCTCGGGGCCATTAAAAACGATGCCTTTTTAAGTACTTCCATCTTTCCTGGCAGCCCTTTGCTGACCAAAGGAAGAACAGCAGACACCAGACAATGGGCCCCGATCTGCCCTCGTGGCCACAACATTTCCTGGAACCAAAGGGCTGGTAAGATGTACAAATGAGGGGGCCTGGTGATCTGCCAGGCCGGGCCCCGGGGAGCCTCTCCCCCATTCCGGCTTTATCCCCAGAATCTGCCTTGTCAGCCCCTTGCAGAGGCTGCTATTTTCAGATTACAGAGCCTGTTGACAGTCCCTCCTTCAAAGGGTCTATGCTTGGCGACTTTTAATCTTCGGGAACCAGACCCACTTCACCAGAGGTGTCAGCAAGAACGCTTTGCTTTTCTTTCCCCAGATTATTGCACACCCGGCTGGGGTTTGGGGTTCACGGCAACATCTTCTGGACCCAGCGAATTTCGTCTGTCCCTTTCTTCCTTCCTTTCTTCCTCTCTCTCGCTCTCTCTCTTTTTCACTTATTGATGCATACAAGAACTGGGGTACTGGCCAGAGGTGTTGGGGGTGAGCGGATTCACCAGAGACAGTGGGGAGCAGAACAGGCAGATCCACTGAGATCCACTGCTGAGGGGAGCAGCGGGGAGACAGGAGAGGTCTGCTGCACCCTGTGGGTCAGCTCCCTGGTGGGGATCGAACTCCTGTTGCAGTGGCTTCAAAGAGCTTCATAATGCGGTGCTTCAACTCTTTGCACCACCAGGGAGAGAGGAGCCCCCCTTTCTTATTTTTTTAAAGAGTTATTTATTGATGCATACAAGAACTGGGGTGCAGGCCAGAGGTGGAGGGGCTGGTGACAGGATTCCCCAGAGACAGAGTGGGGAGCAGAACAGGCAGATGTGCTGAAATCCACTGCTGAGGGGAGCAGCGGGCTGTCGGGGGAGGTCTGCCAGCCACGTGACTCTCATCTTCCTTCCCTGCTCTGGCCGTTTTGTTTGCTGGGTGAGGCCAGTCCATCGGATGCACCTGAGGGCTCCCGCCCTCTGCAGCGAGTGGTTGTGCCAGGGAGGCGGTGACCTACCTGCTGGAAGCCCTGGGCGAGTCACTGGACTCTCTCTGTCCCGTTTCTCCCCTGTGGGGTCACAGCTGCTTTTCCATTTCACTGTCGTCGTCCCCGTCACCAGCGCTCCCGAAGCCCCAGTTGTGAGCCAGGCCCATCCGTCCAGTCCGTGGAGAAGCAGCTGAGGTGGCGTCTTCCGTGACGCGTCAGGAGCCGCACCTTCAAGACAGGGAGGGATGTGCGCCGGGGCCATGCTGGGGGCTGGGGGTGGCACCCCCAGCGGAGAGGCGGGCACTGCGGATGGAGAGACTCCAGGAGGCTGAAGGAAACCCCGGTGTCTCAGCAACAATGTCCGGTTGGAGCAGGTGCAGGACAAGGGGTGGGGTATTGTGGGTGTCCCTGGGGTGGGTCGGCTCTGTGCCCGGTTCAGGGGCGGGTGGGGATGCCCAGCGTGGTTTTGAGCCAAGAGAGACCCGAGTCATCAGAACAGGAGGTGCAAGGCCTCAGCGCTGCTTCCTAGGAGAGCCCTGGCTTCCCTAGAAGGAAATTCTCCCTGGGTCTTAACAAAATGGCCAGCACGACCACACGGCTCGCCTAGTGCCTTTGTCAAATTATGTCCTTTGCTTCGACAGCAAAGCTGCGTGAGCTTCCGGGAGTGGGAGGAAGCCACTTTATTGGACAGTATTGAATCAGTTGAGACCCCTGCAATTCCCCTAGAAGGGGCCATGGATACAGGGTCAATTTACCCTCGACCCCAAGCCACAAAGTTGATAATCAGCCGCCACAGTCTATGGGGGGGATGAACTGCATTGTGGAGCTGTTCAATAAATCTGCTATTAGCAGGGAAAGTGCTTACATGCACTTAAAAAAAATTAAACAACAAAATAAGAGCCGTTGATTGACATGGCATCAATAAAGCTGTGTGTGTGCAAGGCTGACCTCCCCCGCCCCCAGCTGCCAATCTGTGTTTATTAGAAATCAGCTCCTATAAATAGCTCATGGCGAGAACACACTGGGAGGCTTCTCAGATGTGTGATTGGGAAACGCTAACTGTTTAATACTTGGCTCTCGGTTCAATTTAGTTGATGGCTTGCTGCTGCTGGAACGTGGGGTGGGGTTAATAGTCCGGAGGTGGTTAATATGTTTGAGCATCCACCTTTGGAGCAGACTTGCTATTCTCTACTGCAGATCTGCTCTTCCATTTTGCTGGCCAGCTGAACCCCGATTTGTCTTCAGGGTAGCCGTGGGCTGTGCTCAGAAAGCCAGGAGTGCCCTTACTTCTCTGTAGTTGAGTTAACCTCACAGTTGTAGCCAATGAGATACAAGCTGAGGGTGGGGAAAATTTTGCCAGCCTGATATACATGTGCGCTTTCCTTCCATTTTCCTCCTGCCTGGAATGTGGACGAAAGCCTGGAGGCGCAGCAGCCTTGATGTGAGTATGAGGTTACCAGTTTGGGGATGAAGGCCAAGGTACAAAGGCTGTGCCCTAGCAGTAAACTCTCACTTGTTTCGATCACTGTAGGAGGGTTCATGGCCGCTGAATTCATCCCTAACTGATGCAACCGTATGCCAGAATCTCATCTCCAATTCATGCTGAACGCTTGTGAAAATAACATGCCCAGCGATGAATGATGTCCTGTGTGGGTCAGGTAGAGCTGTGCAGTGACTGAGAGTGGCCTGCGGTGGCACTTCAGTCGGTGAGACTTGGGTTCAAATCCAGGGGCCAGTTCTACTACACCTTGACCTATGTCGAGTCTCTCTAGTGGCCTCTACTGCATCTGTCAAGTGGGATAGTGACACTTCCCCTGGATGGAGCTGTTGTGGGTATCCACTGGTCAGTGAATTAGCTCCATGTCTCAGGGACCAAGAGGCTCTGGCCTGAAGAAGGAGGGAACACTTTACCTGAGCCAGGTGGGCACAGGTAACCTTGAAGCAGTCCTTGAAGAGGACAGTGCAGGAGACTCACCCCCATGAAAAAGCTCACGACAGAAAGCTCTGGATGGGAGCCTGGACACCGGAGATCCACTGGGTCATCAGCCCACATCTGGCTGTGGTCAGAGGAGAAGTGGCCACGGCGTGGCCTCTGGCAGGTGCTCGTCCTGGGTGATGTTGTCACCCCGCGGGGACACTGCTCAGCCATTTCTGCTGCCTGCTGTTCCTTCTCTCACTCCCTGGGTGCTGTTGCTAGTCTCACTTCACAGGGAGGAAACTGAGGTTCAGAGAGCTTGTCTCTCCCTCACCCTCCTCACCTCAGTTCTTCCATTGGTGCTTCCTGAGGGCCTCTGGTCTACCAGGCATGGAGCCAACCTTCTTTTATTTAACCCTTTAAACAATGTAATGAAATAGATACCACGAGCCTTCATTCTGGGGTTCAGCAGGCTCTGATTTCATGTGTCCTTCACTGAATTCTGCGGGAGGGCCCAGCACAGCTGGCTGTTGGCTCCCTGGAAGCCTGGCTCTGCTTGCGCTCACCTCCTGGGGATGGGGCTTGGCCCTTCTTCCCCTGTGTGGAGACTGGAGGTAGTAGGTTAACGGGGATGAGGTCTGGGCCTTCGCAGCTCCTGCCCTCTGCCTGACTGTTGGCCTCGAAGCTTGGCGGCTCACGCTGGCTCACTCCAGCCTCGTCCATGTTTGCTTTGCTAGGGAGGCGGGGCAAGGACCCTTTTCTGCACATCACAATGACGATGCAGGTAACTGCTGCAGCCGGGCCGTGTGAGGGCACTGAGGAGGTGCAGGCCCCTGCCCTCATACCCACACCCCTTGTCAGTGCCCAGGAACGTCAGTGCTCATGGCTCTTAGGGCGCTTCTCTCCAGACGCTCGTCCTCTGCACAGGTAAGCACCTTTCTCCAGCTCCCCAGAGCTCCCTGCAGACAATGAGTGGCTGATGTGGGGGGAACCACCTTGCCTTGGGGGGGCCACCCCTGAGCTGTAATCCTGCTCCATGGCCTCTTCAAGGGGAGCTCCGGCCACGCTCTTGCTGACCAAATGTCTTCACTCTATCCGACTTCCCTTACTGTCTCCTGAGAAAAGTGAATCACCGAAATCCCTGATCTGGGCTCCGCTTCTTGGAAGCTGACCTCTGAACCATCGAGTCCCAGTCCCTCCTTTTATAGAGCCCATGCACCCAGCCCCAAGCCCTGTGGGTGAGTGGCCCCCAGGAACCCCTTTGCACCACTGTCTCGTAATCAGCTGCTCCCGTAACGGTCTCTCTTGAATGAATCAATGATATTCAAGGTCAGGTCTGAGTCTTAGTCGACCTTGTTCCTTCCAGCTCAGTGCTTGTGCTCAGACCCGCTGTCACAATCTCAATGATCATATTCAATGCAACAGGCCCCCTTATGTATGTGGTTTCATTTGCTGCAGTTCCAGTGACCCGTGCTCCAAGGTGGGCCAGCAATATTCCGAACAATCAAGTATTTCTAGAGAGACAGAGAGAGGTTCCATGTTCCTAGAGGTTGTAGAAGCATATGATAGCGCACAGCTAGCGTGATTCTATTTTATTATTCATTGTGTGCTAATCTGTTGCTGTACCTAATTTATCAATCAAACTGTATCACAGGTGTGTTGTATAGGAAAACAACATAGTATATATAGTATTCAGTACCATCCATGGTTAAGGGTCTTGGAGTGTGTCCCCTGTGAATTGGGGGTGGGGGGTGGCTGCAAAAGCTTCCATCAAGCATTTTTGTGTGTCGAGCACGGATCTAATAACTTACACGTATTAGTTCATTGACGCCGCCCCACAGTCCCCTCCAGTAGATCATTCCCATTTTGCAGGTGGAATCTGGGGCCTCAGTGATGCCATGAAGAGGAAGAAACAGGGTGGGTGCTTCCCTCCAGACACTTCCCCAGGCACTTATTGGTCCTTCTGCAAAGCCAGGTGAGAGTTGGTTCAAAAGCTTCGCAACCATGTGTCTCATCTCGCCCTAAGAAGGTAGCAGTAATGCTTCACCAAAGCAACCACAACAGAAATAAACACCCTGGCCTTGTAGCATGAAGCATGCAAAAATGGGAGGGAAAGATTGATGCTAGTGCCAGACCTCAGTTTTGATCAATATTTCATCAGCTTTAGAAATGAAGACACTCCAGGAGCCCACCGTGGGGAAGGCAGAGAAGGTAGGAAGTTCAAGCCTTGTACTTTACCTATGCGTCTCTGGCAGGTATTCCCCCCCCACCCCGGAGACATAGCCAGAGAACACATCTCTTTGTTCTTTCCACTCAGGATCTGAGAAAATCATGGTACCCCAAGGCTGCAAGGACATCAGGATCATTTGACCCATTTCCAGCTCAGGAATGATGTGTGTGTCATGACAGGTTGACACACAATGAGCCCTCACTGTGTGTCCGGTGCGGGCTGAGCACTTGAATTCTCTCAACCACTCTGGGAGGCCGTGACTGAAGATTTCTCCAAGTCGTAAAAGAAGAAATGAGGATCCGAGAATTGAAGTCCCTAGCTTAAAATCACCCAGAAATTAAGTGTATTGGGGTAGCACTGGCTGTATAGACATCTCCCAAATGTTAGTGCTTATAAAAGAAATTCACCCCCAACCCCTCAACATTCCCATGTAGGTGGTACTTTGGGGAGCCAGGCTGTCTGTCCTTATCTCCACTACCCCTTAGGGGTTCATCTCTGTCACCCAGGGAAAGGAGAGAGAATGGAGAAGGCAAATCCCTTTCTAGAAGCGTGACCCAGAACTGAAATACATCAGCTCCTCTCCTGCGCCATGGAGAATGGACATTGTCAGATCAGTGTAGGCAAAGACGTTGCTATAGCCAAACCTGTTTGTGGAAGGCCAGGCAGATGCTGAGGGTCAGCTCTGCAGAGTGGGCTGAAGGGGATGGATTGGGTTGGCAACCTGCCATCTGTCACCATGCAGCCTCCTTGAGGAAGTCTCCTCTGCCTCCTTTAACCGTGAATGCGCATGCTTGCCAGAAGCCCCGAGTAGACTTCTACTGAGGTCTTGTTGGCCAGACCTGGGTCACCTGTCCATCCCTAGCTGCAAGGGAAGCTGGAAAACAGAAAGTAGGACAGTCCTGATCC
>NW_004567140.1:4257561-4269050 GCF_000260355.1 Condylura cristata | reverse complement strand
AAAAGATTTATTTATGCATACAGAGCTGGGGTACAGGCCAGAGGTGCTGGGGCGGTGAGAGGATTCACCAGACACAGAGTGGGGAGCAGAATAGGCAGATTGATGAAGTCCACTGCTGAGGGGAGCAGTGGGTGGCTCAGGAGAGGTCTGCTGTGCCATGTGGGTCACCTCTGGGACGGGAGTCGAACACACACCACAGTGCCTGAGGCCAGCTTTGCAGTGCTGCACTTTAACCCACTGCACCACCAGGGAGGGCTTCCCACATTCATCTTCAAAGTATACTCCAGGAAGGCAGATGGAATGCCTGTTGTATGCCAGTGGCCGGGAGAGGTGTCGTTTCTATCATCCAAGGCCACTTCAAGTCCCACCCAATGCTGTAGAGAAATTATACTCATAAAGATTATCAGGAAGCTCAGCAAAGTTAGTAAATCCCAGAGAACCTTCCAGAGATCATTCTTGAGCTCGTAACTCACTAGATGCATTGGAAAGTCAAGACCGTCTTTCTTTTCCAAGTGGCTAGAAACAAACTCCAGAGCCCTACCCCGGGTCAGATGTGGGGAATAACACACCCACATATGGGGCGGGGGGCTCACCCCCAGCCACTGCATGGACAGAAGGGCTGGTGACAACGGGGAGGCCTCCTCTCACCCCTCCCCTCTGCCTGGCTCCCTGGAGAGAAGCCGCAAGAAGTCTTTCCCATCATATTTGATGATTGAACCAAGTTCATGTTCAGAATGTATGTAAAGTTATTTGGGCCAAATTTCCATGTTAACTGTTCAGATCAGAAATGCTCAATGTCAGTTAGATTTGGGTGGATTATAGGACAACACAGTCAAGATCAAGAACATGTGGCCTGATTTGATTTAACCCAGAGAAGAAATGCTTTTCCCTTCTGCTCAGCTATAACATTATACATATAAAGATACATATACGCTTGCTCTCTGCCAGAAATGTCAACTGCTTTTGATCTCTCCCTTTAGATATTAAAGTTTCCCCTGCTCGCCCCTCCGCTCGGCGGGCCCCTTAAGGGCTTTCAAACCAATAAACAAGCCCGGAGCTGCTGAGAGTGTGGAAGCTGTTTGCCTTTTTGAGCTGGAGCCCTGTGGCCCGAAGGTCGTGTTTAATCAGCCTCAAGGTTTTGGTTAACATTGACTTAGAGTTTAAAATAGCATTTCAATAACCTCAACCCCTAGGAAGGGAGGGGGCAAGGGGAGGAGGGAGACAGAGGCCCTTGGGTTTGGGGGGCTGTGTGTTTGTTGTTAAGGTTCTGAGGCCCATGAGCTGTGCTTGGCTGGTGGCCATGGTGGAGTGCAGCCTTCCTTGCCTGGTCTGAGGGCAGGGCCAGGTCTCGCGCGCCCCCATAACAGGCTGAGTGGAGAGGGGTGCCAGCTGCAGACTGGAGCTGAAGAGTCTCAGCCTCTCAGGCTAGAGCATGCCCTTCAGAGTCGGAGGGCATGTGGCTGCCCTGCATCTGGCCCCCACTATCAGTGGAGAGTGAGAGCAAAGTCTAATGGACCTTGTAAGCATGGCCCCCCCGAAACTGAAAATGCTGTGAACCCTCGCTCTGCCCCTCTCCTGGACTGGGCCTTTCATGTCACATGGATCCCTGCGTGGGGCTTGGCTGTGTCTGCTCTTGCTGGTCTTCCCTTTTTCTTCCTGTGACTCGCCCCGCTGCAGGATCCTGGGTCACCCCCGCTGGCTTCACTCTTCACCCCGTTCATGAAACCTGTTGGTCCGGTCTCAGTCTAAGACAAAACTGGCTGATCGGGTCTCTTGCATTGTTGTACTTTGAAATGATTTTCTTGGTTGACTGGAGATTCGTGGACTCATCACCAGTTTCAAATGGTCCAGCCACCCTGGGTTAGTCAGGCTAGGTCACAGGAGGCTGCAGTAACAAAATGACCTTGACACCTCCTTGTTCCAGCTCAACAGGAGCTCTTTGGTCACCCCTGGGCAGGTCTCTGCAAATGAAGCAGCTCCCCAGGGAATCTGTCTCCCTGCAGTGACTTAGCAATCCCACTGTTCCCGCCGTCTTCACAGCACTAGGGCAAATGAGGGAATATGGGGTGTGGCATGGGCAAGCAGGAAACCCTTCTGCCACGCTCAGCCCACCTCTGAATCTCGGAAATGCCACAACCTGTAAAGGGCTCGTGGAGTCTTCTCAGGGTGTGGGAAAACTCTCCTCTGAATTTATTGCTAGTTCCGCACCGGAATATGCCAGAATCCTGAGCAGACGATAGAAGGGACATTCCATCATGAAGGGTGATAGCAATGTTGACGGTGATGATGACGAGCACTAACATGAGGTCCTATTTTCCAGGCCTGAGCCTCCCCTTGCCATTCATTCTCTCATTACCTCTCCTCAACGGCCCTCTGCGAAGTTGTGGGGGTGAACTCCCTGCTCCCTGCACAATAACCTCAGAGACGTTGACCGGAGTGTCCGATGTCTGTGTAACACCGGGAGGAGCCCTGCCTGTCAGACCTCCAGGTACATAAAACTCCACTCAGGTCACTGGTCCCCAGAGCCCTAGACTGTGCAGGGGTAAAGCCAGAGGGGCCGTTGCACACCAGGGGCATCATTCCGAGATTCCCCTGCAGGAGCCGTAGAACTTCAACCTGAGACCTGCCCCCACCAGCCAGGCCTTCTCAGGGGCCCGCATCCTCAGACTGGCAGCCCCAGGCTCCAAGCCATTTGGCTGAGCGTGGCCTAGGGCCCATGACATCCAGTGAGTAGTCCTGGCAGCTGGAGCAGAGGCCAGCAGAGCCCAAGAGCCCAGGGGAACAGCCAGCGTGTTCCTCTGGGGCTTGAGGGGAGCTGTTGTTCTGCGCCATTAGGTCAGACCAATGGGGCTATGAGAAGCTGATCCAGAGCTAAGTCACTAGGGGCCTGAGGTATTCTCAAATCCTGATCCAGGTCTCCGGGACTGGGTCTGCCCGCGAGGAGAAAGAAGGTTGGGCTGTGTGAAGAACCTTTACTCGGTCTTCACTGGTGGCGCCCCGTGCTCTGTCCAGCCCAGGGAGACGAGAGAAACAAGCCCCCAACCTGCCCCCCACGTGGCTGAGGGGCCGCTAACCTGCAGGGGGAAGGCAGACAGACCATTCCGAGACAGGGGGAGCTTCAGAAGCCACGGGACCCCAGGGGAGGTGGTCACCGCCAGGGCGTAAGGAAAGCTTCTGTGGGGAGGACCCAGGGTAAAAGAAAAACGTTCCAGGTAGAAAGTGGAGCGGGTGTCCCGAGACTGCCAGGCTGCCCTCCATGGCGATGGCCTTGGGCCCAGGCATGGGGACGGGACAGGCGAGGAGGGAGTTGGGACCGAGGGGTCGGACCTACTCTGGCGTCAGTTCACGCGCAGGTGGGGCCTCTGGAAGTTTGGGACAAGGCGATGCAGGCGCATCAGGCTGAGGCATGGAAATGAGGAGCATCCAGGCCAAGGAGGGCAGGGTGAGGGGTCCCGTCTTGACCCAGAGACCTCAGGGTGCAAACGCAGAGGGATGAGCCGCAAGTCAGCGCGTGGCCGAGGGCCGTGAGGGCAGGGCCCTGCTGGGGGCCCCAATCACAGCTCCCCTCTCTCGGGTGCCCTTGGGCCCCTGCCTAAACCGAGTTTCTAACTTGTTCCCTTCAGTTCCGAACCTACTTTCATTCCCTGCCTCCAGTCCATGTAGAAATTATTTTTTGAAATATTTCAGAGCCTCGTATGAGCGGGGGAGACGCCTTTGGGGGTTAGTGCTCAGAATTGCATTTCATGTTGTCTGAGCAGGGATGGAGTCACTAGAAAGCACCCCTTGGACACGGCTTGAGAAGGAGCGCACCCTTCCCCCATGGAGGGAACCCCACCGGGGTCCAGCGCGCCAGAGCTTCGGCGCACCAGGCAGAAGGAGGCTAGAGATATCCCTCTGGGCGTAAGAAAACAGATGCCTCTAGAAGCCTGCGGATTACTTGCTTGGCACACGTGACCTGCTAATTAAGTTTTATTATTTACCTCTGGAAAGAGAAAGGGGCTTTGTGGGCTCTGGAGGGGGGACCCTCTCTCCATTTCAGCCTTCACCAAACCAGGCCTGGAGACCCCTCTTGCAGCAGGGATAAATCTTTGGGGTCTGAGAAGGAGAGAAGTTACGTCAACCCCTGTCCATCCTTCACCTGCCTTGCAGGTGATTAGTTTTTCACAACCTGCTGTGATTCTTTATTTGGTAACAAAGGGCCCAGATCAAAATTTTAGTTTCTGGCCTCCCTTGCAGCTAAGGATGGCTCATGAGATAGAGTGGAATTTAGTGGGGAGGTGGAAGAGTTTTCTGGAAAGTTACAGGTGTCTGTCTCAGTGGAGAGGCAAGCCTATTGTTCTTCATTTTCTTATTTCCTGGAATGTGTACATGATGGCTGAAGCACCAGCATCTCTGTTTTTAGAGTTCTCTAGAACTAGCTACCTGTTCTCCTGGAACCCAGTTGTGGGGATAAATCAAAAGTTCCAGGGAAGAAATCTGTCATGATGGCCAGTGTGCCTACCCCTTACCAGAGGACAGCCTTGACCTCAGGAACCACAAAGAGTCTGATCATCCCGAGGTCGACTCTCTGTCTCTAACATTTATTGAAGGTATAGAGAAGTCATCTTTGTTTGAGTCAGGCGCTTTCAAACTTTAGCATCTGTGAGTTGGAGGACTGCTAAACCCAAAGACTCTGGTCAATAAGCCTGGGCATGAGAATTTTATGTCTGACCTGTTCCCCAGGGGATGCTGACGGCACTACCCTTTGAGAACCTTTAGTTCAAGTGAGATCAGTCAGGTTTTCTGTTGTGTGACACAGAGCCCCACCTAACTGACAGCCCCATCCTAACTGACAGAGCAGAGTTAGGCCTTTGCAAATGCATGTGGTTACTGTTTTGTAGAGAGACCAAGTGATAACGAAGAAGCTGCTCATTCTCCTGGAACCCAGTTGTGGGGATACATCGGAAGTTCCAGGGAAGAAATCTTTCACGCTGGCCAGCGTGCCTACCCCTTCCCACAGGACAGCCTTGACCTCAGGAATCACGAAGGATCTGGTCACCCCGAGGCCTTTGTCCAGGAAGAGGCTGAGATGCCACTCAGTTCTCTCAGATCACATCTGTTCCTCTGCATTTTCTAGAAACCTAAGGATTCTATGTGGTGAGGAGAAAAATCAAATAGCACAAGGACCATGCACAGAATGTTGGCTGAGTCCAGTCCTCTGCTCGTGTTATCTCATTTAATCTCCAACACCTGTTCACAGGGAGAAAACTGGAGCAAAAGCGTCGTCATCGATGCAAGACACTCGTGCGTGGAGGAGCTGAGCTCTGAGCAGCCATTGGCCTGACTGTGAGTGCCGCCCTAGGTGACTCCTTAGGCTGGACCCCTCCTTAGGGGCTCCCCAGGAGAGCAAGCAAGAGAGATTTGCGGCAACTTGGGACAAGGTAGCTCCCCACACCGGACCCACCTACATTCTGGGGCGCCCTTCAGCCCCGTGTCCCGGCACCCTGACACCAAGCCTCGCAGTGCCGAAGGGGAAGCGGTCCCTCCTTAGGGCAGGTGGGCTGCACTGACGGATTGGAAGCCGTGTTTCTCCTGGGGAGAGAGGTCAGCGGCCCGTCACTGCCAGCTGTTGCAATAAAATATGAAGTTGGGAAACTCCAGGCAATCCTTTCTCCACTGAGTGATGACCTTGTAATCAGCTTCTCAGCTAACTTGATTTATCAACTCCAACCTGGGCAGCGGAGAGGAATGAATTAGCTCCAGGGCCTGCAGCTGAGAGCAGGGTCCCCAGGAAAGAGCATGCTATGGGCGTGGGGGCCGTTTGTCAGACCCAGGACCTGCTTAATTGTGGGAAGATGAAGCCAGGAGGTGTCGGATTGCACTGAATAAATCACAGCCTAGTGCCCTGTCCCTGGGCCTGTTCGGCAGGAGGATGCTCCCAGGTGGAGGGGGGTTCTGGACTCAGAGCTCCCCTCTGCCCCCCAGACCTTCATGAAAGAGGCAGTGTGGACAGTGTGGTTCCCCTTTCTCCAGGTTTGTGGCCTTGGACAAGCCACCTCACCTCTCCGAGCCTCAGTGGTCTGTCTGCCTTGTAGAATGAGGATAATAACAGTACTCGGAGGCTGGAGTCATTTTCTAGAGCCACCTCCCACTTCTGGAGGTGAGCAGTTAGAACCCGTGGTGCTGCCCGGCCATGCTTTCTCTGGAGCCCCAGGCCAGGGCCCTTCCTTCCCTCTTTCCACTCTGGTAGCTCCAGCGTTCCTTGGCTTGTGGCCACGTCACTTCACTGTGGCCTCCGCCTCCGTGGGGCCTTCTCCCCCTCCTGCCTGTTCCCTCTCTGCCTCTTCTAAGGTGACTTATCCTTGAATTTAGGCCTTTTTTTGGATAAGACAGGGTGATCTCCTCTCAATGCCTTGACTTACCTTTGCACCAAAACCTTTATGCAAAAGGCTCAGAGAAGCTTTATTTATAAGAGGCAAAATATGGGGGCCACCAAATGGCCTCGATGGACAGAATGCATGATGGGGCTCAGCACCCATGGGACACAACTCCACAAGGAAGGAGAAGGGAGCTGGAGAGACACAGTTGCAGAACGCACCTGAAATGCGCGGTTAAACCCGAGGGCCGTCCTGTGAGCTTCCGTTTGCGCGGTGCGGAAAGAAGGCCAAACTCTGGAAAGAAACCCTCTTGGTGGTTCCCAGGGGTGGGGGAGGGTCGACTACAAAGGGGTGCAGGGGTTTTGGGGGGCGCAGGAGCTCTCCTCGATCTTCATTGTGGTGGTAGTTACACAACCGAGTTTGTTCAACAAGCAGAATTGCACGGTAGGAGGGTGAATTTTACTGAACGTAAATTATACCTTAATTTTCAACTTAAAAAAAATATATCATGTGAAGACAAGGTTCTGTTGTTGCAAAACAAAAGCTGGAAACCCCCCAAACTGGGGCAATTAAAGGTCGTTCCCCACATGCCTGGGTGGGTTCCTGGGAAGAGGCAGCTGCCGCCCCTCCCTGCTCTGAGCTGAGCCCCAGGTTGGGGCTGACACTCCACAGCCCGAGGCTGCTGGAGTCCCGGGGGGGCTGTGGTCCCCCATGTCTGCTGCATGGCCTCCACTGAACAGACATTGACCCCTGCTGTGGTCTTTTCCCCTCCAGCCTGGTGTTGGGCTCAAAAACCTCTGAGCCATCCCTAGTTTAGGGGAGCCGCAGAGGTAGAGGGAGCGGAGCCGAGGCTGGAACAAGAATTGGCCATGGTCTCTTTAGAGGGGAAGAAGGTGCTGGAACTGGGCTTTTGTCCCAGTTGCTGGTCCCCTCTAGGTGCTGAGACTGACGCAGCCCGGATGGGAAGCTGAGGGCTCCCAGATCACCCCGCCATTGCCACCGCCCCTTGCCCAGCTTTCACTGCTCACCTGGGTGTGAGGAGGAGAACACCCAGGGGTTCTGGAGGTGCGGAGCAGTGGGGACCGGACCCACAGAGGCCACAGCGTCAGTTCTGCTAAACACAGCGGGTAAAACTGCTCTCTCTGGGCCTCTGTGTCCTTGGCTGTTTACTGGGGAGCCGATCCCCACTCTTCTCCCTCACACTTACAGCACTGATGTGCCCACGGTTGGTGTGGCCGAGAGAGGGAGCTGCATGGCCCGGTCCCAGCCCCACAGCACCCCTAGCCCCATGGGGCGGGGGACATCCAAGCAAAGCTTCTGGGGGGACCCGGTGGGAATGGGGTGCTTGGAGGGTGGCGGAGGTGTGTCACGCAGGAGGAGATGGGCTCAGGACTTCCTCGGCAACTTCTCCCTTACCTTCCTCCCCAAGAGCCCCCCAAATCTGCCTTCAGGTGTTCATGCAGATGCAATGACAGCGGCCCTGGCCCAGTCCCCCTGGGGTGAACATGCCCAGGGGTGGGGAGCCCGGGGGCCAGGGCCAGGTGACCCATCCTGCCTGCTTCTGTGTGTGCATGTCATATGCAGTGGCATGTGGATGGCGTGCGGGTGGCGTGCGGGTGGCGTGTGGGTGGCGTGTGGGTGGCGTGTGGGTGGCGTGTGGGTGGCGTGTGCACGTGAGTGGTCCATGTGGGCCTGCACCTGTGTGTGTCCGCAGGGATAAGTGGGCTCGGCTGTGTGCATGAGCCCACGTGCACAGGTGTGTGTGCGTGCAGGACAGGGTGAGGCCTGTGCGTGCGTGCCACTGTGGCCAGCGTGTGCCTGTGTCCCTGGGTGTGCAGGCAGCCTGGGCCCAGGTATGCTTCTTTATACTGCTCTGTCTGCACAGCCGTGCCTACGTGCAGAGTGCACCAGCGGCTCTGGGGGTGTGTGCTTGAGGGGGCATGCCGGCGGCCAGGTGGCCCCCATCCTCACCCTCAACTCCTTGTGGAGGAAGGGGCTGCTGCCCCGAGGCGACAGCGGCAGGACCGCACTTTCTTCCTTTGGGGACGAGGCTGACTCCAGGTAGCACAGCCCCCCGTTCTGCCAAGCAGGCCCACGCCAGACGCAGTTGCAGTGACGAGGCCTTCATGTGGCGGCCGGGCCTATTTCTGTCTTGTTTGGCTCATCCAGGCCGGGTGTTCCCGTCCAACGCTGCCCTGCTTCTCCACCCCGCTATTTTGGCTGAGGAATGCGCTGTTTGTGTCTCAGCAGAAATCCGAAAATCCCTATTAATGGCTAGCTGTCCTGCGGCTTCGAGCCGCCAGTCGTTTATTTAGGTTTCTCCAGGTCTATATTTGTCAACATGACATGTTGAACTTGGAAGGCACGGGTTGGGGGGACCAGGCCTCGTGGGGGAGCCTGGGGTGTCATCTCAGACCTCCCCACGTCCAGGGCAGCGGTTGACCTCTCCCGGGTGGGGGGGAGGGGCCCAGGGAGTCGGGGGGGGGGATTTTCTTTTCTTTTTGCTCTTTTTCTCCTGCCTGGACTGCCATGGACTGCTGTGCCTCTGTGGAGGTTGCCCAGGCCAGCTCTCTCGTTGCCCTACTGGCCTCAGCCTCAAATCCTCCCCTCAACAGTATTTTTCGAGAGCCCCATGGAGCACATCTCGGCAGCATGCAAGGTCTAGAATGACTCTGTGTGGGCCAAGCCTTGGCTCAGACATGTCCTGACGCCACTCAGGGAGTTACTTTCCTCTCTGTGTTGCAGCTCTTTCCCTATGTGGTGAAGAGAGAGTCATCCTCTCTGTGGCTGATGTTCAGATAGACTCTGATGTTGGCTTGTGATGTGTGGCAGGCTTTCACTGGCCATGGTTTTTCTTGGTCTTAATGGCACAGGAACCAGGACTGTGGTTTCTGTGCCACTTAGGAATCTATGAAATATGTTAGCAGCGTTAGGACAGATGGCCCGTTCAAATGAAGCCCAATTCAGGAGGTTTTAATAAACAAACACAGAGGTGTCAGCGGGATGAAGGCGATGAGGCTGTCGGCAGATACCCGGGACTAGAGGGAGAGGGACCCCAGTCCGGACCCAGAACTCAAGCAGGAGGTGTGGGGCATGGTTATCAGAGGAGTGGTTATCTCCCTGAAGGAGAGAGTTGGTACAAAGGACCCGTCTGAGAGCAGTGACTTCAGCCAAACCACAACCAGCTACAGGCTCTGCCATCTATTAGCTGTATGATTTGAAGCATGTTGCATTAATTTTTTATACTTATTTTTAATAGTGTCTCTTAATAGTGTCCTTTATTTTTTCAATTGAGTTTAATTACACATATACTTATACCATTCTTTCTTATTGTACAATATTTGCTTTCTCCTCTCAGTTATAGTCCCTGCAAAGTTCCATCCCCCTGTGTACCATCACCATGGGCCCTTGCATATGAACACATTCCCTCTCCTGTTGTGATCCCTCGCCCTCACTCAACCCTGAAGAGTGTCTCTGATTAATAGTTGTCTGTTTAGTTTTTTTTTTTTAATTTATTCTATTAATTTACCTGTACCTTAGTTTGCCCATCTGTGAAAGAGGTATAACAATGCTTCCAACCATCCAGGGTCATTGTAAATAAAGACACAGCAAGTCCTAGAACACGTCAGTAATGCTAAGGGGAAGGATGTCCTAAAGGAACCTGCAGTGTCTTATGGACTCTACCTCCTACTCCAGCTGTCTGGACTCTACCCCCTACTCCAGTGATTGGAAACTACAACTCCCAGCAGTACCAGGGAGAGAACTGCGAGGACCCAAGGGCGGAGCTAGCAGGAATTCTGGGACATTTGGGGGATAAATAGGGCACCATTGCATCTCCCGCTCTCTCGCTTGGGAAATGGCTCTCCTGACGGTGTACTCAGTGTGTTCAGTCAGCCTAGCCTAAGGTATTCCAGATACTTTGTATCCCGCTCTCTTTCCCTGGGTTGTTTCCTATTCCTTCCCCCTTTTGTAAATAAACCTGTTATTGACCCTTTTGTGTGTCCCTGCAGTATAACCGAGTTGTGAGCGCGTGGGTGAGGCCCCACAGACAGGCGGCCCAGTCCACTCTGGGCCACCCTGTAGCAGTGAATCAGCCTGTCACTGCCCTCCTCGCCCCTGTGACGGTGCCTGGAGTCTTGCCTTCTCCCAGGCTGCCCCAGGCTGCCCCAATCCCCATCTTAACTCCCACACTGACTCCCCACCCCTCAGTCTGGTCTGTAAACTTCTAATATCCCGGCGATCGATTCCCTTTTTGCTAAAGTAAAGGCAAGATGCTTTTTCTTGCTCATTTGTTTATGTATTCAAGAACTGGGGTACAGACCAGAGATGCAGGGAGTGAGAGGATTCACCAGAGACATGGGGGAGCAGAACGGGTGTATCTGCTGAAATCCACTGCTGAGGGGAGCAGTGGGGAGACAGGAGAGGTCTGCTGCACCCTGTGGGTCACTCCCTGGCTGGGGATGGAACTCGTGCTGCAGTGGCTGCAGACAGCTTCCTAGTGTGGAGACTTAACCCCCGCGCCACCAGAGAAGCCAGGGAATCCCATAACCTTACATGACACAGTGATGGCATTGCTAGTTCCTGCCACCTGCCAGTGTCCCAGCCAGGCTCTCTTAAAGGCAGCACACTCAAGGTCGTGTACGTGGAGAGTGTCCAGTCGACATCCCAGTAGATGGTCAAGGGCCTGCTGCCCACTTCCCTCCCCTCTCCCCTCCCTCAAACTCCCAGCGCCTCTCAGCCTTGAACCTTCTCAGGCACTGGCTCCCCAACCGTGTCCACACTTTTTCGACCACCAAAGTCTTCCTCTGCATCTCCAGAAGGAAACAGAAGGTGGGGATAACCTCAGCGATCCTGGGGAGCCCTTAAGCATCATGGATGCTTCTGTTATGGAGCAAGGGCAGGGGTGACTCAGACCGGAGCCACAATACCTCGGTGTCTCGGCGCCTGGCAGTCACTGGAAAATGACAGTCCCCACGCTCGGCTGGTGCAAACAGGCAGCTGGACGGCACTGTGGGGTTAACCACCGGCCCGCGTCACTGCGCTGGTGAGGAGGGAACCCAGCGAGCAGCGATTCGTCATTAAAACGTAACAATAGGGCCCTCGCTGGTGGCGCAGCGGGTTAAAGCGCAGCAC
>NW_004567140.1:4254209-4256896 GCF_000260355.1 Condylura cristata | reverse complement strand
ATTCCAGCCGTTGGGGCGCCCGAAGGCTCTCACTCATGTACGCAAACCCCCAAACTGGAGCCGCCTTCGGGGCGCGCGGGCTCTATCAGTGAGTGACAATTGTCGTGAGGGTTATGTCGCGTTTCCTGAAGAGACTGTTCACGTGGAAGATCGCTGCTTGCGGAATCTTGTGTGCGAGGGAAAATAGGCCTCATGTAGCAGCTGGAGCACCTGGGCTTAGATCTACTATTCGCCAAGTCTGTAGGGGATTGCAGAGGGAGGCGTCGGCGCTGGGGAGCCACGGGGTGCCGAGCCGGTGACCCCAGAACCCCCCCGGAAGCCTGGCATTGCACTTCAGGGGGCACTTGGGGAGCCAGCGGTGAGTGGATTCGGACTCAGCAGCCCTCCTGGGAACCTGTTCTCTGTGTCTCTGCTGTGTTCTCAGCCTGGCTGCTCCTCTGTGTTCTGAGAAGCAAACACATGGGGTGTTATGAGGGAGCCTTGGAGTGGAGCTCGGGGGAGAGCTGGCAGGGCAGCAATGGGGGATGCAGAGTACATGAGTTGGGGTGCAAGCCGCGAGTGTCCTGCAGGCCCAGGAAGGGTCACCAGGCCATCAGGGGCCTGAGAGCCAGAGCGGTCAAGTCCTCGTGAAGGGCCCGGGTCTCCCTTGGTCCAGTCACTCTGCCACCCCTGCCAGGCTCGTCCATTGGCCCCGCGTGCTGGGGGCAGGGGGCTGGGCACAGGGGGAAAGGGTCTGGAGGGCAGTGGGAGGGCCCTGGACAGTGACGGCGCCGCGGTTAGAGGGAGCTGCTCAGCCGCGGGCACCCCGCGCTCTGGTGCATTGCTGGAGCTCTGCACGGCGGCTGCCCACCAGGCCCAAGGTGGCAGCAGTCCTCTGGCAGGTCTTCCCTGCTCCCAAGCCACATCCGTCCCCGCATCCCTCCCCACACTGCCAGGACCCTCGGACATTTCTGCTTTGCCAAGAGTCAGACTCTGATTTCTTTTCTTTTTTTAAAGATTTGTTATTTATGCATACAGAACTGGGGTATAGACGGTGAGAGGATTCACCAGAGACAGAGTGGGGAGCAGAACATGCCGACTGACGAGGTACACTGCTGAGGGGAGCAGCGGGGGGTCAGGAGAAGTCTGCTGTGCCCTGTGGGTCACCTCCCTGGCCGGGGATTGAACTCGTGCTGCAGTGGCTTCTGAGCGCTTCATAGTGCGGTGCTTTAACCCACTGAGCCACCAGGGAGAGCCTCTCCCTTGATTTTTTTGTTGGGGCTTTTGTCATGAGGGACTGGGCGCACCAATGGCAACTACCAGAAGGTGCTTCAGATTTCTGGGGGGCTTTCTGGCCTTGCTTAGGGCCAATCCCTTTTGGATGGACTTTTACCCACGAGGGAATGGGTGACTTTGGGGGTTTGATTTGGAAACTATATTCTTTGTCTTTTCTGTATTGCACACTCACTGTATTTAAGTTCCTTTCCATGAAAGATCTGATATGTTTTATCTTGACGCAGTAGATGGCAGAAACTATTTAGAGTGGGCAGGCTTGGGGGTTCTGGGGTGCCCTTCTCCCTGCCGAATACTATCCTGTTCCCAGACCCTTGGGTGGCCAGTGCTGAGCCAGTGATGGGGCCCTGTGCCAGATGGAGCTGGTCTGGGGTGTGCTCTGTGTTTGCTCTTCTCCAAGGTCCCAGCTCTGGTGGCCACCTTAGTTTCCTGAGCCTCACCCGGGCTCCAGCTACTTCTTGCTGAAACACTGGATCAGCACCCAGCAATGATCTCGTAGCCAGCCGGTGAGGTATTTTTAGAGAGATTAAATGGAGCAATAACTCCTCACTTTCTCTTAAGGCTCATTTCCTATTTCTCTACTAAAAGGAATAAAAACCCATCCTGGAAGGCTGCCCAACACCCTCTTTGGGGAGGGAGGTAAGACCAGAAGCAAGGCAGCCCTGGCCAAGGCCAGCATTGTCTCGTCAGCCAGCAGAGGGTTAATTCCGCCCTTGGATACTTGTTCTTGCTCTCTCTGCTTTAAAACATCGACGCCCCTGGGAAGAAGATCCAATAAACTGCCACATATCACCATGACTTATCTGGGGAAGAATATTGAGTCCAGATTTGATTCCTGTGTCTGCAGCTGAATAATTCCGAGCAAATAATTCCACCTCTCTGGGCCTCAGTCCCTCCCATATCATTGGGACAGTCTTTATAGGACATCTCTCCTGGGGTTCGTTGGAAACTAGATTGAATCATGGTTTTAAAAAGCACGTTGGATGCAGTGAAGCTGTATTAGTCAGGTTGGGCGAAGCTATGCTGTCATAACAAGCAAACAAGTCTCACACAATTGCAGCTCTCTCGATCAAGATCTCTGGCTGCATCTTCTGGCTTCACTGTCTCTAAAACTAAGTAAGACCTGGAGGATCCCACTAACCTTTAAATGCTTTGTCTTTGAAATGATGCTCATCTCTGTCACACGCAGTCCGTCGTTCGGAATGAGAACTGTCTCTGCCTGATGGCAAAGGGAAACGTGAGTACTTGGTGACCTGTTCTGCACAAAACAATTCTACAATCAAGAGGACTTGTAACGGTGATAGCAAACGCAAGTTTCTCTGATTCTAGAGCATGTTTATTGGGAGCAGGGAAGGTGGAGAGGTGAAATTACAAGTGGAAATGAGGCTCAAGGGAAGAAGAAAGGAATCAAAGAA
>NW_004567140.1:4239534-4253689 GCF_000260355.1 Condylura cristata | reverse complement strand
CACAGCACTATGAAGCAATCTACAGCCACTGCAGCCTAAGTTCGATCCCCAGCCAGGGAGGTGACCCACAGTGGCGCGACAGACCTCTCCTGTCCTGCCCGCTGCTCCCCTCAGCAGTGTGTTTCAGTTGATCTGCCTGTTCTGCTCCCCACTCTGTCTCTGGGGAATCCTCTCAAAGCCCCTCCCGCCCCCCAACACACACCTCTGGCCTGTACCTTAGTTCTTGGATGCATAAATAAATACATCTTAAAAGAAAAAAGAAAAAGTGTTCCTGGTAAGGAGAATGAAGCGAGGAACACTTGTCTGAATCCTCTTTAATGGGACGAGGCCTTTGATGTTGCAGGGGGTGGGTCAGCTACAAGGTCTGAACACACGTCAGCGGCTCTTCTCCCAAGGCAAGCTGTCAGTGGGTGAGCCTGCTTCCCCTAGCAAGGAATATCTGGCAAAACCCAGCTCAGAGCCCTCTCTGGACAACATGCAAGACCCTGGAGAAACCCCGCTGAAAGCTTGGCTGGGAGCACACGGAGGAAAGCATCCCCAGCCATTCATGCATGCCCACCCCGAGGCAGCACCTCGTCCCTGGTGGGGTGCAGCTCGAATGTGGCTTCTCTAGATTCTGGGTCCCCCTTTACCACCTGCATCTACTCTCCTTTCCTTTATGGCTCTTGCCTACTCCAGTCTATCTTAATTAATGAGCAGACTCAAGTGAGAGCCAAGTGTCATATTTCATCAAGTAGATAATGTTAGAGATTTTAATTTACAAGGAGAGCGGAGACGAGACAGTTGGTAGCAGAAGGAGCCGGGGAAAGCTTCTTAGTTTCTGAATCTGATATCTCAAGACTCTGAGTTGCCATAAATTCTGATAAAATGTCTTCCCAGCGGCAAAAGATAATTTTTATAAGCTTTTGGAAGGGACTAATAAAGCAGTAATCTACCGTCTTCCATTATTTAAAGACCTGGCTCGGGGGTGTGATTTGTAAGGGGTTTTATATATAAATATATAGACGGATATTAATTATATGTCCCCATTCATCACCCTCCCTGGAAAAGAATCAGGATGGAGCTTTGGTTTCGCGGGACGGAAACCATCTCTTGCTTTGCTGGAGCTTCTCGGCAGCAAACCGTCTTGCCTGCAGGAGAAGCGATCAAAGGTGATACTGCAAACACTCTTCATCTCTCCCCTGGCCCTGTGTGATAACCTTGGGGTTACAATTCATGTCTGACAAACATGATTCCACTGTGACAAGGCCTGGTAGCGATGAGGGCGGCTTAGTCGTCATCTGACAGCAGACATGGGCTGGGGATTTTTCCATCTGCCCCTTGCCCAAGTGTTCTAGCTCTGGGTTATCATGCAGACACCAGGCTGAACATCCAATAACAACAAGCTTAAGCTCACAGTCAGGGAAAGCAACCCTTGCATCTTCCTCCAAGAACTGGGGACCCCTGTTGGGTGAGGCTGAGCAGACGTTTGAGGCTGCGGGATTGCGTGGTTTATGCCTCCAGGATACTTCATGCCCCATAAAACATTTGAGATGCTACCGGCAAACATATTGTCTAAGTTCCTGCCCGTCAGCCTCTGCCACGTTCAAACCAAGAGGCCTTTGCGTGACGGCAAAGAATGGGGTGAAGAGGCTCCCAAAAGTGACAGATGTCACGTGCTCTGCATTCGCCACCTTTCCCCGGAGCCTGTCACACTCTGAGCACACAGGGGCCCCCAACTCTGGAGGACGCAGGAGAAAGTGGACACCTCTCATCCTGCAAACTCCTGGCCTGTGAGCCCTTATGGCTAGTGAGGACACTGGAGATCAGATCAGTGAAGTTCAAAGCCAGGAGGAGAGCATGGCCCCCCAAGTGGAGGGAGGAGCAGGAGACTCGCTGAAGACTCCACAGAAACCTTAAGAGACACTGCTTTGCAAGTGGCAGAGGTCTGAAGACTTTGGAGATACCGTTTGGCCGCAAAGTACAAAGCAAGAGGCCTTAGCTGCATGAGACACAGCCACCCTCAGGACCAGGCCACGCTGAAAAATGGTTCTGATCCTAATTCAGGCCATTTGGCTGGTCCCCACGCCAGGACCACGTCTCGGGGCCTGATGCATTATCTGTTGCTGCTCTCGGGGAGTCATTTTAAAGTTTCGGGGCTCAGGCATACAGGGAGACTCTGAAGGACATCACCGTCTCCTAAGTTGACAGCGGGGAGGAGAGTGAAGCATTTCCCCATGGTGAACACCAGCAGCCACGGGGTCTCCAGTCACCCAGACTTCTTCCAGCCCCTTCTCACACAGGGGCTAAGGTGTCACATGGCACCAAGGTCATGGCGGCAGCTTCCCCCCAATTTCTTAACTTCCAGATTTTCTGAGTCAGCGGCAGCCTCTCCAACCCTCGCCTCCCACCTTCCACGGTTCAGCTTCACACAACTCCCCATCTCCTGGGGTAAGATCCGCCCTCACAGCGACCACCAGAGCCGCTTCTGCCTGCTGGGCTGAACCCCAAGAAAGAGGGGCAAACCCTGACCGCCTGACAGTAAGTTTCCACCGCCCAAAGGAACAGAAACCGAGTTCCACTTTTGACACCTGCCCTTCGCACACACCTGAGTATGCAGGCTCTCGTCACACCTGCGCACTCTGGAGAGAGAGGGGCTGCAGGGGCTGTCACGCCTCCTATCTGACCTTGGCATTGAGGGACTTTCTCGGCCTCTGCTGATCCCAGAGGCCACCGGCCAGGCAGTGGGGGACCCCTTTGCTTGGAATCGCGTCTCCAGAACACGAGCCCCCATAACTGAGCACTCGGTCCCACGTCTGTCTGCTGGGGTGTCAGCGGAATCCGGCAGGTGGGGGGCTGCATCCACAGAGACTTATTTTCTCACAGCTCTGGAGGCTGGAAGTCCCAGCTCAGCGCCCAGCCAGGCTGGCCGGGAGAAAACTCTCCCCCTCTTTGTGCTGTCCTTTGTCCTCAGCTTGCCTTCCGCCTGTGGGAGGCGCGCTGTGCAGTCTCTTAGAAGGACACGCATTGCACAGATGAGCACCGTACCCTGAGGGCTTCATCACCTGACCTTACCCGTAACCGTAACGACTTCCTTAGAGGTTCCAGGTCCAAATCCAGCCACGCTGGGGGGCGGGCGGCGAGGTAGAGCTTCCAGGTATGAATTGGGGGGGAACATACCATTCCGTCTATTACAGACCCCACACCTGGTGCTCACTCGGTCACACACGGAAAGAAAAGCAGTCAAGAGGTGTCCCCCAGGGTGAGAAGGAAAAGAGAAGGGAGAGGAATGGGGGTGACGCTTTCTGCCTGATTTCCGCCCAGTCAGCGCCTCCGAGCAAGTCCCCCTGACTGCTGAATCCGCGCTCAACAGATTCCATCTGCAACCTGGGGTTGCACATGGGCCTTTGGCTTGGCCTGAGTTTTAGAAATTTGAATTTGTCTCCAAGATTTAAAGGTTGGGGGCCCTCCCTGGTGGCGCAGTGGGGTAAAGCGCATCACTGTGAAGCTAGCTGCAGCTGCTTCAGCGCGGCGAGTTCGATCCCCAGCCAGGGGTCTGGTCACCCACAGGACGCAGCGGACCTCTCTGTCTCCCCGCTGCTCCCCTCAGCAGTGTTTCAGTCCATCTGCCTGTTCTTCTCCCCACTCTGTGTCTGGTGAATCCTCTCACCATCCCTGCACCTCTGGCCTGTACCTCAGTTCTGTATGCAAAAATAAATAAATCTTGGGGGGAAAAAAAAAGATTTAAAGCTTGGAAGACTTCCCATAAAAACCCGGGCATCTGGCTTCTCGGGAAGATGCGGGAGGTATTTATCGTGTCCCTGGGCGGCATGGCCACCGAGCCAAGTAAAGGGGGAGCCCCATGATGGGGTGCTGCCTGAACCCTGGCTCCTTCGGCTCCTACCACTGGCACACCCCCCGCTGACCCCTCGGGCCTGAGGGCAATGGGGCGCCCCGAGTGGCTTTGTGGAGGCCACCGCACAGCGTGACTCCGCTTTGATTCCAGAGCTGCCCATCCAGCATCCAGCTGCTGCTTTCCCCACGACGATATTGCATAATTCACATGAAAGCGGATTAATATACAGTCAGGAAATTCAGACACTCGATACGACTTCTAAGGGGCTTTTATTTGTGTGAAAAAAGGGATCATCCCGGAGCATTCGCTTCGTCTCCCCTCTGGGGTTTGAAGATTGCCCCCCAAGACCCTGTCCCACTGGCTGCTTGGACAAGGCCCAGAGAATCCTGGAGGAGGATGGCGGCAGCTTTCTGGGTACCCCATGCTGGCGGCAGGCACCCCAAGGCTTCCATGTGAAGGGCCCGATCTTGGCGTTTATTTATTATTAAAAACTCCATTTCTAGAGCTGAATCCTTTGCTGTGTTTCGGCTATCACCTGAAGTCTCTCCCACAACCCAGGTCCTCTGATCATCTGAGTCAGGAAGTTTCCTCTCTTGGCCAGGGAGGCGAGGAGGCAGGCCTGTTCCCCACAGCGTGCTCAACCTTGAAAAGAGGGGACTGAGGGAGGCGTAATGGCTTCTGCTCCCCTCCCCTGGTGCCAGGCAACTTAGCCGCGGGCTCTTGGGTGAAACTCTCTGGCCTCTTGGTTGTTTTTTCTATTTTTTTCAAGCACAGATTTTCTGCACCTCAGAGAAAACTTAGTGTTATAATAGACAAAGGAAAATCTTTGAAAAATGTGAGGAGACATGTAAAAAGAGAAGAACAGTGGGAATTTATCGAGACTCATGAAAAAAAGACAAAGCACCTGACTGGCATAAGGGAAGGTGAGGTCGATGAACTTTCGACAAAGCTGTGAGTGGACATTGTCTGGGAGGGGCAACACCTGAGGTTTTATCTGTGAAGGTATTAGCAAAGGAGTAACTATTTCAGAAGCTGGGGCATGACCGTAAAAAAGGGGCCCACTGGCCTAATTGGGGGTTCTAGCCAAAGCATGATGACCGTGGGTCGCAAGGAGGAAGCCAGAGGAATAAATCCCCAATGTGCCTCTTCTTCTACATTCCTGTTGGGGTCTTCCATTGGCCAACGCCAACCAGAAGTGAGGGAGGCCCATGCTGCTACCCACAGACTTCCCTCTCTCAAGCCACAGGACAGGGTGCAGAAGAGCAGAATTGGAGCTGGAGAGACCCATGGAAGATATTTGGAGCCATCTAGTGCAGACAGCTGCCAGCACTGTGTTTAAAGTGCCTCAGCCACCCCGGCAGTGCTTCGCCTCTCAGTCTCACGTCCCTTGGTGACTCTAGGAGGCAGGGACCGCATGATACCCATTTTACAGATGCACAAACTGACATGTGCTTGACCCCTCAGGCACGAAGCAGGCAGGAGAGGCAGGAGTTGAACTCAGGACCCTGGACTCCTTCAGCACACCACTAAGGACACCAGGTGATTTAATGCTTTCTGTACTGGTGAATACTCAGTGATGACAGGCCCTGGGCTCAGCACCGTGGACATTTAATGTGCTGACTTCAGGGGCTCGTGATCGGCTGTGAGCCCAATGAAGGCAGGAAGCACAGACCTGAGCCGGACCCTGGTGGTGAGCAAAGCAGACGGAGCTAATGGGACCTGGGAGCGAGGGTGCCACAGCCCAGGGGACCCAGGGCTTCCCTGCAGCTTGGCATCTCCACTGGACAGGAGCTGGGGAGTTGAGGCTGGTCCGCAGAACATGAACCAAGAACACGTCCAGCTGCCTGTTAGATGCAGCAGGGCTTCAAGCACATTATGCATCTTCCATTTCCCCCCAAAGCAGGGCTGCCTTCCCTTTTGGGGGGTCATCTATGGATGAATAGAGGGGTCAGTAGGCTCTAAGGAGGATAAAGCCAGAAAATAAAAAGAACCCAAGTCCCTAATTACCTGGGGAAGTCACCTGATGCCTGTACCAGGAGCGCGTGCCTTGAACTCATCATGGCAGCGAGCACATAAGCTCTTTTATGTCAAGCTGCTGACATCTTAGGGCTTGTTTGCTACAGCAGCTGGCAACACATTTGTTGTGGGGGTCAAGTCCTATACAGACAAGGGGTCTGCAGGCTGGGACACTCAGAACTGCCTCCAGAGGGACCCCCGCTTCTAAGAGCGTCCTTCTAGGCAAGACAGAAGCCCCTCTCCCCCGCAGGGAGCTGCTGTGGCCGGTGGGGGTCACTCAGGCTGCAATGGGGATATCTCCCCTGAACTGGCGCCCCCAAGAGATTGGTTTCTCTGGGGCTTCTGTGCAGTTGGGTCCCCTATTCTTCTGGGTCCCCCGGTGGCTGCAGCTCTGTTACTCTGTGTAGAACGGCTCTGGCTTTCTCACAGGTTTTGGGGACCAGTGAAAGTGTCTACAACTCAGCCATTGGAAATTTATGTGCAAAACCCTCGCTTTTTTTGCTGGGTATCAAGTCAAACAAGGCTTACTCAGATGAAGGTCTCCCATGACAGGACTTTTCTTTGTTTGCTTTGGGTTTTGTTTTGTATTTCTTTTCCCAAGTGGGACCACTTTCCGATGAGTAATTGAGACCCATCCAGTTTCCCTCAGCCCCCTCCACGGCCGGCCCCACTGTCGCTCTCCCAGGATGAAGCCCCAGAAGGAGGAGTGGGGCGGCCGCCAGGGCTTCACAAACCATGGCCTAATTCAGTGCTATTTGATATTCCTGCAAACCCAGGACCCACACGATGCGCTGGGACAGTGTTTGTTTGGAGAACACATTTCCTCCCTCTTTGTACTGCGAGTCTTTCTTGCAAATCTGGAGTTTGCCAGGGCCGAGGAAGACAGCTCGAAACCACATGGGCTGCGTATGATTTCTCTACCCATGACATGGACGTGCGGCTACGTGGCCTGGGCATCTCACAGCGTCGTGAGGAAGTAGTGTGAGAAATGTGTTAGCCTGTTTGGGATGCCAGTTTCAAGAAACAGAACAGCCAACTGCTCTGATCTAAATTAACAGTAGATTCCCACTTCCCCCCGTAACAGGCGACCTGAGGCTGGCAGCTGAGGACTGGGCTTCAGCGTCAACCTGACGTGATCGAGGTTTAAGGTCCGTTTCATCTTCCAGCGCCAGCATCCTTAGCATGTTGACTTTGGAACTCATGCCTTCGCTGCCTGCTCCCCAAATGACTGGTGACTCTAGACCTCACATCTGCATCCCAGGCTAAAAAAAGGGGGGTGAGTCGACGGCGTTCTCCTAAGGAGGCGTCATCTGTAAGGCGAGCTGTCCCCCGGAGATTGCCGGCCACCCCTGCTGGCTGGGGGCCCGTGGGGAGAAGACTGGCAGGCGGTGGCCGAGTCTGCTGCACTGACAGGCGAGGGGAGCTGACCACTAGCCTTGGTTCTGTCCTGCGTGTCTTCGGATTCTGTCCCCATCTTCTCTGGGCCTCAGTTTACCTGCTGTCCCAGGAGAGAGTTCAGCTCCGTGACCCCAGGCCACTTCCTGTGTCTACAGCTCTGTGCTGCAGCTGGATTGGTGACTCAAATGTGCTGCGCTCAGCCCGGTCACCCCTGGGGTTCCCTACTCTCCTCTGTTTGTGCCTCTGCTTGACAGCTCTGCCGGAGTCTCTGCCCTAGATTCTGTCCTCAGGGGTCCAAGGAATTTTGACTGCTCTCAAGAATTATGTCTGAGTGTCGAGGGGCTTCCTGGGACAGAGACAACTCAGGAGCGCTGGATTCTGGTTGGCTGGTGACTTTGGAGTCATCTCCAGCTTCCTCTGTGCCTCAGTGTGCCACCTGCTTCAGGAGGGAGCAGAGCAAGCAGGTCTGCCCCGGGCTTTGTGACTGCCCTGCACCCAAGATGTTCACGGAGGACGGGAACAGGGCCCAGTGGAGACGCTGAGGGTGTCAGGGGAGAGGCGGACTTTCAGTTCCTGCTTCCAACCCAGCTGCTGTCCTGACCCAGAACTGCTGAGGCGCCGATTGGAACCAGCCTGCCCCTCTGCGCCCCTGGGTTTCCAGTGGTACCAGCCAACCCAGCCTCGAGAGGTTAAGAGAGCAAAAGGATCCAGAGGAAGCCACAGGGATGCGTTGCTGACAGGAATGCTCTGCGTTTTGCAGGCCCTGTGGGTCGATAACGATGCATAATTGAGGGGTTCCCACTGCCTGGTTACTCAGCCATGAAATGCAGCCCCTGAGCCGGCAGCCCTTCTGAGGCTTGCTGCCCTGCTTTAAGCCTTCCCCTCAGCCTCCAGCCACCCCTCACCCCGGAGGAACAGCTGTATCTAGTGGAGGGGGCAGGGACACGGGGTGTGGGCACCATGGGCTGGCATCAGGGGCGCTACAGAAAGACTGTACCAGCTAGCTTTTAGTGCCACGATGCTGTGTAACAAACAAACATCACAACTTCAGGCCTTAAAAGAATGACCCACGGGTCGGCTGGCACAGGTCTGCCAAGCTCTCCCTGGGCTTGTGGGTGCGTTTGTGGTTTAGCTAGGAATTAGCTCTTACCTGAAGGTCTGCTTCACTCCTCAGTCCAGTGATCTAGACAGAGAATGTTCTCACAGGCCAGGAGAATAAAGACAAGAGTTCTCTGAAGACCTTGATGCAAAACTTTCACACCATCATTTCTGCATCACGATCTTGAGCAAAAAAAAAAAGTCTTGCAGCTGGACTCAGAGGCAGGATGGGAAATCTAATCCACCCTTATACAGCGACGTGCTGTAGCATCACTGAACAGAGGAAAAAATGATGAGACTGGTTTTTTTTGAATTCTGGCTCTGCTACTTCCTAGCTGTGTGACCTTGAGTCAGTCACTTAACCTCTCTGAACCTCAGTGGTCTTGTCTTTAAGAGAAAAATACTAGTGGTTCTGCTACTTCCTAGCTGTGTGACCTTGAGTCAGTCACTTAACCTCTCTGAACCTCAGTGGTCTTGTCTTTAAGAGAAAAATACTAGTGGTTCTGCTACTTCCTAGCTGTGTGACCTTGAGTCAGTCACTTAACCTCTCTGAACCTCAGTGGTCTCGTCTTTAAGAGAAAAATACTAGTGGTAGCTTCCTTTTGCATCATTGTAAGGATCCAATTAGAGCAGGGAGGTAGGAAAGTAATTGCGCTCTAAGGTTAATTATCTTAGCACTGAGAAGTCTTAAATTCACAAGGAAGCGGGCTCGGGGGAGCAGAGAAGGAATCTGATCCTCGAAGTCACTGGATCATCCGATTGACCGCCTGACCTCCTAACACCAGATGTCTGTAAACATAAAAATTCTCTTACTCTTTAAGCCTTTGCGGGCAGTTTTTCCATTATTTTCAGCCCAAGATTTCGGTATCTTGGTCTGTCTGAGCTCTAGAACAGATTACCATGGACTGTTGTCTTCAAAACACCAGAAGTTTATTTCTCAGGCACAGCTCCCGAGGCGGGAAGTTCAAGATCAAGGTGCCAGCATATTTGGGTATTGATGAGACCCTTCTGTGGGTCAGAACCTCTCCACATCTCTCTGTTTCCCCTTGGGAGGGAGGTTTCAATATGTGAGTGGAGGGGAGAGGGAGGGACACATTCAGACTACACCAGCCCACCAGCCTTTTAAATGCCTTCATGGTCTTTTCCTTAAACCTTTCTTCTTTATCTACTTCTTGAAGTAAAGTATGCAGCAATGTTTTAATTTTTACTAGTTGGTTTTTCTTCTGCTAAATGCAAGCATAGTCAAAACTTTTCTTTCAAGTGACACATGTATCAGGAGCCCATTTTGAGAATTCGTTTCTCGTTAGATCCATCTGTCTGTCCATCTTTATGTTGATATATCTGCAGGACTAGTAAGCAGTGGTGTGAAAATGGTGATTTACTCACAGTAGGACTTGAGAATGATTTTTCTTTCTTACTTTCACTTTTCTTTTCTTTTTTTAAAAAAAGATTTATTTATTGATGCATGCAGAACTAAGATACAGGCCAGGGGTACAGGAGTGGTGAGAGGCTTCACCAGAGACAGAGTGGGGAGCAGAACAGGCAGATGGACGAAGTACACTGCTGAGGGGAGCAGCGGGCGGGTCCAGGAGAGGTCTACTGTGCCTTACTTTCGCTTTTCTATGTGCAAAAAACATTGCATTTTTAAAATGAGCAGGCAACTTTTTATTTTACAATAAATAAATAAATAAAGTTAGCTTGTATTTTCTTCACAAAATCTAACTGCTGACACAGGAGGCTAGGAGCTGCGGTTCATTGAGGGTCTGCCCGCTACATTCCAGAAGCATCTCTCTCACAGCATTAAGGGTGATGGGGCTGGAATCCAGCCCTCACCTTCTTCCCTCCTCAAAGGTCTTTCACCTTCATTATCATGTGATGCAAGGATGAGGCAGGACAGACTGCAATCGCTAGTTCCATTTGACAGAAAGGTAGACTGAGTTCAGAGAAACTAAGGCTGCAGAGACAGCCTGCAGCCACCTGAGTAAGGACCAGAAAGGAGCTTTGGCTACACAGCCATGGATTTCATCTTCCCAGCTTTTTCTTCTGCTGGAACCCCATTTTCGTTTCAGCTGATCTCTCCATGAGATTCCCAACCTCACGCTTGGAGAACCTTCTATGAATAACAATCATTTTTTTAAAAGTTGCTAATATTAATTTTCCAGAAATAAAATCTAATTGAATTCCTCCTGGCTTTCCCCATTAACTTAATGTTATGGACTTTTAACGGATGTTTTAATTAGACGTTCCCAGCCATGGGAATATGGCTCAATTTTCAAATGAGAGTCTAAGCTGCCAATATTCCCATTTGGACTTTTAATTAAGGTGAGAAAATATTAACCAATTGCACTGGGTTGTTGCCTGGCTCTCTGTAGAACGGTGAGGTCACAATAGACCAGCCATACAAGAGCCTGGGGGTAACCGAGGAGGGGAGCTGGGGTGGGGCCCAGGAGAAAGGGCGGTCAGGGCCCCAGGCCTTTGGAGAAGGGGGTTCACTGGCAGCCACTTGTCCACGTGTAGACACAGATGCGGAAGCTACTTGTGAACACATATCTGCCGCTCTCCCTGTAATTTCTGACTTGGTAGAGTATTCAATCAACAAGTGTTTCGACTTGCTTTTGCTGTCTAATGAAACACCCCCCAACTTAGTGAGTGGAAAGACGACCCTCTATTATTCCATCATTTTGCGCAACGCAATCTGAACTGAGTACACCTGCACATTTCTTCTGATCTTTCTGGACTTGGCTCACCTGCTGGGTTTGTACCTGTGTCAACCAGTGGTCCCGCTGGGGTAGGCTGGCCAACAAGGGTCTCAGCTGGGCTACCTGGGGCGATGGGGGTTTCTACCCCTCTGGCTGCTCATCCTCCAGCAGGCTAGCCCAAGTTTCAGGTTTCCACTGCTGCAGGAGGGCAAGTGCTTTTCAAGTCTCTGCCACTGTCCACTGGCCACAGCAAGTCATATGATGGACACTCGCTAAAGGTGAAGAGTCAAGAAGCATGATGGCACTGGGCCATTCCTACACCAGCCAGCAGGCTGGATGTGAACCCAAACTTGAGAACTAAATCGAAGACTCGAGTAGAAATGCCTGCAGGACATGGTGCATGAATGAATGAAACAGGCTGTCAGTAGGCATGAGGGCACAGGTGACCCACATACAGGCTAAAGGGATCCTCATTACTCAGCCCAGCCCAACTTTGTCCTCTAGGGACACCAGCCCAGGGGGGTGGAGAGTCTGTGTTGTCTGTCATACTCAACTATCTGTAATTTAATGTCATATCTCTCAATTCTTAAAGGTTGGAAACAAATGAAAAAAAAACGTAAAGGCTATACAGCTATTAGAGATATGGGTGGGAAGTTTTAACAGACACTTCACACCGGGATGAGATGCAGCAAACATCACACTCTAGAAGAGTAGGGAATATTCAAATTCCATGGGGTGAGATTCTATTTCTTACACCTACTAAGGAAGCTGAGCCCACATTTACAGAGACATGGTCAAGAATGCGAATGGTAGTATCAAGGAACCCAACACTGGAAACCACCCAAGTGCCAATCAGCAACAGAACTGATAAATACATCATGTGTACATTGCAATGGAGTACTATACAGCAACGAAAAGTACCAAAATTATTGATATATGCAACATCATGGGTAAATCACTTAGACATGATGCTGAGAAAAATAAACAGAACACAAAAGAACATATAGTGGATGATTCTCCTTTTAGAAAGTTCAAAAAGGACAAAAATTAATATATTTTTATTCTAACATATTATTACCTATACATATTTATATGTGTACATTACAAATGCATATTATAACACATAATAAAGTCTTTAGTATTAGCTACATAATAATATGCATTACATTGGAACCTTTACACAGGGATTCGGGGTTCCTGGGACAGTGTCCCCAGAGACAGAAATGGAAGCTTTTGGTCCCTGCAGACCTGGACCTGGAAATCAGCAGTGTCCTTCACCTTAGTGTACTCATCAAAGCTGCCAAGGCACTGAGAAGAGCCCCCACTTCCCACGTAGGAGACAAAGAATCTGTGGTCTAGTGTTATCATTATTATAGCTGTCACTTATTTATTAGCATCATCAGCCCAGGGTTAGAAATTTGAGGAGGCAGTGAGGTCTCCCTGGTGGCCTGAGTGTTCCATCTCAGCATGATCACCGCTATGCCCTGAGTTCGATCCCCAGCCAGGGAGTGGCGCAGCAGACCTCTCCTGTCTTCCCGCTGCTCCCCTCAGCAGTGGATTTCTGTGGCTCCACCTGTCCAAAAAAGGAAATTTGAGGAGGTCTCATGACTCTAAGCCCTCCGCTATTGCTCTTGCCAAAGGATCAGCCCCCCAAAGTCAGCTCATTCTACTTTTGGGGAGGGAGCCTCAGCCCCACATAATCTTCAGTGGCCTGATGTCAGATGGAGGGTGATAAACAGGCTTATGGCACACTTGTGACCCAAGGACATGGCTCCCCATCATGTGTGAGGGGTCCCCCTGGAGCAGTGGGGGTGAGTCTGATGGCTCTCGTCACCCAGGCCCCCACAGCTTGTCCAGCCCGCGGCTCTGTGGGACGGTGTCCACTCCTGGTTCTGCCCGCTGCTCCTGTTCATCCCTTGCCAGTTTGTCCCATAGCTCTTTACGGACTGGCGGGGTAACAGGTGGCCACGGATCTCTGCGCTTTGGGCCTGCTCTTTCACGATTCTGCTGTCAGCTGTGTGGCCTCAGTCTCCCACCTGTCAAACGGAGATCCTAATAATCACATTCCCCTGTGTGGGCAGAAGGCTGAAGTGGGTCAATTGAAGTCCTGTAAAACCCCAAGAACAGTCCCTGCTCAGCCATCACGAATGCTCGCCCTTACTGCTTTTATGACTTAGCGTTTCTTTAACGGAGGCAGCTCGTGGACACTGCAGCCGAGTGTGCAGGGGCAGCCAGTCTCCTGCAAGGGTGTATCTCCGCCTTCCTCCCCAGATGCCGCCTCTGCTAGCTGTTTCTGGGACCCACTGCTGGAAATGTGTTCACCTGAGAGGGGGAGTGAGCACGTGTGCACGAGGGTTTTGAAAGCTGCACACACGCTATCTGCAAGGAGAAAACAAGGCCATTTTGGACCTCGTCTGGTTTGTTTTCTTTCCTTAACTCAGTAACAAGGAGCAAGGAGCCAGCATATCTGGACTCAAGGCTGAAACTCCAGCGGCAGGAGATGGGGCTATTCAGAGCCTCGTGAAGAGAACCCGGAAATCCTAGCATGTAACTACGTCCTAACACTGGCCATGGCCTTTAATTTGTCCCAGATTCACTGCGTAACCTTGGCAAGCACCTTCTCTCTTGCCTCAGTTTCCCCACCTGCTCGGTGGGTTCTGTCTGAGCGCCTCTGTCCCAGGACACTCCAGGGCTGCAAGGGTGCAGGGAGGCGCCTGCCCAGAACCAGGGCTGTGGCTTCCTGTCTTCTGCCATCAAGAGGCTGCCGAGTCCACCTCACACGGCCCCTGAGATGGGCCTGGAGGACACGTGCCACTGAGGCGTGACGAGCCGGGCCGGGGTGGGACGGGCGCAAGTGTCCTGGGACTGCCTGAACCGGATCCGGGGCATCTGGAGACGCCAGACGGGCGGCCTCGGTTTGTGTTGGATACCTCACAGAGCGCCGGTGGTAACTGAGCCGGCTCTTGTTTGTTTGTCTAAATAGGGAGACAGAGGCTCGGGGCTGCCTGGGATGGCTCTACAAACAGCCCCGTCGCCAGAGCAGGCAGCTGGGTCCCCACGCAGCCGGAGGCCTCCCGGCTGAGAGGGGCCAGCCTGGAGGCCAGGCTAG
>NW_004567140.1:4212749-4239319 GCF_000260355.1 Condylura cristata | reverse complement strand
GCAACAGCAAGTCAGTGGCTGTCCTTCCTGGGCCCTACTGCTGAGAGAGGCGGTGGCCGGGCCATTAGCGTCACGGCAGAGGGGACCAGTTTTGTGAGATCAGGAGGTGAGGGTGTGTGGGCCTCCTAGGCCCTGGGACCCCAAGGCCTTGCTCTTCTCCATCTCGGGGCAACCAGCCTCCTGTGGGGCAGGACGGTTCCCTTGGTTCCCATTAGAGGAATCTTTGTGGTTTTTGTGGGAAAAAACGAGACATGGATGTAGGTGTATACAGAGGTCTAGAGCTGGGCATGGGTGTGGGTGGAGTACAGAGGCTATTGACTAGGGTTAGGCATATTCTGGAACCATTTGAAAGCACCGTTTTATAGATCCAAAGTGCTAAATACTGTCTGTTTCCTGCCATTCAACCTGACCTCTCAGGTTGTATGTGTATGTGGGGTGGTGGCAAACAGATGAACTTATACAGACACAGAAATAGGCACACATTTTCCAATAATGTCATCATCACTGAATTTACCCATCATTCCTCGCAGAACCAGGTAAACCTCAGACTCCCTGCCCCCTCAAATCAAGTCCAAGGACCCCCAGAGTCATGAAGTGACCCCCAAGAGTTCATTTCAAGGCTGCTTAGTTCTCCAGGGGGTTCTGGTCATGAATTTACCTCATTCATTCATTGTAGAGCTCGAAAAGGGAGCTTTGGCATAAGGAAACTGGGGAACTGAATCCCCACTTTGTAACTTATTACTAGTGTGAGCTGATGAAGACGTCACCTACTGCTGCTTCCTCTGTGATCCAGACAGGCCCTACCTGGCCAGGCCTTTGTGGAAATGAAGTAGGATAATAGACACCAGCACCAGACCCACAGACACACAGACACACAGAGTGGTGCGATTTTATTTTATTTGTTTTAAGATTTTTTTTTTGATGCTTACAAGAAGTGGGGTACAGGCCAGAGGTACAGGGGTGAGAGGATCCACCAGAGACAGGGTGGGGAGCAGCACAGGCAGATCTACTGAAATCCACTGCTAAGGGGAGCAGCGGGGAGACAGGAGAGGTCCGCTGTGCCTTGTGGGTCACTCTCTGGCCGGGGACCGAACTTATGCTGCAGGGGCTGGTGATAGCTTCATAGTGCTGAGACTTAACCTCTTGCGCCACCAGAGAGGCCCAGAATGGTATGATTTTAATGATGTTGACTTTCTCGTTTCCTCTTCTTCTTTTCTTACTGGGTCTATCTTGTATTTCAGGAAAAAAAAAAAACAAAAAAACTTTGGCCCCATGCATAGGAAAGACACACAAGCTTTTTTGCATAGAACTTCCTATTTACGACCGAAATAATCTAAAGCCGTTTTGTGAAATTCAAAGAAATTAAATCAAGGATGTATGAATTCCCTAACCCCACAACCTGGAACTTCCAAGGTTACTATTTTATATTCTGAGAAAGCCTTTAATTTCCAATGTGCAAGTAAAGAAAACCTGACTCAAATCAACTTAAGGCCAAAGAGATGTTGAGGTCACATGACTGAAATGCACAGGACACCCATACAGCTGGCCCAGGTGTGAAATGACACCATGGGGGGCAGGGAGCTTGGGCTCCCTTAACCTCTCTGCAGGCTGGACAGCTTGTATTTTCTCATTTTTTCTGGAGCCTGGAAGTTCAAGTCTCCAGTGATGGATTTTCCTTGGCTTGAAACTTTTCCCTGTGTCCCCATCTCTAGCAATGCCACATCTTTTTATAAGGACGTTAGTCCTATTGCATTAGGACCTGATTTCATCTTAATGACAAAGGTCCTATATCCAAAGATAGTCACCCTGGAATTAAGGCTTCAGCACAGGACTTGAGGGGGGTGGTGGACACAATTCAGTATATCATGTCAGGGATCTATGTTCGTCATCATCACATCTGCTTTGTCCTGTGTGGCATCATCCTTTGGCAGAATCAGTGGGTACTGCAAGCTGACATCCTGCCTCTTTATCTACAGTAGGAAGAGAAATTGTGCATCTCACTATGGCTCCGGAAGTTCCAGATTCCATCTGATTGGCCCAGACAGGTCACGTGTCTGCTCCTATGAGCCAATCACTGGGATTCTGGTCGCCAGTTCAATGCCACGTGTTCACACAAGTTCTTGGAGATGAGGTCGACTTCCTGTGAGCCTGTGACTTGAAAGGGCAACTTTTGGGCAGCTCCCAAAAGGAAACTGGGGTGCTCTTTCCAAAAGAAGGGTATATGCTGCTGGATAAGCAGAACAACCCATATCTACCACTCTTTGGGAAAATAACCATATACAAATGACTATTTGCATCCCTGTCCCCAAAATGTGGTCAAAAGTGTCAGGAACTTGGAGACTTTGCTGCCATGCACCCATCTAGAGGCCAGTTCTGTGACCCCACCCGAGGCTGCACACTGTGGTTTCTCCCAGAAGGTTTTGTCATTATGCCACTTACACCACTCTATATGAATGGAACTTGCTCTGCTCCCGACCCCCAAATCCCACTGCATAGACCACTCCTTAAAAGATTTCCAAATGGTCATGTTTTCTCTAGAGAGAATCAGCATGGCTTCAGACCATGATAAGGCAGAAGTCTCTGGAATGAGGCACAGGACCTCAAAGGCTTTAGAGAGGCAAAGAGCTTCAAATTCTACCTACCACTGAGCCTACGGTGAAACCCCAAACACCGGGAGATCAGGACGCTGCTTCTGTGTCTCTCCTGACTCCCCTGTTCTGTCCCTAATGTGCCTGCCTGAAAAGAAAGAGCTCTCTTGGGTCCCAAACACCCTATGTCCTGAAGGAAGCATTTTTATATCCTTTGGAGACTTAGCTCCCTCCCTCAGAGGGGTATTTCAGGTGGAGTAACAGGCTCAATAATAGACCACCTGTGGGGAAAACAGCCCGTCAAGTCAGTCCTCTCCCTCCCAGCTCCAGGGGATGCAGGCATGAGAGCTAATGTGCTCACCTGGTGCCCAGGGCTCTGTTCATGGAACCAGTGATGAGGATGAAGCGTGGGCAACTGTTCCTCATGCTGAGTGTGATCTCCTTGTGTCCAGGCCCAACCGGCTGTGTGGCTGCTCCCTGGACATCAGGTGAGTCCCACCCACACCCCAAGCTGCTTATTCATTGACCAGTACATTCCTCATGCTAGTCTGTTTCTGTTGCCAACAAAAAACACCCTCAACCAATCATCGCCCAAGTCTAACGTCTGAATGAAAAGCAGTGATAGGGACCTGAATGCTTAAATCTGTGTTTTCCTCTTCCTCCTGTCCAGAGAGCTCAATTGTATGTTCCTGCCTCTCTTGCTGTGAGGGGAGTTCAAATGACTCAGTTGTGGCCCATGGGATATGGGGAGTATATGACGTGTGTTGCTTGGGGGCCAAGCCCCCAGAATCTCAGTGCAATTCTCCATGCTGGGGTCTTGGAGGACCTCAAGGTGGAAGGAGGCTGCAATGTGCATCCGCCATGAACCCAGCGTCATCCTCACCCCACAAACGGTCCCCAGAATTTCAGACTTTACACAAGTAGGAAACGGAGTTCCATTGTCTTAAGCCATAGAGATGTTGAGACTTACTTGTTACAGCACCTGCTGCTATAGGTCTCGTCTCGTATGGTAAGTTTCCAGGTTAAGAGTCTTCTGCCTTTATGTTGGCAAAGAAGACACCCAACAAAGTCAAAAGTGACCAGCAGCTGCTGTTTCTCTTGCCAGTCAGAAAGGTGAGCCCCTGTGCTCCACCACCCCACTCACGAGCCAGGCCACTCAGTAACGGTGAAATGGTTTGATCGGGAAGGAGCCACAATTTGGGGTCGGCCACTTGGGACGGCTCCTTTATTGCGCCTTCAAGTGTAACCTTCAATTACATGAAGAGTGAATTTTCATCAGGGATCCAGGGATTTTGAAGTGACTTACGGATGTTCTGGAGCCTTCTCTTCTGAGTTCACTGGGCTGGGTCCCTTTTCCCAGAGCACTCTGGGAAGATCCTTCCCTGAGTAGAGGAGCAGATGTTGATTTGCATATATGCATGTTTCTGGCCTCTGATGAGATTAGGAGGTGCATTTTTAATCAAAGCCTCCAGCGAGGCTGGGCCCTGGGAGGCAGACTCGAGGGGGGAAGAGGAAATGTCACAGCAAAGAGGGTGTGGGTCTGGGAGCAAGAGACTCTCAGCGCTGAGCCTTGTTTATCACATCAGGGCGGGGCTGTGGGGCTCTGGCTGGCTAAGGGGGCTAAGGATGGAGGTAGGCTTGGATGTACAGACACCTGCCCAGCACTGTACTAGCAGCCTCTAAACCTTTGGACAAGTCTTGGCTTCTCCCTGGCGCTCAATAAAAGGGGCACCTTGGACCTGCCAACTTGTCCAGGTTCTTGGGAGGAAAAAAAATTCCATACCATGGACATGAAATGTGCTGTAGCATTTTACGTGCTAAGTGTGCAGATGGAAGGAATTACCTCCCGATTGGGCCATGAGCAAGACGGCCCTGACTCCCTGTCTCCCCACCCTGGTCTACAGAAGAGGCAGTGGACCAAATCCAAGAACTTGAAGCTTCCGTTCCAGAAGGAAGTACCTTTTTGCCATCAAGATGCCCAGCGTACAGACAGGCATAGCGTAAAACTCTCCTGTAACCCCACTTGGTGAATAACCCCACTTTAATTGAGGGGATGTCTAGAAATTCCAGGGTGAAATCTGTGCTTTTCAAGATACCTAATTCCCCACATGGAGTAGCCTAAGGTCTTAAAAAATGAGCTATGTCTACATGTCTTCCTCTGAGCCTTTGCACTGCCTGTTCCCTCTGCCTGGCATGTCCTTCCCCGTAGTTCACAGCCACTCTCAGTCATGTCTGCTGGAATGACCTGTCCTGGCCTTCTCCCCATCACGCCCTTCCCTCTGACCCAAGACTTCTCAGTCTTTGGACTATTAATATCTTGTATCAGATCATTCTTTGTTGGGGGGGGGGGGTTGCCCTGTTCATCGGAGGATGTTAGCAGTGTTTCTGGCCTCCAAAGGCAATGACGCTCAAAAAATATCTCCAGGTTTGTCAAATGTGCCCTGGAAGGGGGTCTTCCCAGCTGAGAACCATCAGCTCAACCTGTTATAAATTTCCATCTGGAGCTTGTCATTACCTAAAACAAATATGGCATGTATTTTGGGGTCATTTGTTCATCGTTCATTTCCCCCACGGGAAGGTGAGGGCCTCTGGGGCAGGAACTCTGTCTTTCCTTGTTCCCCAGTGACCCCAGGCCCAGAGTAGCCCCAGATGTGCCAATAAGCCCTTCAAACCCCTTGTCTTTCCTTCCTTCTTTCTGCTCAACTATCCCTTCTTTTTTTGTCTAATTTTATTTATGCATACAGAACTGGGGTGCAGGCCAGAGGTACAGGGGAGCAGTGGGCGGGACAGGAGAGGTCTGCTGCACCATGCGGGTCACCTTCCCGGCCTGGGATAGACCTGGAGACTTAGAGTCTAGTGAAAGTGAAGTATTAGGAAGCATGTCTGGAGCCTGACCACAAGGAGTGAGGCTGTAGGCAGGGCCGGGAAGGAGACCCGCAGAAGGTGCCTGTGCAGACGGACAGAGGGAAGCCTGGGCTGGCGACACTGTGGGTCACACACTGGAACTGTCCTGCTCCAGGGCAGGGGAGGTTTATACATCCCGTGCCTATTGAGCGGGTCTACGTCGCCTGCCTATCAAGCTACCTACAAGGGCAACAGGCACTTCTAGCCTCTGCACGTGCAGGTAAATCCTGTTCAGTGACAGAGGGCAGCTGGTCCACACAGACACAGAGAGGCCAGCGGACCTGGAGTCTGGGGGGCCACGAGACGGCCGAAGGGCAGGGGTCTGTTCGCGTGCTCCACGCGGTGGGATGAGTACCCCAGCCTGGCTCAACCGCAACTGGAACATTTTTACAGCTAAGGCAGTGACCTCATGCCACGCTGCCTGTCCTCCCCCCAACTCCCGATTCACACTAGAACCTGCCTGTGGGGCCTGGATAATGCGAAATGAGTTCGTGTGCATGAGCACAAACACGTGCTCACACGTGTGTGTGCGCCCTGAGGCTCGGCTGAGATGCGCCGGCTCCAGCTGGGTCCATCTGCTTTGCTTCCTGAGGTGGAGCCACCGGGACTCTGTCATGGAGCAAACCCCGAGCTCCTCTGCCACAGCTCAAGTGAATTCTGACCTGTCCTCTGACACCTCAAAGCCTTTTCAGGCTATGCCCTCTGGGGAGCCCTTTCTGGCCAGCCTCGGCCTTGATTCCTTCTGCTCAACTAGCCCATTTTTTTCTCATTATATTTCTGCATACAGAACTGGGGGACAGGCCAGAGGTGCAAGGACAGTGAGAGGCTTCACCAGAGACAGTGGGGAGCAGAAAGGCAGATCGAAGAAGTACACTGCTGAGGGGGTGGGCAAGGCAGGAGGGGTCTGCTGCGCCATGTGGGTCACCTCCAGGGCGGGGATCGAACTTGTGCTGAAGGGGCTGCGGCCAGCTTTGTAGTGCTGCACTTTAACCATCTGCACCACCAGGGAGGGCCCTCAACTATCCCTTCTAAAGTGAGGGAGAATCTTCCCTCCTCCCTCCAGCTTTCACCCCACGGGACGGTCCTCTAGTTTGGGCATTAACTATGGCGCCCACTGCCTGCCAGCTGCTAGCCCCAGCCGGCCCAGTGGTGCGTCCCACCAGCGACCTTCCCAGGGTGGCCAGGTACGCATTTCCTCCACCAGGTACCCCCCCACACCAGTTTCTGCTTTTCTCTGGGGCTCCCTCCACCCTACCCCTAGCCCTCAGGGTCTCAGTGACTTCTGGGGGCTCAGAAACTTCTAGAGCCAGGGCAGTCTCGGTGCCCCCAAGAGTTAACCACCTCCGCCTCTGCTCAGACCCTTCACTGTGAAATGGATTTCTCCGGCCAGCCAGAGTGTGGGGAGTTCGGGGGGCTGAGCGGAGAGGAGGTTTATTTTTCTGCTGACTGCTACCTCCCAGTTGAGTATCTTTCCCAGGACAAATCTCCAGCCCGTTTTCCCTGGCTCTCTCTCCCCGTACAAAAACAACTTTATCTCTAAAGAGCAAATAACACCCAGCGCTCATAACAGATGCCAAGAACTGTTTCTGTTTTGATTTTTGAAAATAAAAATTCAACTGTGTTCAATAAAATTCAGAAGCCGCTTCCCTCTGTGGAAATTAAAGGAATCCAAGACGCCCGAGAAGCCACCGACCTTCCTAATTAAAGCTGCAGCAACGGCGGGGATCACTCCCTACAACCAGCGCGCTCTTGCTGAGCTGAGAACAAAGCCGGCCTCCATCAATATTTCATTCTCTCTTTTCTTCCACGATAACAATGCTGTGTGTTCTGAGCGCGCCCCCCAAAAAGACATGCAGAGCTATGTTAATTAGGGTTTAAATAATTGACGGCCCCATCGCACTGTTTCCGGAAGAGCGCAGGGTGGGTTTGGGCTCAGCGTGTAATTGCATCTGCTTAGTTTCCGCCTGTCTGTCCGGCCGTCTGTCTGTCCAGTCGGGCAAGTCTGAGCTTAGGGAAAGAGACGTCCCAGTTCCTGAAATTGCTTCCACCCTGAGATGCGCGGTGGTGTTCTCTTTCGTGGCAGGCTGGAGCGTGAGGGGTGTACTGGCCCAGGCCCACTCCGAGGAGGTGAGCTCTCGCTCTGCTCTGTCCTGCCCGGAGCCAGGCTGGTATGTTGTGGTCACACCGTCTGGGGGGGCTGACCTGCAGGAAAGGCAGAGCAAATTATCAGTATTATTAAAGATTGATTTATGTATGCATACAAGAACAGGGGTACAGGCCAGAGGTGCAGGAGCAGTGAGAAGATTCCCCAGAGCAGAGTGGGGAGCAGAGCAGGCAGACTGACTGAAACAAACTGCTGAGGGGAGCAGCGGGGAGACAGGAGGGGTCTGCTGCACCCTGTGGGTCGCCTCCCAGGCCGGGGATGGAACTCGTGCTGCAGGGGCTGCGGACAGCCCAGCAAATGCTCTTTTAAAGGAAGAGGAGGAGGAAGGGACACACAGGTGGACGAGAAGCCGGGGCCCCACAGTGCAGTGGCCAGAGTTGTTACGGAAGCAGTGGTGGTTTTCCCCCAGCACTAAAAGTTGGGGTTTGTGGGCTCTGTCCCCCATCCTGAGCGCCAGCAGATTTTGAGCCCCAGCCCGGACTTGGAGTCTGCAGTTTGGGGGTGTGGGGTCCAGAACGGCCCCGCCCTGCCTTCTACCCTCCTTGATACCGCCGATTGAGCCATTTTCAGGTCCAAGTGACCCACTGGAGCATTTCTGGACCAAGGGGCCCATTTGGCGCCTAATAATTAATTGCGGAACTGTTGAGCGGATCGGTTCATTGAGCTCAGACCCCATTGTCCCCCCATGCACCCCCAAATATCCAACGCCAGCCGGACCCTCTATGCGCCCCCAAGTGCAGCGCCTCCTAGTGGCCGCCCTTAGCCTCTGCCCCGCGGGGCGTTCCCCAGAGGCCCCCTGGCATCCAGGGTGGGAGGGATGGGGGCTCCCCACAGGAGGCAACTTTTAGCTCCAGGGGGAAAAACTGTCCCTGCGTTCCCAGTGGCCCCGCAGCTTTGCAGGGGGAGAGAGGGCTTGCCCCACAGTGCACGCGGTGGGCCCTGGTTCAGGTGACTGATGGACACATGGACGGGCGGGTGGGTGCGCGGGGGAGTTGGGCGCCCCTGGGTGCCTGAGCCGGGAGACAGTAAAGCACAAAGGGCCCAAGTCTCCCCAGCGGTCCTAAGGCGCAAGTAGAACCTCGTTCCTGTTCCGTAAGCAGCAACGAGGTTGAGCTGCTGTGCGGTGGGGGAGAGCCTGAAGCCGGCACCAGGCTATCACAGTGTGAACCCCAATTCTGCCTCTTACGAGCTCTAGAACCGTAGGCAAGGTACCTGCTGTCTCTGTGCCTCAGTTTCTTCATCGGGAAACCAGGACAGTAACTGTACCGGCCTCAGGGCTGCTTGGCGTCAGCGTCAGGTCAGCTTTGGAGGAGTCTGGGCGGAGAAGGAGCCGCCATCCCTCTCCGTGTCCGTTATACGGGGCTGCGTTCAGTCAGAGCAGTAGGGCATGCCGGGAGCGTGACCCCCACACACGCGCCTAAAAGCCAAAGCAGGGGTGCCGGTGCCGGTAGGGAGCGGGGCGGAGACCTTCGAGCAGCGGCCGCAGCTCTCCGGGAGGGGAGCCGCGGGGCCGCCACCCCGTCCCTGCCCGCGAGGGAGAGCCTGCCAGAGCGAAGCGGGGTGCGAGACGGGAGGCGACGTCCCTCGACGTATTCCTGCGCCCCAAAATCTCAGGCTTCCACAAAGAAGACTCCAGAGGGAGCCTCCTCCCTTCCTCCTGCCCATCCGGCCCTGGCCCTGGTCAAGCCTCCTGGGTCCACTCCCCTCGCTCTGGGATTTCCAGCGACTGTCCCCCAAGAATCTAAACAAGAGAATGACGTTTCGAACTCGTCGGAACCCGTCACCATGTCAAACATAACAAACATCTTGGGGTGTGGCGCAGCAGCTGGCGAACAAACTCCACGACCCTGTGTCTGCCCTGGGGGTCTCCCCGCCACTGCATGAACCCACCTTCCCGTATTGAAGGTCCGACTCACCCCGCCTTTCTCCAACGCCCCCTCATGGGGCTCCTTCTGCTGGTCTGTCCCTCTCTGAGACTCTGAGCTTGTCTGAGGGCTGCTGATCTCCTCTCCCGACCTAGGAGTCTGGAGGAGGCAGGGACTGTGCCCTGCACCCCAGGGGTCCCCTGGTGCCTACTCCCCAATCTATGAAACAGCCTCCTCAGTTCCAGACTCTTCACCATGATGCATTTAGAACACCGGCCCCATCTTGGGGGTTATGTTCCCATTTCTCACATCAGTCCGGCATTTCTTCACTTTTCATTCACATTTGCCGTTGGCAGACTCCTGAGGCTAGAGACGTCACCCCTGGCTGTGGGGTCCATCCCCCTGTCTACTCACGCCCCTGGCCCCACCCAGGCTCCTGGACAATCTGAATAGCAGGAGCCGGGCAGTAGTGCCCCTGCCTGTTGCCCTGGCTAGCTGGGTGACACGGCCTCCAGGGTCCTGCTTGGCTCGAGGTGTGGACTGCGCCTTGCTGCGCCCAGACCGTGGCGGGAGTCCTCCGGCCGGTCAGCTCTGCCAGCCCTTCTGCCTCTCTGAGGCGCACCAGCTGCCAGGCACCATGTGTCACGTGTTTGTTGTGCAGAAAGGAAACTGAGGCCGGACTGCAGGAGGACAGAGCCAGGCAACACCATGCTGACCAGTGGATCCTCCTTGCCCAGGGACAGAGTGGCCGAGCCGTGGGTCAGGGTCTGCCAGGGGCCTCGGTGACCCACTGGACCCCGAGTGGCCACTCTGCAGTGCCACCTTTGCATGTATCGCAGGCTGCATCTTACTGATGTTCTCAGCACCATGAGAAGTGGCACTCCCGGGGCTCCCGGGCAGCGAGTTCAGGGGCAGTCAGTGGGGAACCTGGTTGCTTCAACCCCATCTGAGACTCTGAGGTCACCCATCTCATACGGCAGCCTACCAAACCCAAGGAACAACTTCTTCTAGAAGGACCCAGACTGCTTCACCTGACTAGGGCTAGCCCACCCAGGACCACCTTCCTGTTGAGCAACTCAATTAACTCACAAACTGATTCAACAGCAAAATCCCATTGCGTTCGACACATCACAGAGTGGAAACTTCGCATTCCCAAGGCCAGTGAACAGTACAGGGAGGGGTTTGTATTGGATAAGTCCACCTGGAGTGGACTCTTGGCCATCTTAGGATTCTGTGTTTCCAGGACTCAGAACCTTTTATTGAATATGCAAATGATGACTGAGAGGATGAGTGACTGAGTGCCTGTGGTTGCGTGGTTTATCTGTCCTGTGTGGGATGGATAGTTGGAATTGCTTACGGATTAATCTAGCCCCTGAGTCCTAATCCATTGTGAAGATATCCTCATCTACAAGTATGTCACTCTTCTCCGCGTGATGGCTTTAGGACGAAACAGTCTAAACTTTTCTATTTATCATTTGGGTTGTTCCTTTATTTTGTATTTTAATAAGATTTTTTTTAATTTATACATACAAGAACTGGGGTACAGGTCACAGGTGCAGGGGCTGAGAAGCTTCACCAGAGACCGAGTGGGGAGCAGAACAGGTGGATCTACCGAAACAATGCTGAAGGGAGCAGTAAGCATGTCAGGAGAGGTCTGCTGTGCCATGTGAGTCACTCCCTGGCCGGGGATCAAACTCGTGCTGCAGTGGCTGTGAACAGCTTCATAGTGTTGTGCTTTAATCTGTTGCATCACCGTGGGGGAGGGGGTTGTATTTTCATTTCGGTTGCATTTTAATTTTATTTTTTTCCCCACCACCATCCCTCATGTCTCTGTGTCCCTTTCCCTCCCAACCCTTCACCCCAGAGTCCTCAGAGTATTTGTTAACACCCACTGGCTTTTGAATGTGTTTACTGTTATTAACTTGTCTGTTGTATAAATCCTGTGTCTGTTTGTATCATTCCAATTTACTTCGTTGCCCATCGTTCTCTCAAATTCCCTCCGTTTTGGTTGGAAATGACTGCATTTAGTCCTTCTTTATGGCTGTATAATATTCCCCAATGTATATACGTATCCTCTCATCCACCCGAGTACCTGTAGGCTCTTCACATGCCCTAGCTATTGTAAATGCTGTGGAGGTTGTGGCTTTGTGTTGATGGTTTCATATTGCTTGGCTAGATGTCCCAGATTGGGGCTGCTGGGTCATACAGTATTTCCAGTCTTAGTTTTATAAGGTAAATTCAGGTCACGAGTTTCATGCCCAGCAACCATGTTACTGGGTTCCTTTTTCTCATGTTTGTCAGCACTGATTGCTGGGAGACTTTTTAATATGTGCCTTTCTCACAGGTGGGAGGTGTTCTCTCATCGTAATTTTAACGCATGTCTCTTATTAGAAAAGCCAACAAACCTTATCTTATATTTTTTGGCCTTCAGGACATCCTCTTGGGTGAATTCCCTGTCATGCCTACTGCTCATTTATTCATTGGGTTATTATTTTTGTATTATTGATTTGTGTGAGTTTTCAAAATTTCTCCTGGATGTTAATCCCTTATCAGCTCTCCATTGTTTAACTGTTCTCTCCCATTCAGTAGACGGTGTCTTTTTCCTTGTCTTTTTCTTCTTTGTCTAGAAGATTTTTAACTTGAGGTCATCCTAATTGTTCACATTTATCTTTTATTCCCTTGCCCTTGCGGTCGAGTCACCAAAAATATCTTTATCGTTGCTGTCACGGAGCACATCCAGTGATTTCTCCTATGAATTTTTTGTTCTGGGTCTTTTATATCTCAATCTTTAATCCATTTGGATTTATTTTGTGTGGGGGATGAGCAAGTCGTCTAACTGCATTCTTTTGAGTACCCCCTTGTCACTTGATGTGATGAGCTGGTGGCTGCCACTCGAGTGTGGGCCCCTGCGAGGAGCAGCTCGATTCCCCAGTGCCCCCACACCACCCCAAAATGAGAACTCATCTCCCCTTTGCAAGGAGCCAGCTTCGTTGCTTCATACGCCACCTTGCTGGCATAATGCTGTGTCTGCTAGACCCTGTGGAGGGTCCCAGGGGACCCTCTGACTTCGGAAAGGAATCAGACACAGACGTGTGTGCGGTGACTCACAGAGTCACTCGCTGAGAGGCCCCTGGCATCCTTTATTTATTTCCATTGAAATATTTATCGGGATGTGAGGCACCGTCAGTCGCTTGGGCAGGCCTGCTGGGGGAGAGACCTGGGTGGCCTCTTTCCTCAGCGTGGCTGTCTTCACTCAGTGAGGGGATCACCTGGACACTTCTGGGGGCCTATTCAGACCAGACACTGTGCTTTGGAATCAGACTTGGTCCCCATCTTTTGGGAGGAGAAGACACAGAGAAGACGGGGGCAGAATCAGTGTTTATTGAACACCTACTGTGTGCTGGGTATTTCCTACGTAGCATCTCACTTACTTCCCCCAACAATCTCATGCAAGTGGTATAGTCCGGATGAGGAAAGTGAGTTTCAGAGAGGAACTTGTCAAAGTTCACACCGTCTCTTTTGATGTGACGTCCACATCTTTCCACTGTGCTGTGCTTCCTAAGATCTGAATAGAGAGATTTTTTTTATAAATCTCAGCAACGGAGGGGAGTTTGGGTGTGTGAGATTAGGTAGTGGACTTGGGGTGCAGGACAGGGAGAAGATGAGGGAGCGTAAACACCAGCTGAGAGGCTAGTGATGGGGCATCATTGTGGCCTTCATTGAACCTCTTCCTCTATGCCCACCAGCATTCTCTGTGCCCACCAGAGCTCACTCTAGCCTCCCAAATGCCCTAGACGGAGTTATGTTCACAGGTTTCATGGGCAAGAACATGGAGACCCAAGCAGAATGTGGCTGAGCTGGGATTTGAACCAAGGGTGACTCGGAAGGGGTCACAGTAACGGCATGGTGTACTGGGTTCTTCCTCTAACCAGCAACTGCCCAGCGGGCTCAGGGCTGGCTCACCACATCTGCAAGGACCTGTGACCCTGTGCCATCAGTCACCCCATTTTAGAGCTGGGAAGGGATCCCACAGAGGAGAGCTCCAGCATGGCCGCCAGAGAGCAGAGCAGAGCTGGGGTGGAAGTCAGTCATTAACCCCCTCACTCCTGCCTCTCTGCTCAGTGCCTGGGCCTGGGCTTTGGCCTGTGGATGAGGCCAGGAGGCCCCACAGAGGTGAGGTGTGGGGGGGTTGCCATAGGCTGGAGCTGGGGAACAGCCACACCTGCTGTCGGGGTCCCTACATGTCCGGGGAGTCCACTGGCTTCTGGGGGTTCCCCCATCTCTGTTCAGCCCTCAGTTTCCTTGCTAAATCTCTGCTGCAGGACTCCGCTGGGCCCAGAAAGATTGCAAATGTTCCTGCCGCCATTCCAGCCCCAACCCTTAACTCTGCTTCCCTGTCCAGCGGCGCGAAAGACCCGGAAAAGTCCCATAAGTTCTAACCTCTTTGTGGGGCAGGCTGGCTGGAGAAAAAAAGGTGTGTGTATGTGTGTATGAGATTCTGTCTTTCGTTAAGAAAATGTATCAAAGAAATGAAACTACATGGTTTTAATCAGTTGAATTTATCAGGACAGTCTTCTGCCTCCACCTCACCCCTTCACACCTCCAATTCTCGCTCCCCAAAAGTGCCACTTTTCAAGTTTTCTCTATGTACCGTGTTCTGCTGTCCTGTTCAGCTACCGTTTCCTGGAACAGCCTTGTATAGCTATAATCAACTTACAATAAACTGTACCTGTTATAACGGGACACATTTGGGCATATGTACAGACCCATGAGCCATCACCAGTGAACACCCCAGGCTCCCCACAACCCCTCCTGCCCCGTTGCCTCCTTCTAGTCCCCTTTCCTTCCCATCCTAAGCAACCCACGATCTTCCTGTCACCTCTCACCTGTTGGCATGTTCGAGAATTTTAAACAACACCATTAGGCCTTGTGAACTCTTTGATTTCTTTCATTTGGCTCAATTATTTTGAGGTTTGCCTGCATTGCTGCGCTCACCAACAATATATTTATTTGATTACTGTAGAGTAGACCTTGTGTGGTATATGGCTGAATGACCATTTCTTGTCCATCAACTTGAGGGACAGTCAGACCATACCCGGTGGTCAGCTACCACAACTAACTCGCCATGAGCATGCGTGTACATGTCTGTGATCAGACCTAAGCTTTCATTTCTTATGGGTAAATTTTCACAAGTAGAATGACTCAATCACAGTGGGTCTCCCGAGGGCTTTTTTTTTTTTTTTAACATTTCATTTATTTATTCATAAAGAACTGGAGTACAGACCAGAGGTATAGGAGCAGTGCGAGGATTCACCAGAGGCAGAGAGGGGAGCAGAACAGGCCGACTGTCGAAGCACACTGCTGAGGGGAGCAACGGGCGGGTCAGGGGAGGTCTGCTGCACCATAGTGGGTCACTCCCGGGGCGGGGATTGAACTCATGCTGAAGTGGCTTTAGTTTCTTAGTGCTGCGCTTTAACCCGCTGTGCCACCAGGGAGGGCCCCTCTTGAGAGCTTTTAAAGAAGCTCCCACACGGTTTTCCAAGTAATCCAACCATTTGAATCCCTACCAGCCCAATCTAAGGAGTCAAATTGTGCTCTCCCTAACGGACCTCGGTCTTCTTCGGCTCAGCCTCTCTTGCAAGAGTCGGATGCCACCTCCTTGTGATGCTGCTGAAGGCATTCACCCCAGGCAAGCTACTTAGCAGGTTTTCATGCTTCTTCACCATGCTCTGTTACACTGATCTCTGTCTTCTCTGGTGAAGTGTCTGTTCAGATGTTGGCTCATTTTTTTTTTTATGATTTATTTCTTTATGCATACAGAACTGGGGCACAGGCCAGAGGTGCAGGGTGTGAGAGGATTCACCAGAGACAGAGTGGGGAGCAGGTCAGGCCGACTGATGAAGTCCTCTGCTGAGGGGAGCAGCGGGTGGGTCAGGAGGGGTCTGCTGTGCCTTGTGGGTCACTTTTGGGCCAGGGATCGAACTCATGCTGAAGCAGCTGCTGCCAGCTTGCAGTCCTAACCCGTTGCACCACCAGGGAGGGCCTCCTTGGCTCTTTTTAAGTGGGGGAAGGAAGGAAAAGTTCACTTGACCGTGGTCAAGGCGAGCGCATTCTATCTAGGTGCTTCCAGATCCCATGAGAGAGTGAGCGTGCAGAATGCTGGGGTCACCCCCAGCCCATGCCAGAGTGGGCCTCATGCCATCTACCTCTGGGGTAAGTGGCTCAGGAGACGGCAAGCCAGCGGTGGCTTCCAAGGCTGTGGGTTCAAGTCCTGACACTGCCTTTTGCGGGAGCCTCAAGTTTTGTGCACCCAAATGACCTTTATATTACTGCCCGAGGATGAAATAAAGTGGGACGTCTCAGTCAGCGTCTGGCACGAGAAGGCACCCCCAACCTGGCTCCTGTCTCTGGCTTCCTTTCCACCCGGCCTTTCCAGGCCCCATCTTCGCCATGTCTGGGGGTGCGGCAGCACCCGGATCCGCTAGGCCTCTGCGTTTGAAAACTTCCAAGGCAGGAAAACTTTCTTCCCAGGTCGGCTGCGTCTCGGCTGCCACCATGAAAGCGTCTCCGCCTTCCCCCCACGGACCTGCAGCTGTCTTAAGAAAAACCCTTATCCTCCGGCTGGCGGCTGGCGAGGGAGCCGCGCGCGTCGCCAGGCGAGGAGGAAGCCAGAGGGACGCAGTAATGGGGCACTCCTCAGCAGAGGAGAAACACAATGGATGAAAGAAGAAAGCACATCCAAACACGGGTTCTTGTTCTCGAGAAGAAGGGCCAAGTCTGACTTTAGAGCAACAGCTTTGAGAGCAGCAGCTGTGGGATTTCATGGCAGAGGTTCCGCGGGAAAATCAATAAGCGGGGCCGCTGTTTGGAGAGGCAGCAAGAAAGGCCACTAACGAGGCCAGATTGTAACAGTTCTGCGAGCAGCCACAATGCTCACCTTACACCGCTCGGCCGCGCGTTAGTAAATAATAAATCACAGCGGCCGGCGGGCGGCGGCGGCGGCGCTGGACAGAACGCAGCGCGTTTGACTGCAAAGCAGACCCCGGACCATGAATTATTCACCGCCGCGCGGAGATAAAACACGGCAGCGGGAGGAGGCGAAGCCCCGCAAACAGGTGCCCGGCGCGGAAATCTGCCTTTTGATTACGAGCCGGGGCTGAGGACGGCCGGCCTGGCCGCAGTTCGGGGGCGTTGGCGCTTGGGGTGCGCGCAAAGCTGGGATTAATCAGGGGCTGCAGCCGCGGCCCCGCAAGAGCGATTTGCCAGCCTGAGAGGCTGGGAGCAATTAGAGGCAGGCCCTGCAGGGCTGAAGGCTAGAGCCGGAGAGGGCTGGCCTGGGGAGGGGGGAGGAGGCCGGGAGGGTGAGGGGGCGCGCGCATGCGTGCCAGCTCGCATGCTCTGGGCGGTTAAGCGTGCGCGCGTGAGTGCGTAAACCATGCCCTCGTAAGCGCACGTGCACACGGGATGTGTGTGGCTGCACGTGTGTGTGGCCCGTGCGTGCAGACACGCCTGTGTGTGTGCTGTGGCGCGTGTGCACGCATATGATGTGCTGTGAGCATTGCGCACGTGTGCGTGTGTTGTGTGTATTGCCGTGCGAGTGTGCACGCACGCATTGCACCTGGGTGTGTATTGGGGGGCATTTGCTTGTGCCCGCATGGCGTGTGTGGATGCATAAAGCTACTTGGTCACGTGGGTTTTGTGGACAGGGCAGGTGAGTCTCCCTGGGATGTGCGTACGTGCATGGCATGCAAGATAATCCCTGCAGATACAGCACATCGGGCGTGCACGTGGGTGGCTGCAGGGTATGCACGTGTGCACTCCTGTCCGGGTGCTGGGTGCTGTGTGCACACGCGGTGTGTAGAGCCAGCTGTGACTGACTACCTGTGGTGCATGCGTCCCGCTGTGAGTTGTAAGGTTGTGCCCGTGTGTGCGTGTGCAGTGCATTTAGGTCTGTGCCTGCTACCTTTGTGCCTCCGTGCCCACCTCGTGAAGTCTCAGGCGTTTGCGGTGGACACACACAGAGTATGTATTTGTGCTTGTGGGGAGTTACGCCCGTGCCCATGTGTGTGGCAGGTGTGTGCCACGGTGCCCACACGCACTCTGAGAACTTACACGATGTGGTCTGGCCAGGCGGGTTACGCTGCCAGCATCCACCCAAGAACGGGCGTCCGACCTTACGTCACTTCCTGCAGGAAGAACCTGTGGTTCTCCAGTGTCCATACAGTTCCAGCTTTCTAGGACTTTCGTTGTCTCAGGGCACCACCTTCTCTCTCTCTCTCTCCCTCTCTCTCTGTCCCTCTATCTCTCTCTCTCACACACACACACCATGTATGCACCAACAGATACCCCCACCCATATTTGCATATCCACGTGTTACATATCCACACACACATGCACCCCCCCATGCATGAGGTGTGTTTGCCCGTGTGCACTCATGTGCAGGGCGGCACACCCACAAGGAAGTCCTAAAAGTCACGGCACCCCCCCAAACGAGGTACAAAGTGTGCTGAAAACATACATTTCACTGAAGGCTTCCGGGGGCGAGGGAAAGCTCTGCCCCCGGGCCCCCGACTCCAGAAGTTCCTTGCACATCACTTTACACACTAGGGTTTTCTCCAGAGTGCCGGTGGGCTGCTCCCTATTCCGGCCCCGCCCCCGCCCCCGCTTGCCTTCCCCCTTTCCACCTGCTTACTGTTCCCCACCATCACTGACACACCTCCAGGCCCCCCAGGCCCGGCCTGCCCCCCTTGACACAGAGTTCATCTCCCTTGCTGGGTTTCCTGACTTCTGTTCTCACCCATTCCAACAAAACAAAAGCTTTTCCAGACCCGTTTTGTCTTGAAAAAGCTACAGTGGCCTGGGAAACACAGTTTTAAGGACTGGATCCATTTTCTCAAATCCTGTTATTTGGGGGCAACGTTTAGAAGCGTTTGAATAATGTTCTTCTTTTATTCAATAAACATTTACTGAGCACTCGCTCGGAGTCGCAGTCCGAGTGTACTCGCCCTCGGTCGGGACTAAAAATAGCAAGATGCAGGATCTCAGGCTTGAGGCGCCCAGGAGGATGGCACGGGTGAGGCTCACCGGGCACCAGCAAGCGGAAGAGGTTGGTCCCCAAGACTTTAAGGAAAGTTCAAATGGGCTTGGGAAATGTGTCGCTGGGTCCCGCAGGGTGGTCACACCAGGCCTGGCAGGGCTGGGACCCTGCGCCAGGAAGGCCACCTCCTTTTCCAGCCCAGACCACCAGGTCTTCCAGGAGGGAGCAAAGGCCCTGGCCTCCCCTCCCCCAGCTGTCAAGGAGGGGTTCCTCCGGCATCCTCAGGGTGGGGCACAGATGTAGAACAGACCCGCAGAGAACAGAAATGGGTTCCCCTTGCCACTTACTGCCTCAGCCCTTCCCATGCCCAGTCTCATTCTGATGAAGCCCCCCATAAGGGCCGGCTCTCTGTCTGTGCCAACCATACCCCCAGGATGACTGCTTTCTCCACAGGCCCCTAACCCCAAGAAAAGCAGAGCCGAGAGCAGAATGCCAGACAGCACTGCCCTGTACAGCTGGTCAGGCTGTACCTTGTGTGTGGCAGGTGCCAAAAGGCTTCTGCCTCCGAGGCAGGTGGGCGCTGAAATCCTCCCTGAAAGTGAGGAGCCGTTAGCTAGTTGGTATAAGGCCACTTTCTGATCTGGCGCTGGAGCCGAGTTGAGGTACTCAGGACAAAACAAGTCTCCCGAGCAAGTCTGCACGTGACTGCTCAGTCCCCACACACCAGGAGGTACCTGGGCGGGAACAGCTCACCACTGTTATCTAGTCCAAAGCCCAGTCCGGCTGCCCGCCCAGCGCACCAACAAGGCCTCAGGGGTTCAGGAGGGAAAGAGTGAATCTCAGGATGAAGGAATCTAGAGGCAGAGTGACTAAATCCCAGTTAGAAGCTGCCGTGGCCTTGACCTCTGAGGTCAAGGTCAAGTGTGAAGGACTCTCCTATCTTCCGGGGCTGCAGGCAGGTTTAGTGGTCAGTTCAATGACCTCTGCATAACTTTAGGCAAATGGCTTCAGTTAGAACCTCAGTTTCCCCCTCTGCAATCTGGGAGTCTTGGTAGTTCCTCCCAGGACCACGGAGGGATAGATGACGTGACCAGAAGAGCTGTCATTTGATAGGAATCAACCCCAGAGCTCCCCCGCCGTAACCCAGTCAAGAAGAGCCCCACGTCAGGGCTGAGAAATTGGGAGCGTGTTGAGGTTAAGTAGCTTTCTCAAGGTCACAATATGGGGGGCTGGGAATTGCACCCAAGCCATGCAATACGGCCTCTCATGAAAGAGAAAATGTTCCAGGAAAGTTCCAGAGTGCCTGGCCCTCGGGAAGTATTTGATAATTGTAGCTATTATCATATTTGGGGGATTATAATAGACCTTGCCTGGCTTGAGGCTCTCTCCAGAGGTCACTGCCTGGTTTGCAGGTCTCTCTAGAGGTCACTGTGGCAGCTGTTGCTGCAGATCCACAGCCAGGACTCAGCTTGCATTCTCCCCAACACCAGCCCCCGGGTCTCCTGGAGCTCCTGGGGTCCCTCCAGCCCCCCTCCTCCACCTGTGCTCAGCCCCTGGGCCTGGCCCGCCCCCCTCATCTCAGAGGCAGCTGGAGGTCTGCAGCCGACACGCACTTAATTAGTTCAATCACTTGCCGAGCCCTGGCGAGGCCATTATCAGCCTCCCTCTGTCTCAGGCGGTGATGAGCTCCCTGGAAGCTGCTTCAGAGGGAGATGGCAGAGAGATGGGAAGCGCAGAAACACATTTTCAACCTCCTGCTTGCAGATAAAGCAGCAAGTGACCAAGTGGACTTCTTTCTGAAGAAGGTCTCCAGGCTGTGCAGTGGTGCATAGAAATGACTCATTTCCAGCCGGGGACTTGGGACTCAGCAGGGAACATGCCTAATTGCCGGGCTGAGGCTTCTGAGTGCCTCCCCGGCTCCAGTGTGTGTTGGGGGGCAGGGTCTGGCTGGATGCAAGTGGCCCAGTGTTTGGAGGCTGTGAGGTGGGGTCCTGGCCCTCTGAGCCGTTCCCAGCTCAGTAGGGGAGCTGGTGCCAGGCTCCTCCATTCTGCAACGTGCTTCAGGTGGGTGGGGTGTCTCCAAACTCAGGACCAGCTGAAAAGCTCCCTTGCTTGAAAGAATAGCGCTTTATACATTAACTGCCAGAAGCACAATTATTTAGTGGCAATCTAGTTCCACCACTAAGCTGTGTTACCTTCGAACAGTGGCATGGCCTCTCTGTGCCTCAGTATTTCCAGTCTGTAAAAAGGCTTGAGGTGGTGAAAACGTCTCTCACGGGGCTGTCATAAGGACCACAGACTCATCGCTGGCACAGTGCAGGTGCGAAGGAAGTACTCAGTGCCTGTGCATTGGCCTTGTGGATATTCTACATATAACTGTGTGATGCCTTTTAGCATCGCCTCACAGGGGAAGGGTCTGTCCCAGCGGGTCTAGACAGTGGTTGCCACAGGTCCACTTGAGAAGAGTTTCAGAGAGGGAATATTTAGAGTTAAGGCTCAGTGTTCCGCGGGGTGCTTAACAATGACTGCTCAGAGCTCCGCACACAGAAAGCTTCTGCAGTCCTGTCTGAACACAGAGGGAATGAATCCTGTGATTGATTAGTCATGTCTGCCCAGGCATGAGCCAGGAAAGACAGGGCCTGCATTTGACCTCCACCAAGAGGGTGCTGAGAGCAGATGAGTGTGTCTGAGGAGTGTGTTGGGAGGTGAAGCCAGGAAGCCCAGTGGAAAGAGGCAGCGGAGACAGGGCTGACAGGAACTCAGCAGGGCAGGCCCAGAGGATGCTGCTGGGGCAGTGAGGGCTCTTTCTCTGGGGACCTTTAGAGACTGGCTCACACCCCAGAATCCCCTCCTGGGGCAAGAGGGAGGGTCACCAAGTCTCCCGGCTTGTCCCTGGAGAGCTCTGATCCCACCTTCCAGCCAGGATATGACTCCCCAGTGCGACCATTCAGCAAGCCCAACAGGGCCCAGACGGTCTCTAGTGACCTTTAGTTGGGCTGGAGGTGGCTGGGACACAGGCTGAGTCGCCTCCCTACCGTGACCTCCTCTCCTCTGGGGTCCCTCCTTCTGCCTCTCTCCTCCCGACTCTGCTCCTCCTTGTCATTTGTGTCCCTTGGTTGCTCTCTGCTGCCGGCTCTTCCTGCACTCCTTCCTGCCTCTCTTTGCAGACATCCTCCGTGGATCTCTGACTGACCAGAGCTTACGCTAGGAACTGGGACAATAAAATAAACAGAAGTTCTCCTCTGTGCTGAGCTGCTCAGCTTCATGGAAACAGCAGGCCTTCCTGCTCCCTGGAGGGGGAAGAAGACACCCAGGACCATCGGTAAATGGTTTCAAGCGGTTCCTTTACCTGCACTTGCATTTTTAAAAGCTGAGCCCTGGGGCTGAGCTGAGACTGGCAATTAAATAGGCTGAGGTTGTATATTTGAGAGGAGGGGGTGTGAGGAAGGACCCCCCCAGAAAAAGTAAACTTATTAGTCAGAGTTGGATCTTACAGAGTATAAAATTTACAAAAGCTCCATCCAAAGTAACACTAATGACAGGCCACTTTATTGATGTTTAATTCAAAAACAGAAGCTAATGCAAGTACCCTTCCTGGGAGTGGGAAGAAGGTGGGAGACATCCTAATAATTTACTGAACCTGAATTTCATATGGGAAATTAATTTGCCTGGAATAAAGCAAGACATCATTTGAGAAGTAAGAAGTCACCTTGCTGAGTCTGTGAGAGCTAAGTCCGACCGTCTCCCGAGGCCGGAAAATTCTATCCAGCTGGAAGGCAGGCTGGGGTCAATCTCTGCTGAATTTGGGGGTCTTTGGAGTCTGTATGAGTTTTTATTGCTATAAGACAGATTTCCAGAGATTTGGCAGCTTGGAGCAGTAGTTTCTGTGAATTGGGTTAGTTTAGGCCATGATGAAGGTATTGCCCAGGGCTGGATCTCATTGGATTCTTAGGGTCCCTTTCAAGCTCATTCAGGTCATTCCCAGGAGTCAGGGCCTTGGAGTTATAGGATTCTGGTCAAAGAATCCTGGTCAGCAGTAATAGCAGCTCTCGGACCTTCACCCTCACCTGATTAGGCCAGTTCCACCTCCATACTCTCCCTTGGGTTAACTCAAAGTTGACTAATTAGTAACCTCATCACAGAACTGAAATCTGTTTCTATCCACACTCTAGAGGAGCGGGCTGGGCAAAGTATGGACATAAGGTGGTGGGTATCTTGGGGACCATCTTATAATTCTGCCTCTGACTCAAGCAGAGGAGTCCAATGTGGCTAGCTGATCTTTAGCCAGCACTGAGATTACCTGTGGACAAGTCAGTTCCTGCAGCTTGTCCTCTGTTTCTGCACCTGTATAACAGGTTAGCCTCCCTCACCTGCAGGGGCCAGCAGAAGCATCTTAAATGATTAGCTGGGTAGTAATTCCTGTAATCAAAAATGACAAGTGTGAAATCATTAGAAATGATATCTCCTTCTCCAAAGCAAGCATTTTATCTTAAGTTACATTTGATAGATGAGTGAGCTGTCATTGATCTTTTCACATAGAACCACATCAATTTTTTTTAGCGTGACCCTTTCCACTGGAGTTTCAGGTAATCATTCTCACAGAGATGAACCCAGAACATGACAGTGATCATTTCCATGCTCGTCAGTATGGAGTGAGTGTAGGCTCCATCCAGACACTCACCATGCTTATAGCCTTCCACAGCTATTTGTTCCTCCCCATCTTCAAAGCACATCGTCTTCGAGACTTGCACGGACTGAGACACTCCAAATCACTCACCTCCTTGCTTTTACGCTCTCGTTTCGTTAGCTGGTTGATGTGATAGTTCATGGAATGATGGGATGAGAGGAACAAGCCCCATGGATATATCATCAGGTGTGGGAATATTCTCCATCACCTTGGGGTGTGTCTCGCCCTACTCTGGAGCGCACCCCAGGGGTACACCAGACAGGGTTGTGACTGCTGGGGTGTGGGACCCCCAGTGGGCAAGAACCAGGCGACAGGATTAGAAATGGGTCATGGTGGCTTAGCTGGCAAGATAGCTTGAAGCAGGCTGGGTGGGGACTGTCTACTGAGTTGTGGACGCGAGAAATGCATGGGCAGGGACCCAATCTGGCCCGAGTCAGAGGGAGGTGGGCCGGCCCTTTGCCCTCTATCTTTTGGATCATCTTGGAGCTAGGCCCTCATCCAGATGTCCTAGGGAGGGCATGAGGCCCCTCAGGGAGGAAGAGGCCAACCTGGAGGTTCTGGCAGCGAAGGCTGGCCCTCTGGGGTGCCCGGGGAAGCTGCTGAGACGCACCACCCTAGCAGAGTCCCTAACTCAGCCAACAGCTCAGTTACTCATTATTAGCATTATTTTCCCCTTATATTAAACACTTAATATGAATCACATCTCCTTTGCACTCATCCGTTCTTTTCGAATTGCATTAGCCCTCAAAGGTAATTACCATGAGCCCATTTTACAGATGAAATTATAACAGGTGGTAATTCCCAGGGGCCAGTGCAGAGCCAGGCTCCCGGCCCGCCCCGAGGGAGGGTGGAGCTGAGCAGGGAGGAGCCCAGGACACAGGAAGAAGGAAGCAGAGATCCGGAGGGCCTGGAGGAAGCACATGGAACACAGAGAAGGGGAAGAGGCTGTGCTGGCTGCTTGGCCTTGACCTTGTACCAGAACTTGGGGGACATGGACGGAGGCGCTTGAAAGAGACAGACGCGGGTGAGGAATCTGTGGGAGCCTCTAATCCCACTTGGGTTTGGATTTTGCTCTTTTCCTCCCAGACTTGCCTGCCCCCTTCAGCCTCTTTCCTCTTGTTCCCCACCAGAAGGTGCCTTAGACTGTGGCGGTTCTTGGGGCTCAGCCCCCCTGCTTGGGCCAACCCTGTTTGGCTGAGTATTTTCCCACGAGGGATGGGTCACTTCGGTGCTTTAGCAGAAACTGTTTTACCTGTATGCTTTTTCTTCTCTCTACTGCACGCTCATTATACTACAGTTCCTTTCCTTGAAGGCCTGACCCACGAGAGTATGTTTTCTCTCGATGTGGTGGATGGCACAATCTACCTAGAGCAGGCAGGTTTGGGGGTCCTGAGAGACCCCTCCTCCTGCTCTCTAACTGAACTGAGATACTGAGATTTGCTGGAGTGCTTGAAAGCGAATAATAATGTTGGGGCTCATATTGGGAGCCATTTGACCCCAAAGCCATTGCTCTTAACCCTATAGAATTGGTTCTTGGACTTTAATGTACAAAGAATTCAATGACTGGGAGAGGAACTTGATAAAAATGCCACTTTTGGGCCCTCCCTGGCGGCGCAATGGGTTAGAGCACAGCACTCAAGCCAGCTGCAGCCACTTCAACGCAAGTTCCATCCCCGCCCCGGAGGTGACCCACAGGGCACAGCAGACCTCTCCTGACCCACCCGCTGCTCCCCTCAGCAGTATACTTCCTCAGTCGGCCTGTTCTGCTCCCCACTCTGACTCTGGTGAATCCTCTCACTGCCCCTGCACCTCTGGCCTGTACCCCAGTTCTGTATGCATAAACAAATCTTTAAAAAAAAAAAAGTACCTTTAAAAAAAATAGAAAGCAAAATAAATCACATTTCTTACAAAAAAAAAATTGCCACTTCCTGTGGGCCTACCACCATGGGCTTGGAGCGAGCGGGGCCGGGCGGCTGGGGTGAGTGTATCTCTGAGAGGGGACACGGACGCCAAGTGTCAGTGGCTTCTAAACCTCACCCAGAGTCTTCCAGGCCCTGCCCAGAGGGACACCCTGCTCCCAGAGGGGACACTCTGAGACGGGCCTGGTGTCCCGTCCGGGAAGCCGGAAACCTGTAAGTTTACGCTGGAAACTTTCAGTCACCTCCCAGAGGTTCTCACCCACTTTCTGATTTTTTGCAGGTGTTTCAGAATAGAAGCCCATTGGGTCAGCAAGGAAAGCTCTCACCCCGGTCAGGAGGAGCTTTCTAGGTCAGGATAGGGACACTGTCCTGGAGGTCGCGGGCTCTGTGATTTAGAAGCTCAATGTCAGAACTGAATGAGTCCTCCTTGTTCTGGAGGATTTGGGGGCCCCAGGCAGGGAAGGGATAAAGGCAGCTATTGGGGTGCATGGCGTGATACCCTCTTCCAGCTTAGCACGTCTAAGCTCCTGTAAGTGAGCCAAGCAGGCTGGACTGACGCAGGAGTGGAAGGGGTCTCGGAGGCCAGACCCAGGCGGGAGAGAGGGCAGTGTTTCAGCCCCATCGCCACGAAGACGACACCCCTCTTAGCAACAGCACCTTGGGGACAGGTTGGAAGCCTGTGGTTTGGTAGGAAAATTCTGTGATGTTTGTGAAGCTGCCTCCATTTGATAGATGGGGAGATTAAATCCCAGCAATGATTTTACTTTATTTTATTTACTTATGACACAAGAGCTGGGGTACAGGCCAGAGGTGCGGGGGGGGTGAGAGGATTCACCAGAGGCAGAGTGGGGAGCACAGCAGGCAGATGGACTGAAATCCACTGCTGAGGGGAGCAGCGGGGAGACAGGAGAGGTCTGCTGCGCCCTGTGGGTCACTCCCTGGCCGGGGATCGAACTTGTGTTTCAGGGGCTGTGGACAGCTTCATTGTGCTGAGACTCACCCCCTTGGGCCACCAGGGAGGCCCAGTCCCAGCGATGTTAAAAAATAAAACCAAAACCGAAATCTCAATTATTGGTAAAATGATGGGGTAGATAAAGCTAAACCGAATCCTGGAAATCTGACTGCAGAATTGAGGCTGTGGGCGGGTGGAAACAGAGCGGGAGCAGGCTGGAGTGGGCGCGGTCACGTGAGGAGGTGAGGCCAGGACCCTTCGGCCATAGACGCTGTGTGCCAGGGCTACCGCCACCCAAAATAAAGCCATCACATCCTTCTAAATAAACCAGTAGACACTCAACTCAATCACAGAGGGGTGGACCCAGCCCCGCAGGAACATCCAAGATGTATTTCCTTCTGTGTGTCTGTTCAACCAGGCTGCTTACCTTGCCCTCTGCTCCCCGCCCCGCCCC
>NW_004567140.1:4183704-4208704 GCF_000260355.1 Condylura cristata | reverse complement strand
GTAGCAGAGAAGCTCCACGCCCCTTGGTTCTGCTCACTCTTTCACGCCCTCCCCCCCCCGAGCCAAAAACTGTGTGTCTGGAAGATGCTCAGCAGATATCTGTGACCTGACAGGACCTCTTGAAGCCTCAAATGCCTCAGTTTCCCTGTGTGTGAAAATGGGCAAAATAACAGCACCCGCTCAAAGGTGGCGTTAAGTGGGATGACTCTGGTGCACGCCCAGGCCAGTTCATGGAGCTCAGACGGCTCCATCATCCTGCCGTTTGTGAGCTTCAATAGCTGAGGCAACGGTCATTGTCGCGGTCACCACCAGGGAGGACTTTGAGTCACAGGAACCCTTCTCATGAGGGCTTTTCTCAGCGACTGGGGTAGGGGCAGGCGTGTCTCGCTGAGGTCCAGAGAGATCAAGGCCACTCCGCTCCTGCCCACCCAACATGTCCTCTGTCCAAGATTCTGACCTTGGCTTGTCTTTGGGCACTCCCAGGACTCCTTGCTTGCAGGACAACCTGCTGGGCCAGCCCTTTATCCCATTTGCTGTCGGGACAGGAGACATTCTTCAGGCAGCTTTCTCCCAGCAAGGCCCAAACAACCAAGACTTGGGACTTCGTGGCCCTCACACTGTCCCTTCCCAGCCACTCACGCCAAACCACCACACACAAGCACGTATACGCCATCATATGCCATGCTGTTTCCAATAAAACTTTCTTTACCAAACTGGCAGCAGGCTGAGCTGAACCCATCGGCTGTCACTCACTAACGCTTGATATGAGAGGATGACTCGGAACCGAAATGGGGTCTGGCTTCAGACGACGCATTTCCTCCCTTCAGGCCTCAGTTTCTGTCTGATGGGAGAGTAGATCCAGACCAGGTCAGCTGCTGAAATTCCGTGGGGCAGGAGGTGGTGTAGACGTGTGGCGTGGTCGGTGTGGAGAGTGGACACCTGGGTGCTCATGGCTGGGCCCTGGCAGCCCCCATTGAGCTGCTGTGATGTTTTAACTCGCTGCAAGAATGTGCACGCGTCTTTAGCACCTATTAGATGCATTTTCTTTCTTTTTTTAGGAATGCAGTTGCTTTATGATAGGGTTCCTGTAACATTTTCCAAAGTAACTAAACTAGTGCTTCATGCTACTGCTTCCATTATTATTATTATTTTTGAGTATTTTCTTTAATTTGGGGTGATGGTCTGCAGGCGAATTGGGGAAGGCGGGAGGTAAACATTGTCTTAAAAATGAACAATAATGGGGCCCTCCCTGGTGGCGCAGCGGGTTAAAGCACAGCACTGAGGAGCTAAAGCCACTTCTGCATGAGTTCGATTCCCGCCTGCCCCGGAGGAGACCACATGGCGCGGCAGACCTCTCCTGACCCGCCCGCTGCTCCCCTCAGCTGTGTACTTTGTCGATCTGCCTGTTCTGTTCCCCACTCTGTTTCTGGTGAATCCTCTCACCCTCCGCATCTCTGGCCTGTACCCCAGTTCTGTACGAATAAATAAATAAATCTTTTAAAAAAATGAACAATAATGTCGACAGATATATAAATAGATGGATGCATTCTCTTAAACTGGACACACCCTCTCACTAACACCCAAATAAATCACAGACAGGCGAGCAGCTCACCTCCCGGGGGACCCCTTTCCGGGAGCTACCCCAAGGGAACCATCCTCCTGACTTTGCTCCAGGTTTCAGGGCGGTGCCTGTTTTGGGGAGCTCTGCGGAGACGACGGGGCGTCCCTACTCGCGCGGTGTCCGGGGCTGACGCTGACTCGCTGCTGGTGACTCGTCCAGGCTCTGACATCAAAGTCCGGCCCGCCCAGCCGGCAGAGCAGGCGGCCGCAGGGCCAGGCGGGCCGGGCCTGGTGCCGGGAGGCCACGCTGCTCCCGCAGGCCGCGCAGGGGCCATCGCGACGAGGGCCCGGGCCGTCCAGAGTGGCTTCCGAGCAGGGGCGGGAGGAGACCGGCGGGGCAGGCTGCTCGCTGGCTTATTAAAACGACTTTGATCCCCAGCTGCTTTGATATCCTGGGTCTTATAAAGAATTCACTTTCAGGGGTAAATATAGGTAGTTCAGAGAGATTTTATGACATACCGTACAGGCTCCTCTTCCAGAGACTTATTTAATTACTGGGGTGGGGAGGGCTGGGGGCAGTCAAGGTGCTGACAGAGGGCTGGGCCTCGGCGTGTGCGGCCGCCCCCAGCGGCACCATCCGCCCGAAGCCCGGCCCAGGCTCAGCCCCCAGCCTGGCCATTGGAGGGGACCCTGGGGTGTGCTGGCGGCCCTTCTCCTCCCGGACATGGTCTAGGCTGGGGAGGGAGAGAGCGGGGGGGAGGGGCTGCTGCTTCCTGCTGTAGCTCATGGGGTGTCCAGGAGGAGCAGGTGGGCGGCACCGTGTGGGGGCTGGGCTGCCCAGTGGTCAGTGCTTGACCAGCCGGGCCTGGCTTTAAGTTCAGGCGCCGCTGCTGTTTGACTGTGGGCAAGAGACTCTGTCGGGGCCTCATCTTCATCATTTGGAAAGTGAGGACAAATTAAGGTAGAACCAGAAATCAGACAAGACTGCTGTCAAATCCAAAAGCTTTCAGTCTGGCACACCCTCTTTGATTTCTCCCATCTGCTACTCTCTCTCTCGCTCTCTCTCTCTCTCTGACTCTCGCTCGGCCTGCCAGTGTACTAGCTAGGCATATAGAATTTGTTTGTCCTTTATTACCTTGCAAGTTGTTATTTTCATGCCCAAATTAAGGTCCTGGCTGTCAAGAGTCCGGTAGAGATTTTCCAGAGCCTACTCCAGGTCCTGGTAAATAGTGGTGGCTCCATACATGTCTGTTGCATACATGAGGAAGGCATGAATGAGTGTATGAGCGCATGAATGAATGCATGAATGGATGAATGAACAAACACATGAATGACAAAGACCACAATGGGCAGATTCACTTCCCTGGGCAACCCCCCCTCTTGCTCTCACTGAATTGCCAGGTGTAGGCAAATCCCTAAAACAGTGATTTCTAATCAAGAACCTCCTTTTCCTATCACGGCCTGCCACCTAGCCCCTGTCTCCCCAAGCAGTCGTCAAAGAAGCCTTGCTACAAAAACAGAACTTCAAAGCACAAAGTGACTGCTGGATGGGCACAAGTGACATGTGTCTAGGGTAGGAACAAACAGCCACGAGTATCCGTGGTGAATACACAGGTTGACCAGAAGTCCCTCGGGCCCCGACGGAGGGCTTGCACGTAGTAGGTGCTTATAGTCGCTGAATAAAAGATGGGTCAACCTTGGCTGTATGCACTCACACACACACTCACTCAGACACACTCACGCCCAGCCCCTCTTGGCTCAGGGGGTGGACGCTGCTGGGTCTGGCACCTGACGTCTGGGGATAGCAGCTCTCTGCTCTGATTTTCTCTCCTTCTTTTCTCGGCTTCTCTTCTCTTCTCTTGCCTGGAGCTGAGGCAGTAACTAATATTGTTTCCTGGCCTAAATAGATAATTGCCCTTCTGGCTGGATAAAAGATGTCTCACAGAGAAGAGTGAAATATCATTAATAAAGGAGACTGATTTACTCAGGAATTCCTCCAGAAGTGAGATTAATAAGCCATCCCCTGGTGTTAGATATAATCTTCAGTTCTCTCCTCACTGCATGACTTATTTTTGCAACAACTGCACTATTCTGTCATTAATCATTACGGGAGGCCCACAGTTTATCTAGGCTAATGGGCCTGATACACAAACACAACAACTTTTTCCTCCCATTTGACAAGGGAGAAATTCAGGGGGAAAAAAAATTAATCAGCTGGGTTTCTTTTTAAGGAAATCAGCCCTCCCGTTACCTGGGTAGCAGAGGAAATACTCACTGGAGCATAAGCGAAGGTGACGCGTGACCCCAGCAGACACACAGAACGGAGTGGAGCTGTGATATGTGTGCAGGCAGGAGGCGGGCGTCCATGCCCCATGATTGCATAAAGTGTGTCCCCAAGATTGTACCCAGAAACAGGGGCGCCCAGAGTGCCAGTCTGTGGACACACAGCTCCGGGCACTGTTTCCACAGAAACGGGTGTGCATAGCATATGAGAAGCAACACATAAATCTACAGCTAGTGTCTAGAAGATCGATAAACACTTATTAGGCACCATTGAAAGACAAATTGTTGCATCTGAAAAAAATATTGTTTTGATTTACCCATTCCCGCTCCTCTAAGTTTGCTCTGCAATGACTTATTTTTACCATCCGAGGGTGGAGACCCTGGAAACAGAAGCTAGGTGAGTCCCAGCAAGTGATTTTTGGAAGTTGGGGGGTAGAGTGGGGTGCGGGTAAGGTTGAGTCCCCTGTGCCCTAGCAAGGACAGTCTGGAGGGGACGGCAGTTCTGAGTGGCCGGCAGCTGGTGGCCAGCGGAGATCAAATGGGCCCATAGGTCAAGGTTGGGGCAGAACCCAGAATTCTTCACAACCATGATCTAGAATTTCTGAGACTCAGTTTCGCAGGAAGTGGTTGCTAGAACTTCCAGATAAGAACTTCAGGATGACAAAGGCTGAATTGGAGGAACCGGGGCAGTGAAGTTCCGAGAGAGCGAGATCTGGGCACTCACGGGGACATTCGTGGGGGCAGTTGCTGGATGCCCAGGCCTTGCCAACTCCACCTGGTCTTCCAGGAGCCTGCCGTCCCCTCCCTGGCACATGGGCGGCTCTGGCCACCGTCAATGGCCACATTCAGCCCACTGGGTTTCTGTCCCGTGGCCACTGTCATGCCTGATCCCAGTGGGGAGGTGAGAGGCTGTGGCTGCTTATTTGAAAGCCGCCTCCCTGTGCTCATGCGGGCATGAGACGGTGCTCTTGTGGGCAGTCTGCCCTGGGCCTTCGCTCTGACAGAGCTGACACTTGTCTGGCCAGGGGAGGGCTGCCAACCTGGCCCCCGGCTCGGGCAGGCGCTGGCCGGTGGCCTGCAGCTTGAGTTGTATCCTCGCCCCCTCCCTGGGCCATGGAGGAGGCCGCTGGTTCCAGAGGCATTTCTGAGGTTGTCTCACGAAACCCGAGTGCTGGATCCTGAGAATAGCCGCTCACCGGCTGCTCCACATGGTGACTCAAAGGAATATACAGATCATAGTCGGAGAAGGCGGGGTTTGTGGATGGAATTAGAGGCGGCTTTCATGTTCTCCAGTGACGGGGCAGCGTTCAGGTCTGCAAGATGAATCCCTGGGGTCTGCGATGCCCAGGTCTCCTCTCTCTGACACCCACCACACCCAGCTGACTCCCAGGCACATACACAAGCTCCTGCACCCAGACCACAGTGCTGCCCAGGCTAAGAGCTGGAAGCCTGGCTGGGTTCAAATCCCAGCTTTGCCACTTAGTGAATTTGCTGAATGGCCTTGGGACAGTTCGGGCTGACCTGCAAACAGGGTGACAGTATTTAGCTTAGTACTTAACTCCTAGTACTTATCTGGCATCGTACTTCAGTGAGGTGTGAGCTGACATTTGTGCAGATGCTTAGAAGTGTGCCTGACTGTTTCTTACAGGTTTCCTCCCCTGTTCTGAAAGTTGTCTGTTCCTATTTGAGATGATTCGATAGATTATTTGGGGGGTCTGGGGATGCTTAAAATTGTTTCCATATAAGTTGAATGGTAATAGATTCCCTAGACCGCCAAATTAACCAACCAAACCGTAACCAATAAGAACAGCCTACTTCTGGAGGTTGGGGGAAGCTGAAGGGAATAAGGGAATGTTTCTGGGTTCTGAGTGGGGATTTCTTCACCCTAATGCTGAGGGATGTTGGTGAGGACCCCCATTCCCAGCCCCTGAGGCTCACCCATGAACAGAATCCTCTGTTCCCGCCAGGCACCGTGAGAGAAAGAGCTTCGTGACCTAAAGACGGACAGAGTCCAGCTCTGGTGAGCTCGGCATCAGCTGAACCCCTCAAGCCTCAGAACCCCTGACTGCCGAATGCACTGGAAGCTCAATCCCAAGTGACCTGGACACCAGGAAGGACCCATCTTCTCAGGCTGCCTACTTCTTGGCACAGAACTTTCCAGCTACTGCCTCCAGTTTCTCCCCACGCAGGTTCTGGTCCCTCCCATCTCAGAGAGGAGGAGCCAGTCACGTGAGTCCAGTGAGCAGCCCCTCCGCACCCCCCGAGGCCAGGGGTCCTATCTCAAAGTCCAGCAGCTCAGCGCTGCTTGGGCCTGCCCTCGGCTCTTGCTCCATCCACCGTGAGGGTGAGGGGGGTCCCTGCCGTCCACAGGGAAGCCATCGGTGCCGGAACCCGGGACACTTGCTTGGCGCTTGCTAATGCTTCTCTTCAACAGAACCTGAGCCCAGCCTTGCGCTGGGGCCTTGAATAGTCACAATGGCTGTTCAACAGCTTCTGTGTTTAACCACGGCTTCTGTGTTCAGTGCTCATTTTTATCATTAGCTGCTGTTTACGCCAATGACATGGATTTTTCCACTCCTGGTAGGGCCCGAAAGTTTCTTTTGAAAGTAACTGCAGCTCACGAGCAAGTTGATTTAATGAAAAATACCATCCCAAGGAATGGCCTCTGTGGCCGTAGGTGTGGACAACCCGATCCCTGGGGCTCGCAGGGGAGGCCTGACAGTCCGGCCGAGCATGGACGCCGGAGGAGGCCCTGCCGTGGCCCCCGCTGAGTGGGCACTATGTAACCAGCCGGCCCAGCCTCCAGGCTGGAACTGGAAGTCCAGAAATTCAACAGGGCAGGCTAACTGGAGCACAGAACTATGTCAAGGGCTCACGTGGACCCTGGGCGGTGTTATACCTTCCCGAAGTGAGGTGCCACTTGTGGGAAGAGAGCCCCAGAGGGAAGGGCCCCGGATACGCACACACGTGCAAACACACACTCACACACTGTGTGCGAACACATGCAGGTGCAATGTACATAAACACATAGTTGCCAATGGGCACGACGTGGGCAAACACACACACACTCTTCTCACACACACACAACCGCCTCCTCCCTTGAAGGGCCAGATGGTGGAGGTCAGTGAGTAGAGAAAGCAGTTCTGGGTCGAAGGCGCCCTGCACACCTCCCCAAATGGAAGTCACAAGTAGCTGCACACGGTGCCCGACAGAGAAGGCATTTGTTGCATCCTGGCCTAATTACAGGGCCACCCGGGCCTGGCCGGGCAGCCACACCTTCTCCTGCTCCTTGCCATCTCCGCCCGGCGCTGGGCCGTCTCTGGCCAAGCCGTTTCCCGGTCATGGTGTCCATTAGGTCTCAATTACCTGGCAGGGCCGTGGCCTTTGAAGTGGCTGCAGACTCCCGCAGGGAAGCTATTTTTCTCTCACCTGTCACCACTTACTTGCCTGGGCTTCTGGCCTGCGGCCCGGCATTTTTAACTAATGGGGATTAAATAATCCAGCTGTAATACAAATGCCCACTCCCAGCCCCTGGGTCCACATCGGAGTCATTAAGACCTCAGGCCGAGCTGGCAGGCACTCCCGGTGGAAGGGGTGAGGAGAGGCCGGCAGCGCATTCTGGATTTTTTTATTGCCTCCTCATTATAGCTATTATCCACAAACACAACCGCTAATGAGAGGGCTGTGGAATTTGGAAGAGGAAAGGTTTCATTTGGGCAGGAGAAGGAAGCCATCGTCTGCTCTGAAATAGCAAGGCCTTGTCTGAGACCTCCTCTACCACGCACGCCCCCGCCCCACCCCTGGCCAGGGTGTGAGTGCCAGAGCCCCAGGCAGAGGGGGTGGGAGTGGAGGGGTGGCCCGAACCCCACTCGGGCAGGAAGACTCCGCTGCTTCCAGGCCCCGGTCTGCTGTAGGGCTCTGGGGGGCATGCCATGGCGCTTGCAAGCCGAGACACTTCTGAGCTTGGAAAGGAGCATTGCTGGGTTTCTCCAGGGCAGCAGCACAAGCCAGGGCTGTCCTGGGCCAGGACTTAGAGGAAAGCAAGGAAAAGCACGTCGCGTGGGTGCAAAATGTAAGGATGTGCCAGAACCTCCGTGAGCCAGGTAACTGCTATTGTGATGCTCTGTTCTCAATGCCCCGAAATTGCAAGAGGAGCAGGATCTTCACAGCCTGCGTGAAGACAGGACCCAACAAGGCCGGATTAGGTGGGGAAAGCAGGGCCAAATGGCGTGAGCCAGGGTCAGATCTGTCTTCAGAAAGCTGGGTTTCTGTCCATCATGGGACTGGGGGGCTTGACTTTGGTTTTTGAAAATACTGCATTGAATTATTATTTGTGTGGGTAACTGAGTCCTCTTCAATTTGAATCTAAGGGTAATGCCATTCTGATGCCAGCCCTGCCTCTCAGGGTAGGGCAATGAAATCTGCATCGGACCCTGGCTCTCGCCTCTGCCCCCTACTCCTGTGTGTGCTGACAGATGAAGCCCAGTCTGTTCCGGGGCCTCTCTGATTCCGACCCTCTTTCCAGGCTGTTCCCTCTTCCTCCAAATCTCTGCTCCCCCGACACAAGTGGGCACTTCACCGTGTGCCCAAGAAACTCAAGGCATTAAATGCTGTCCACACCCGCTCAACTGTGAGTGTCCCCATTTTACAGACAAGGAAAATGAGGGGTGGAAGTAACTGACTGCAGCCAGCTCACCCAGCCCCCCGTCAGCTCACCCAGCCCCCCGTCTCTCTCATCGCCTCACTCTAGGGACACCAATCACACATGCCATCGCACTAAGATGCGTGGGTACTGGCTCCAGATGACTCTGGTTGTCTCTGACTGTATGTCTCTGCAGACTTCCTAAACCTCGTGGTACCTTGGGTTCCTCAGTTGTAAAATGAGGACTGTTTATGGCATCTATGAGAGAGAGCCAGTGTGAGGCTTAAATGGATTGACATGTGATATGCTCAGGACAGCCAGACATGGTCTTTGCTGATTTTAACACTGCAAGTCCCACATCCCAAGAAGTCTCAGTTCTGGCAAACCAGCAGATGTTCAACAAATATTTATTATTGTTATCATTATTTTCATTGTTGCTAACTTGTTTCCACCGTCTCCAGGAAGCCCTCCAGGATTGCCTCCACACACTCTCAGCCCACGTTTTGACTAGGCGTCCCTTCCTGATGTCCCATCGCCCTTTATCTCCTCTTTTCATAGAACTGAGTGCCCAGGATTCTAAAACCACCTGTTTTCTCTTCCATCTCTCCCAGAAGACTGTGCTCTCCATGAAGGCAGGCCTGCCTTCATGGAGAGCACAGTCTCAGGGGATGATGTTTACAATATGCTCAAGAAATGTTTGTTAAGTGGATGGATGAATTCACAAGTGAGCCATAGACGTCAAGAAGGATATGGTCTGGTCAGGGAGGTCAAGGTAAGCATAAAATGGAAAAATATTAAAATCTTAAAAGGAATACAGACATTCTGCAAATCAATCTATTTTTCTACTGAAGTGTAACACCTGGAGGAGAAATGGCCTGCCCCAGCCTATACAGCCAAGTGGTAACAGATGCAGAGGATCAGCCTCGAATGTCTTTTTGCCTTGAAGGAACAAAGGCCCAGGCATTGCCCCTGATACCTCCACTAGCAGGAGATAACCCAAAACTCTGTTTTGCCCAGCGAGGTCTGGGGAAGAGCCATGAACTGCAAAGCATTTCCCACATCCCAGGACGTCTTGGATTGCAGCCTCATTAGAGACTACAAAGACCCCCAATCAGTAGAATCCCAAGAACAAAGTTCTTGAGGAACATCAACCCAGAAGTCTATATTCATTGACAATATCTTTTCATAGTGAAGATGAAATAGAGGTGTTTTTAAATAAAAGAAAAATAAAAAAATATGTTCCATTGACCTGTACTGCAAAAACCTGAAGGACATTCTTCAGGCTGGCGGGAAATGATACCAGGTGTAAATTTAGATGGACATCAAGAATGAAGAACAACAGAAATGGTAAATAAGAGTCAATATGTCTGTTATTTTCTCATAATTTTTAAAACCTATTTTAAGCAAAAAATAGAACATCGTAGTGCGGTTTGTGATATATGTAGCTGCAACAATTAAAGCATAAGACATGTACATAATGGTGGGGAACAGAGGGAACAAGATGCTTGCAAGATTTTTCTATTTCATCCCAATGGTGCAAAATTACTCTCTCTATTATGGAAACAAGGATATCTGCCAAAGTCCTTCAAGCGACCTCTAACAGATATAATTCACAAAGGTGGATTGCTAACCACATAAAAACTACATTAAGATTGAATTGTAAAAATATCTTTAAACCTGTAAAGATAAATTTCAGCATGTATTCACATACTAAGGAATCCAAATGTAGAGCAGAAAGAGGGGCAGAAGAACAGAACCCGAGACAGAAAAATAATCAAGCGAAACACTGGAATCCGAATAGCACTCTCACTAAATGCTAATGGGCTAAATACTCTAATTAAAGGGCAGAGATTGTCAGTAAGGATGAAGGTCACGTGAGATGGGAGAACCTGATAGTCACCACGCAGGTGCTGGTCTAGCTTACCGGTTGTTAAAATGTTGAAATACCGGGCCCTCCCTGGTGGCGCAGCAGGTTAAAGCACAGCACTGAGAAGCTAAAGCCACCTCCGCATGAGTTCGATTCCCGCCTGCCCCGGAGGTGACCACATGGCGTGGCAGACCTCTCCTGACCTACCCGCTGCTCCCCTCAGCAGTGGACTTCGTCCATCTGCCTGTTCTGCTCCCCACTCTGTCTCTGGTGAAGCCTCTCACCACGCCTGAGCCTCTGGCCTGTACCCCAGTTCTGTATGCACAAATAAATCTTAAAAAAAAAAAATGTTGAAATACCAACTAGCGTGGGTACCCACTTCACCCTAAACCCTCACCCCTCCCTCTTGAGCTCCCATGCCTGCTGCTCAGCACAGGACAGCACCAGGCCATTGCCCATTCTAGTTTGACATTTCCAGTGCTGCAGTGGCTGGCGGGATTTTGAATGTCAGCCCTGAATGAATGTCGCAATTTGAAACCAGGGATCACCGAGGCCAGACCGGGGGTCTTGCCGGCCTCGAGGCTTGCTTCATCTCAGTATTTTGTTTCTTGTGCACATGAGGAAGAGCATCCTGGTTCACACTGCAAATTAGGTTCCAGTGTTTCCAGCTTTATTTGTTATGAACTGCCCAATGAGCTGTGTCCGGTTATCCTTCCATTTAAGAATGGAATGTGCGGAGAAATTTTATTCTGAGGCCTGTACCATAGTCATAATCATTGTAATGACAGCAATGACAAGAACAGTAGTAAGAATAGCACTGATAATTTGACAGCCTGTAATACAGAGATGACGTCCAGTGGGTTGAAATTGGGGGACACCTCTCGATAGGGTTTTAGATTTGGGGAGTTTCTGTGGTATTGGTATACCTCTTACAAACTGAAGACTAAAAAATTGAAAACGTTAATGCAATGTTTGAAATCTATAGACACTCCCTTGCCCTCTCTTTGAGGAAACTGACACCTGTGTGTGTCACGGTGAGTGTGTTGTGGGTGTGCCTGGGTGTGAGCACACGTGGGACAAGCCGAGCTCTTCACGAGCGCTATCTGCTGGGTCCTGACTCATTTTTTTTTAAAGATTTATTTATTTATTCATATAGAACTGGGGTACAGGCCAGAGGCTCAGGGTCCGTGAGAGGCTTCACCAGAGACAGAGTGGGGAGCAGAACAGGCAGATCGACGAAGTACACTGCTGAGGGGAGCAGCGGGCGGGTCAGGAGGGGTCTGCCACGCCATGTGGTCACCTCCGGGGCAGGCGGGGATCGAACTCATGCGGAAGCGGCTTTAGCTTCTCAGTGCTGTGCTTTAACCCGCTGCGCCACCAGGGAGGGCCAGTCCTGACTCATTTTTGCAGGAACAAGGAATGACAACAGCTCACTTCCAGCCTTGGCTCTCTGCCCGGCCCATCCTCTGCCTGGGGTAGGGACCTCCCTCCAGCTCCCCAGCTGTGTCTGCACCCCGCCTGGGGACTCTGGTGATCCGGTGTCTGAGGGCAGGAAGGTCAGAGATGGGGTTTTAGAGACACTCGTGATTACCTCCTGGGTGACCGCCGAGACGTCCAGTTTAGAGCCGACACCTTTCTAAACATAGCGCGGGGTGGGGGTGGGGGGGAGGGCCGACATCCCGTTCGTCACTAAAGCCACTTGCTTACCCACCCAGACAGACCCACACGCCAACGGGAGCCACTTATAGCCACCTTCAAAAGGGTCTGCAGTGGGGCAGTGCTGGGAGGGAGGGCGTGGCGCTGTGGCCTGAGGCCTTCTGACCAGAGAGGCATCTCTGGAGTGTGGCCTCTAGAGGCTAATGGTGCAGCTTCCCGCACAACCTCTACCCTTGCCAGCCAGGGTGCCCCTGGCTCCTCTAAGCCTCATTTGCCCCAGCTATAAAATGAGATCACTATCCTGATGGCCCAAGAACCGGGGCCTGAGGCCAGGAATTGGCAACTGTCCTCCTTGGTAGCACTGAGAGGCCCTGGGGTGGTGGCCACGGCCAGTGGCCTGTGGGGCCTGTGGGTGGGCAAGCGTGTGTCCCACACAATGCTGAGTGCGCTGTGCGTCTTTGGGGGAGCCAACCCCCTTTCTAGCCTGATGTCCCTGAGCTGCCTCCGGCCCCTCTAGACGGTGGTGAGTGCTGTGGGGACCATGGGCCCCCACACAAAACAGGCGTCCCTGGGAGTCTGGCTGGGCCCCCCAGTCCTGGGTCCCCACCAGGGTTTGGAGCCTTCTTTCCAGAGATGCAGAGAAAGGGATTTGCCTTCCCCTGAACACACTTCTCTGTCTCTCTCTCTCTCCCTCTCTCTCTTCCTCTTAACCAGGGGCCCAGTAGCTTCCATGCTGCCCTCAGGCTTCTGTCAATGCAAATTAATTCACTCCAAGGCAGCAGAGACTAAATGAGTCTCCAGACTCATTGTATTTTCAAAGCGGAGCCAAAAAGGGCCCTGCTTCACCCAATAGCGCTGCCTGGCGAGGCTGGCATAGCAGGAGGCCCCAGGAAGCCTGGTGAGGGGCAGAAGTCCCTTCCCAGGATTCCCTGAGGTCAGAGGTCGGAGCCGTGTCCCCCAGGAGCGAGGGGATCCTCACTTTCCGGTGTGCTTCCTGTGCCCAGGTCTGACCCTGCACCGGGCGCTGCAGGGAGCCGGTCTGGACGCAGGAGGGTGCCCAACCCCACCCCCCTTTAACAAGTCGCACCAAGGCTGAGGGGCTGAAGGTTAGGGTGGGCCTTGGGCCTGGACCGCCCCAGCTCCTTGAGCTTGGGGTGGCCTGCAGGGCTCTGGAATCGGAGACGCCTGAATTGCATTTCATCTCTGCCCCAAATTAACATGCAGCTTTGGGCCGGTGTCTTCTCGGAGCCTCAGTTTCCCCCTCCGTGAAATGGGGATATTTCCACCTGCAGAGGTTGGTCGGGAGGCTCAACAAAGCGTATCCACGCAAGGCTCCAGGCACAGCTCTGGAGGCACGAAGGCCCATGGGTGATGGGGACGAGGGGGGACAGGAGGGAGGCGGGTGGCCGAGAGGTTCACCTAGCTGGTCTGGGAGGCAGGCTCTGGCCCTGAGAGGGAGCTGGGACTGTGAACGCCGTTCCCTGCCAACGGTGCTCTTTGCCATCAGCGACATCTGGCTCTCTGCCCTGGATGTGTATTAGGAATGATTACGTGTCCCTTTAAATTCGGGGAGCTGTCGCTAACGCGAGCTCGGGTTTATTTGCGCCGTTCATTTCAGCTCCTGTGCGGCCCCAGGAGGGCCGGGCGAGGCAGACACCTGCTCCGAGTGTTCATTTCCATGCAGAGCGGGCTTCCAGGGAAGGGGCCCGTTTGAAGTGCTGGGGTTGGTGAGAAATGAGTCCCAGGAGGCAGCCCCCTGCCCCCAGACGCAGGGCTCCCCCTCCCCAGAGATTGGGGAGGGGGGAGAGAAGCCTTTTGTAAAGGGAGAATCAAATTAGTTGCAAAGGGGGGTTGGAGGAGGAAAGTGATGAGCTCAAGCAGGGGAGGACAAGGCCGATTGGGGTCAGCAGGCCTGGGCTGTGGTCACTTCCTGGTCATTCTCTGGCTGAGTCCTGGGGACATGGTTCCTCATCTCGCTGCAGAAAGGAAAAGCTGAGCCCCCTCCTTGAGAACACACACTCACACTCACACACCAGTTAGAGTTAAACGTGCTAGAAGTGTCGAATCCAAAGAATGAAGCTTGACGTCCTGACTACATAGGACAATGGAGGGACACCCTGATTCCATGGCTCACTGGGGGGGGGAGGCTCCTCGTAGCTGCGTGTGGACTCCCCAGCTCTGCCCACAGCCCCCCAAGCCTTGACAGCTGCCCCTTGGCCACCCTTGGGACCGGGGTGCACACACCAGGTGTGGGGAGGTGAATCAGAGACAGCGGAAGGGCCACTGGGCCAGAACGCACATGTCCCTGGTGCTCAGAGCATCATCTAGAATTGGGGGTTCAGCTTCTGAGTGGCCGTCTTCTCTGGGCCCCACAGACACCTCTCCTGACCTTTGTCCCCAAAGATGCCACACCTTGGAGGTGGGGCACAGGGATGGACAGTCAGCGCTGGGGCCCATGGAGCACAGGGGACCCAGCAGAGTGGACGATTAGCTGGCGTTGGCCACTGCCAGTGAGGACAAAAGTGGACATGGCTATGCGGGCAGTCAGCTGGGCAGTGGCTACTGCACCTTCAAGGACACACAGATCCTGTGACCTAGAAAGGACAGGAGTCTATGGACAGCCGAGAGGAGAAAAACCACACCTTTCAGTACATCGAGTCGAAAGATGTGTTTGCGGAGACGGTCCCAGCAAAGTCACTCTGCGCAAGGGCTGGAAACAACCTGAGTGTCCAGTGAGTGGGGACTGTCTGAAGCAGGCTGTGAGCAGAGCGTGGGGGCTGTACCTTCGGGACGACAGACACTGTCCCATGTTCACACTGGGGACAATCCAGAAGACATGCTGGGCAGGAAGAAGCATGAGGCCTCTGTTGATAAGCACAAAACATAGGAACAGGACTCAAAGAATTCACAATATAGTACCAGAGATTGTCTCTGGGGCATGGAGCAAGGGCCCAGGGTTAGGGGACATTGGACATAGGAACTTAAATGTGTCCTCTCTAGCTGTATATACGTGGGTGTCATTATTTGTTCCGTGTGTCCTTAAAATTTAAGCTGAATGTTAGCTGAGGGTACCCGCAGTTGAAATCCGCTTTGTGACCCTTTTATCTGTGAAGCGTGTGGCAGATTCCAGAACATTTCCCTGAACTTAAAAGTCAGCAGAGCTTGGAAAGCCCCATTGTATAGATTGGAAAGCCAAGGTCCATGATGGGAACTGACTGAGGGTCTCCAAAGCCTTCCCAGACATAACTCAACACAAGCACGTTAGAAGGTGGCAGGTAAGGAAAACAGCTGATTTCTTTGAAGCAGGAAAAAGAAATTTCTCCTTATTACCTTCACACCTTAGCAGATGATGGTCTGAGCAACCTGCATTTGCTCTGGCATCTGTCCAGAACCTTTGCTTCACTCTATTGGCTTTCTTTCTCCCCAGCAAAGCTGCATCTCACCTCCTTCAGGAAGCCGCCCCTGACTGCTCTAACCCTAGTTCTTCTAACTTAGCTAGAATAGCGCTCCTAGCCACTGGGAGCAGTATTTATTGCATATCTTCCTACTGTCTGCTAGCAATTTAAAACAAAATTTTAAAATGCAAATATTTGGGAATCAACTAAATATTGCATGGAGTGTTACGGAGAGTAAGTTATTCAAATTTAAATAGTTAGGGACCCCATAGATCCAAAATACAACTCCCAGACACTGTTCCTTTATCCATTGATTTAAGAAGAGTCCCAGAGGGTCCTACTTAGGGCTTAATTACTCTTACTTGACACACGACTCTAACAGCTGATGTGGCTTCCATTTCTAAAGAAGCAGTACAAATTAGAACAGTGAGCAAGGTGGTGTTTCAACTGTGTGTGCAGCAGGAAACAGAAATGACAGCCCACGTCCTGACAGGAAAATGAGAGAGAAGCGTTAAAAAGCAGACAGGAGACTTGAAAACACACAGCCCATTGGGACACTCAGTGCCCAAGACAGACCGCCCTCCACCTTATGAGCCTCCAAGCATATTGTCGGAGGAGTATCACACAGCACAAGAATAAATATTTGCTTTTAAAGTCATCTTTCAGAGGTCAAACAGTGTTCAGATTTGAAATAGGCACCCACATGAAGGATTTTAGTAAACTTTCTCTATACAGTTGAAATAAGAAAGCGGTCTATCTAGAAAGTGGAGTTGTTCATCATGCAAAAATTCAAGCCTTTGGAAAGTTCTGGTGCCCAGAGTTTTGGGTAAATGAGGCCGGACAGGCTACACTGGACTGCTTGGTGAGTGTGAGTTCCTGTCCTTGTAGGGCTTATTCACTCTTGATTTGAAGGTTTGTGTCCTGTCCTCACTCAGTGGCCTCAGGACCCAGGGAGGAAGGTCCCCACCTCATCACAGAACTGACTCACATGAGGTTCTGACACCAAGAATCTGCGGGGCAAGAGTGAGCTGTGAAATTAAGCATCTGAGAGGGGGTGCTGAGAGGCCAGCATGGTAGGCGTTTGCCACCTGAATTAAATAGAACCTGGAGGAGATGGAAGGTGGGGTTATCGATGTGAAAGAGACAACCCAGAAACCAGCTCTTTGCACATCAGAAAGCCCCGAGTACAATGCACACCTGGAGGTTTAGCAGGGCAAGGAGAGTTCATTTGTTGCAGACTTCAATCATTTGCTAATGTCTGTGGGGGTGAGATGACTCAGAAACTGGGTCCGACTCAGTGAAACAGACAGCCGCGAGTGATTGGTGATCCATTATTGATGTCTGTCACATGTGCAGCCAGTGAGATAAGTGGTGAGTGTGAATCTGCTGTTGCTGCTCTGCTGCTCTCGTCTGACGTCCTCCCTCTACAGAGCAGGATAGTGCCTCAGAGAGGAAAGTGATTTGTCCAGCGTCGCCAGCAGGAAGAAGAAGTTAGCCATTTGTTTCCCTGAATGGGAGCCGCTAGCTACGAGTGGCATTGAGCACTTGAAATGCAGTTGGTCCAAACAAAGACGTATACTTCCAAGATACACACTGGATTTTGAAGACTTAATATGAAAAAGAATGTAAAATGTCTTATTAACATTCATGTATCGGGTGCATGTTGCAATGCTAATATTTTGAACAAGTGGAGTTGAATAAACTAATTAATAAATTAATCTCACCTGTTTCATTGTACTTTTTCAAGAGGTGGCTACGACGGGACTGGAAATTACATGGCTCACATTACATTTCTAGGAAACACTGCTGTTTTAGAACACAGTGAGGAAGCTCTGCCAGGCAGTGGGGAGCAAGTTTTAGGGGGCCCGTTGTCTTAATCTAGGAGGCTATCCTGGGGGAGCATGAGCCCCAAGAACAGTGTGGGAAATCTATGCTTCTTGGTCCAATTTTACCTTTAGATGATTAAACTATTGGGCCCAAACTTTAGAAGCTTACGTCAGCAGCGTGTCCTCACCCCACCCTGTCCTACCCCCAGGATCTCACCTCCCCACTCCCAGCCCACTAGGAGCAGAACCTGACTAGCTCTGTCCACACCTGCTAGTTTCTGGGGCTCAGTCACTCGCCTGCATTCACAACTGATAAGCAGAGCCAGCCTGGCACTCCTGCCACCACGTGGGTGGGAAGGAGAAGGAACCCCTCAGCTGGTGCCTATTTTAGGGCCAACTCGGGCCAAAGAATTAGGCTGGTTCTTCTGAATGGAATGCAGCCTCACAGTAAGCCCTAATCAAAACCTGACTGCGAGGCAGAGAGAGTACAAGCCTCCTTCTGCTATTCCTTCACTCAAACTTCCCTAGGGAGGGACCTGGGGCATGGTGGAGCCTACTGAGGATGGCAAATGTTTCGGGGGTACAAACCTGGGTGGCCCTGAGCCGATGGTGGCCTCTGACCCTGCCTTTGCAGTGAGGAGGTGGCTGCTCTGAGTCTCTCCGATCTCAGGCAGCCCACCCCGTTTCAAAGCTGCACCCCCAGGACTGTTTCAGTGGCTCGGATCTAAGAAGAGTTGAGTGGAAATAACAGGGAGAGAATAGCGTGGGTGGCAATGCTCAACTCTCCTGGCTTGGAGCACTGAGCGCCTCAATGTGCTGTGCACGGTTGTGCAGGTTTTTCACTGTACCAGAGGGTCCCTAGCAAGGCTGGTAAGCAAAAAAGTTCATTCTCTGTTCATTTTGCCCTCTGGATGCCTGTGGGGGACCTACATGGCCCTGGGGGTGTGCCCAGCTGGCACCAAGGCATCGTATGAGCTACAACCCACTCTCAAAATATTCTGCCCTAGGAGTATAATGGACCAGGCGAGAAAAAAACAAAAATAATGAACAACCATATACCAGAGACATTTTGTGGGGGTGGAGTGGGGAATGGGATCAAAAACGGGGGGTGGGGAAGGGAAATGCATGGGATTATGGTGATGGCACACGGGTGATTTGCAGATGGGAAACCCGTGGGGATTACAATCGAGATGGGAAAAAAAATGTACAAAAGGATGTAAAAATAAACTTTTGTAATAATAAAAAAAATATTCTGCCCTGTGGAGAAAAGGAACTCTCCTACACTGCTGGTGGGAATGCAAACTAGTACAACCACTATGGAAAACCGGAAGTTTCTCAGACTGCTAAAAATGGAGATTCCATATAACCCAGCAATCCCACTCCTAGGTCTCTACCCAAAGACACAAAAACACTGATTCAAGAAGACACCTGCACCCCCACGCTTATTGCTTCTTTATTCACAATTGGAAAGACGTGGAAACAGCCCAAATGCCCAAAAGTGGATGACTGGATTAAAAAGATGTGGTACATAGATGCAATGGAATATTACTCAGCCATCAAAAAGATAAACATGTGCCTTTTGCAGCAACTTGGATGGAGCTGGAAGGAATCATGCTGAGTGAAATAAGCCAGAAAGAAAAGGAAAAATACTGGATGGTTTCACTTATAGCAGGAGCATATAGGACCAGGGGGGGATAATAATGATAATGAACAACTATATACCAGAGACATTTTATGGGGGTGGAGTGGAGAATGACATCAAAAAGCAGGGAATGGGGGGCAGTGCACTGGACTATGGTGATGGCACAGGGGAGATTTGGTGGTGGGAAGCCCATGGGGATTACAAGTGAGATGGCAAAAGTCACAAAATGATGTAAGAATAAACTATTATATTATTTAAAAAAAGTCTACCCACCTTTTCTTGTCAATACCCACATAATTGACCCTGATTTAGTGCCCACTTGTGAGACGGCCACCTCTTGTGACCTGAGGCTGGGGAAGCCGTGAGCAGCAGCCCTGCCTGACCTGGGAGCCAAAGGCAGCGGCGTCGAGGGCTGGAAACCAGCGGCCATTCAGGGGTGAGCTGAAATTGGGAGTCCCGGCGGAGGCCTGGGGGCCACCCTAACGCTGCCCAACCTGGTGGTCAGGAGCTACTTGAGCACCAGCTTCCTGGTAGCTGTGTTCGGTCACCTTCTCTTCAAACCAATGTTCTCACCCATCACATGGGGGTGATTTTCCCAGCGCTGCTGAGGCCAGCAGGGAGGCAGCCACGAAAGGACTTGGCAGGTCAGAGAAACTGGGGGTTCAGCATGCTGTAGCAGGTGTCACACATGACGCCCACACCATCCCGCTTTGTTTAATCCACTCTCCCACCTGAGGACTTGGCTCGCTTCCACCTTTTGGCGACTGTGAATGATGCTGTGAGCTCGGGGTGCGTCCGGCTCTTCAAGCCCTGCCTTGGGTTCTCCTGAATATAGGCCCAGAAGTGGAATTGCTGGGTCACACCCTCATTCGACTTCTTCATTTTTTTTTGGGGGGGGGGGCAGTGCTGGCCAGCATCTTAAGTTATGTTCATCTGTATGAAAATACGGATGTTTGACCATCTGCCCAACAGGTCAAAATCAGCCTCTGGGGCCCTCCCTGGTGGTGCAACAGGTTACAGCACCACACTGCGTAGCTAGTCACAGCCGCTTCAGCCCAAGTTCGATCCCCTGCCAGGGAGTGACCCACAGGGCGCGGCAGACCTCTCCTGTCTCCCTGCTGCTCCCCTCAGCAGTGTCCTGGGTCAACCTGCCTGTCCTGCTCCCCACTCTGTCTCTGGAGAATCCTTTCACTGCCCCTGCACCTCTGGGCTGTACCCCGGTTCTGTATGCATAAACCAATAAAATTTTAAAAAGCAACGACAAAATCTGCTTCTACCCAAGCAGATAACACCCTTCTCAGGGGTTGCTGTTTGAGGCAAAAGCCCCCCGGAGAGATTGGGGTTTGGAGCCAGGAAGCACAAACCACAGGCCTCGGTCCAGGTCTGTTTCTGTGACCGAGGACAGAAGTATTGCCTTGAAGCTTGGGTAGCATGGAGGGAGACGTCAGTACCTGGGGGGCTTCACGCAGAAAGCCAATGGGCTAGCTGCACACACAGAACTCTTTGGGGATGTTGAGAACCTGCATGAAAGGAAAATGGCTTTAGTGACTGGCAGACAAAAGCATGAGGCGAGCCCCGCAAGCTCACTGGAGCCCAGTCTTCTCCTCCCTGGCATCACTGACATCCAGCAGGACGAGCCTCATTCTCTGCATTGGGGGAGGGGAAGCCGCACCCTGGCCATCACCCACTAGATTCCAGGGCCACTTTCCTCCCTCGTGACAACCAAAAATCACATCCAGAAGTTGCAAATGTCCCAGTGGGTGCCGTGCCGAATACCCCCTCATCGAGAACCGCTGGGGTAGCCTGGGCCCGTTTGTCATGTGGTCAAGCAGTGGCCACTGTCAGGCTGGTGGTCAGGTGACAACAAACCATAGACATTTGAGATCTGGCCAGCCTGGGGTCAAGGGTATTTGCAGGAAGCCCTGAAAGAGGAGCGAGCGTGGGCCCGAGAAGATTCGGCTGAAATCTGCTTGTCCCGAACTTGCGAATGGACATGAGAGCCACGCTGGGCCTCAGGACTGCAGGGGGCAGCTTTGGCCTTCACAAGGAACCCAGCTTTCCAGGGGCTTTGTGTGCAAATTGCTGCTGCTCTGAGCCAATTAAAACGATTATGAATCATGCTTCATGGCTCCGGAAAGCAGATTTTAGCCACAGCCTCTGTTGCTCTGTAGGTGACTGGAGATGAGCAAGCCTGGATTCTGCAGCTTGTACGAGGCTTTTGATTTGGGCGTGCATTTCCATACCCAAGACTGGGTCGATCACCCCTCAGAAGAGGTGTTGTCCAGAGAGTTCTATGTGTTCTTCTTGAGTATTCTGGGACATTCTAGTACTTTCTATATGTCAACTCACTCCTCACCGAGCCCCTCCAGGGTCTGTATCCAGCCTCATCTACGTGTGAAACTGAGCAGGGGTGAAGAGTGAAATCACTTGTTCAAAGCCACGCGGTGACTGCATGGGCCCTGGGAGCCACGTCTGTGCCACCAAGACTGACCAATGGACTGACCGGCCGGGGCGTGAAGGGGACGTTACCCTCTCGTCTCCCACCGAGCACCCAGCCCTCGGCCCTGTGCAGGGTGGAGTGGTGGAGTGCTCAGAGGAAGCGCTCCCATCCTGGCCTGTGTTTTGCAGCATGAAGAAATCCATACTGCTGTGGGAAGGAACAAACTGAGTCTGGCTTCCTCAGGTCCCAGCTGTTCTGCACGAGCTGACTGGTGGACAGTCGCGTCTGCCACTGAGCCCTGGGTCACTGAGGGAGTGCTCAGGGCCAGCGCTACCACCTGCGGTAACACTGGCTTGGGCGCTGGCCACATAGTAGACAGCACCTCTGCTCAGCCTCTGAGCAGGACCAACTGGATGTTCCTGCGAGCAAGCAGGTCTCAGTCAGATTAAGCCACATTTATAAAAGCTCCAGAGGGGACCTCCCTGGTGGCATGAGGGGTCAAATCTCATCACTGTGCACTAACCACAGCCACTGCAGAATGAGTTGAATCCCCGGCCAGGGAGTGACCCACAGGGCACAGCAGACCTCCCCTGTCTCCCTGCTGCTCCCTCAGCAGTGGATTTCAGTAGATCTGTTCTGCTCCCCAGTCTGTCGCTGATGAATCCTCTCATCCCCACTTCTGCCCCTCTGTGCGTCTGGTCTACGCCCAGGCTCTTGCATGCATGCATAAATAAAAAATATCTTTAAAAAAAAATAGAATCTCTTGAGAGCGCGCGTGCATTCCCCTACAGCACACAGAGCAGAGTGGAAAGCGCTTCATGGGCGCCAGGGGACATTGTGTTAATGTCCTGCAGCCCCGGTCTCGATGGCACAGACGTGGCTCCCAGGGCCCATGCAGTCACCGCGTGGCTTTGAACAAGTGATTTCACTCTTCACCCCTGCTCAGTTTCACACGTAGATGAGGCTGGATACAGACCCTGGAGGGGCTCGGTGAGGAGTGAGTTGACATATAGAAAGTACTAGAATGTTCCATAGTACTCAAGAAGCACCCGTGTGTCTTTCTTACTGCAGTGTAGCCTCGAGCCAGTCACTCACAGCTCTCTGAGCCTCAGTTTCCCTCTGGGTAAGGCAGCAATGACACTGGCTTCTGAAGAGGGAAAATTAAATAGGAAAACAAGTCTGGAGCCCCGAGCCTGCACATAGCAGGATTCCATAATTGGCAGGACTGATTTTTGTGTGTGATGGACGAAACCATCTCCGCAGCTTCTAATTCCTCTACTTCCTCGTTGTGTTGTTTGCTCACACTCCTCTGTGTCAGAGGAGCTGCGGGATACTTCGGCTCATAATTACCTCTTTCAATGAGCTAGGCTGTGCAGGAGGGTGTCTGTCAGATCAGTGTGTTGAGTGAGCCCAGCGATTGTCACTACTTCCCATCCCCTCCCTGGCATTTACCTATCTGGTGACAATTTCCGTGGAAAGCAATTATGGCCGCTGAGCAGATAATTAGAGAATGGCTCCATTTTCCTCTTCCAGTTATGCAAATGTCGCAGCTGGCTTCTCATCCCTGAGCACAGAGTTATCAGGAAGCAATCAAGTCCAGTGCGGCAGTAGAGATAATGCCTTCTAATCAATACTCCCAGCCGCTCTGTCTGGGGTCATGCTCAGCCTCTGCCTTGCTAGGTGACCCTGGAGCAAAACTTGATCACTCTGGGTTTCAGTTTGCCGAGAGAAATAATCGTATCGCAAGCCCCAACACAGGGTTAGGACTTTTAGGGCCAAAACCAGGGCATGACCCCCCTTGGTGTCATTCTGAGAAGAGTGAACTGGTCTGGCATTCACGGGATGTGGTTCTCACCCAGGCTGTGTGACCTCAGACAAGCCACCTCACCTGCCCAGGTCTTGTATTGCATGTCTGTAAAATAGGCGTTACACACATGAATCAGTGTTTGTGTTCCTAGCTATTTATACTCTGCCTGCTTCCAAAAAAGATTTGAGACAGCTTGTAATCAGCTGCTGTGAAAATAGACGTGGAAAATCAAAGACCGTGAGGAAGGAGGAAGAAAAGGCAAATATACAAGCCACATGGCCCAACTTAGTTTCAGTGGTTAGTCTCACCCTTTTTGCCTCGGATCCCAGGAAGCTCAGGTCTAAATTTATTATTCCGGAGTTACACAAGTCAGACAATGAACTGTTCAAAGAAAATCCACTCTTGCCAGTTGTTCAAAAAAGCAACGTTTCCTCCAGCATTGAATTCTGAAAACAACCAACAAAGAAACAAGACTTCAGAAAATGCTCTATAAATACTAGTCTTTACATTGACTCACACAATAACTACCAAGCAAAATGCCAAGGGTTGAGAAAGTTAGAGAAACAAAATGAACAAAACTAACAAAGGAGTTGCTGCCTTCGCAAAGTTTCTTTTAGTAAAGAAAACACAGCCTATAATAAACAACAGCAAGTAAATAAACAAGAAAAGAAGGGGTAGTAAGTGAAACTTGGAAAATGAGCGGGGGGATTGGTCCATTGGAATGTCAAGAAAATATTTTTGTGAAAGTAACGTTGGAACTGGGAGCTGAAGGATAAGAAAACAGAAGCCCTATCTGCATTTGAGGAAACCTCATAGTCTAGGCAGAGAGAACAGCATGTGCAAATGTCCTGGGACAGAGGGGGAACCTGGCTTTTGAAGGAAATGGAAGAGAGACAAAGCATAAGAAGTGAGGAAGAGAGGGATTTGAGGGAAGAGCTGTTATGGAGGTCAGAGGTTCTCATTCTGGGGCTCACCTCGGGGATGCTTCAAAGCCTATTACACACAGTCTTGCCCCTGGAGATTCTGATGTCATTGACCTGGGCCGGAGTCCAGACAGTGCAAGAACCAGTGCTGTAGGGATGCAAGGTCATCATAAGAAGCCTTCCCATTGATGATGGAAATCCACCCATGTTGGGTGGAACAGTGGTTCTAACTAACCAGGGCAAGAGTGGGGCGTGTGTAATCTGTCCTAGGGTACCTGGACAGATATTTTTTCAGGGTCTCTGCCGACGTGAACAATTTGAGCCACTCAAACATGCATGAGTTAGCTCCATTCTGGTGGCAAGACTCTCAGGATCCCGTGAGAGAGATGGCGTCTGGCTAGTGTGAGTCCTCTGCTTGCCAGGATGTGCTCCCAGAGCGAGGGCCCAGGATGGCTCCATAGATATGCGTTCTGGAGATTCTGAGCCTATGGTCTATCCAGCATGTGTGCTGGGCAGGGACAGCGAGTGGAGGGCCCAGTGGAGGAGAGAGTTGGGAACCAGAGCTACTGTATAGACTCAGGATGCCTCAGGGAAGTGCTTCTTGTCCTAAGATGGCTCCAGATGCTAGAAAGAGATGTGGACAGACTCACAAACTTTCAAGAGAGTTACTTCAGGGCACAGGGCGCACTCAGACCCAGGGTCCAAAACAGGCCTAAGGAGCGCAGGATATAGAGATGAGAGATGATGGCAGCCTGGTACAGGGAGTGGCAGAGTGTGAGAAAGTGGATCAATCCAGAGATCGAGGATATACAGGAGGCAGTGCTGTGCTCACGAGCAGAATTCATCACTGACGTCATCGTCAAGTCTGGACATTCTTAGTTTACTTGTATGGGGGCACATGGGAGAATCACATTTCTTTGCCCATCTGAACTTGTGTATGGACATGTAAGTGGCTTTGG
>NW_004567140.1:4181124-4183259 GCF_000260355.1 Condylura cristata | reverse complement strand
TCTGCTGCGCCCTGTGGGTCACTCCCTGGTGGGGAATCGAACTTGTGCTGCAGGGGCTGCGGACAGCCTCATAGTGCTGTGTTTTAACCTGTTGTGCCACCAGCGAGAGCCCTAATGTGTCACTTTTAACAGCCTTGGCTCGCCAGGCTTCCCTGTTGACTTCTGTGAAATGGAGCCTCCCCAAGAGTGACTCTATTTAACAGACATTCACACAAAATATTGGACAGGATATTTCATCTGAGTGAACTATCCATGCTGTTGTCAGAAGCCTCTGAGGTGGGGATGGGGAGATGCTTGTTACTGCAGCCTAACGAAGCTTCTCCTGACTGATGCCCGCTTGACTGACAAAGGCTGGGTTTCCCCCAGTTTCCTCACGGCCTTGACACACTGGAGGGCCTCCCCAGCCTTAACCAGTATCGCAGGACCCTGATCCCATTGGGCAGCCATTTTCTGAGCCCGTGGAAATCGCTGGAATGAAAACAGGCCCGCGGAGAACACGGGAGCACGCCCCTGGCCCCGTACCGTGTAGGCTGGCCAGCCGGCTCCGGGGCCCCCACCCGGCTGTGGGCTCATTAGATGAAAGTGCTATCACCTGTCAGACAAACTGCTAGAACTGTGATAAATTAATGATCAAATGGTACAGTCGGCGCAGCTACTGTACTTCTTCTGCTAGTTACAAGCCGGCCGGGCACTTAAAAAATGCAGCCAGCATTAAAAAAAAATCAGGCGTTAAAGGAAAATGTCACCCAGCTTTTCAAAAAGGATCTGTTTTAAAATGACCGCAGACGGCTCCGTCTCAGAGTCTGTATTTGATTCCTGTTCTTTGTATTTTGTTTTATTGCTCACAAGGCGAGAAAGGGCGGGGGGCCTGGAGCCGGAGAGGGCAGCCGGAAGGTGGAATTTCTGGCCGCTTCCAGCAACTGCCAGTCGTTGCAAGCGCCTGACGGGGGAGTCAGACCCCCTCGGCACACCCACAGGGTGCGCGTCTTCCCTAGGTCTGGCTGGAAGGAGCATGTGAGCTGCGATTACTGTACAAACATACTAGTTACTGCGCTTCTCCTGCACGAAGACCTTCGTTTGCGTCTTTCCTTTGCTCGCTCACTAGCTCCACTAATTAGCCACAGCCCGTTTGTTAGAAAGAAAACCTCCTGCAGTTAAGATGATGTGAGTGCTAACTTCCGATACTTGATCCACAGGTCTGTCACAACCACCACCTCCCGCCACCTGCAGGACACTAAAGCGCTTTAGAGAAGAGCTAAGGGAAGATCAGAGACGCTAAGCCACTGAGCGAAGGATGCACAGTAAGTAGCCTGTTGCTGGAGAAGTGGACCCGAAGACCCTGGAATCCGATCCCTGAGGGTCTAGGGGGTCAATTTCCAGAAAGAATGAGGCAAGAGACCAGGCTTGACTTAAACGTCAAGATCCTGGCCTGGGCTCGGGATCACAGAGGACGCTCGCGTGGCAATGTATGGCTCACGTCTGCATCGGCTCCGCCCGCACTTCCACCTACGGTTTTATGAGCTTAATTTATTCTTTTTAATATAAAATCTCATTACCTGAACATGATACCACCACTTCCACTTTATCTTTGATATAAGAACAGAGAGAAACCTAAATCAAACCTTTAAATAGCTCTATAATCATGCCCCACTTCTTGCTTTTCACATTGCTAAACAAAATTAAGTCGAAACGCCTTGAGGAAAGGAGCTTGGAGAGGGAAGGGGGTGCCGCAGGGGGTCGGTGGGGGACACCCCCACCTGTGGCTCCCTGGGCGCCGCAGGGGCTGTGTGGCTGGGAGAAGCCCCTCTCCGCCCCCGGGGCAGCCCCCTGTAACCTGTTTGTGCCTGGGATTGATCTCAAAAAGCCATTTGCCTCACCTTGATGTATTTTTCAAGGCATTTCCCATCCGGCGTTAATTTTCATAAAGGGGAATTTGATGATCAGTTTAAAGAAACACAGTGAAGGTCTCTTGTTCCCCTGGAGCCTGGGGAGGGCAAGCGGAAGCCAAGGGTGGGGGGCGTCTTGGCAGTGGGGTGACGGCTGCTGGGAGAGGACCTCCTTGCCCAGCCCGGGGTGTGGGTTCCTATGGGCAAACGAGGGTCGTGTGGCCCCACTGACGAAGGTTGACCCCAAAA
>NW_004567140.1:4168393-4181019 GCF_000260355.1 Condylura cristata | reverse complement strand
AGAGGTCAACCCCAAAAGCACTGTAGCCCGAGTTATCGAGAGAGGTGGGGCGAAGGGCGTGGAGACCCCGGTTCTCAGAGGTCAACCCCAAAAGCGCTGTAGCCCGAGTTATTGAGAGAGGTGGGGCGGAAGGGCCCGGAGACCCCGCTTCTCAGAGTCACTTGCTGGGCAGCGAGGGAGAGAGGTGCCAGCTTCTGGAAGGAGGAGGCGTCTTCGTGGCAGGTGCTCACTTCAGTGGGAAGACATCACAGGCTTCCAGGGTGGCTACCTCTCTCCTTAGACACACAGGCCACCGGTGCTGGTCACAGGAGCAGAAGGAGGACCCTGGAATCTGACCCCACCGAGAAGGGTGAGGCTTGATTAGGACTGGCCTGGCCCGAGACTTTACAGGTTTGGATTTCAGCTGTTACTTGCCTGTTGGATAAACCTGACAAAGCAAATCAATCTGGGCTTCTCCTCAGTGTGCCCATCTGTGAAACAGGAACAAACAGCCCCCCTGAGCTAAGCCAGAGAAAGTGTCCGCACACCAGTGAGTGCTAACTGTTGCCAGATCTGAGCACAAAGAACTGGGCTCCTTCTTTTGCTTCAATTCATCACTTATCTCAGAACCAGCAGGCTCTCTCCTCTTCCAGGAAGCCCTCCTTGATTGTTGACTGTGGTTCTGAAATAGTCCCATTGTCACTTTATTTAGACGCTTTCTTTCTGGAGTCAGAGGCCGGGGGCTCAGCCTTGGTTCTACAGGCCACCACTGGTGACTTTGGGAAAGCCATTTGAATTCTGGTGCCAGTTTCTGCAAAGTGAATCTTCCTTCCTTTCTTTTTTGAACAGAATCATTTATACGCATAGTTGCTGTCAGATTAAGTCATTTCATCCATGTTAAAGCACTGAAAAAAAATGTCTCAATAAGAATTTATAAAAATCAGCTAAGGGTGCCCTCCCTGGTGGCACTACAGGCTAGGACACAGCACTGCAAGCTGGCCGCAGCCGCTTCAGTGTGAGTTTGACCCCCACCCTGGAGCTGACCCACATGGTGCAGCAGACCTCTCCTGACTGCCCGCTGCTCCCCTCAGCAGTGGACTTCACCTATTCTGCTCCCCACTTTGTCTCTGGCGAATCTTCTCACCCCCTGCACCTCTGGCCTGTACCCCAGTTCTGTATGAATAAATAAATAAATCTTTAAAAAATATTAGAAAAAGAATCAACTAAGAAAATGATCACTTAGGATTACTCTACTCCCTCAAAGCGGCTCAGGTGACCTCGGCTCTGTGTGTGTGTGTGTGTGTGCATGTGTGGACAATCACACTTGTGTGTGTGCAAATACATGTGCATTTCACACGTGCGTGCATGTCTTACCTCGCTGATGTTTTATTGACATGCCATTCAAATATGGACATATCAGACATGCCTACATCCAAGAACTTTCACAAAACAACACATCTGGGACCAGCTTCCAGTGCAAGACACAGGACACCAGCAGCATCTCTGATGGGCCCCACGTCCACTCCCGGGAAGTGTCTCCTGGAGGACACGGCTGGGATATCCGGCTTGCTGGAAGATGCTAGTTGAACAGTCAGCGTCACGTACTTGAACTTGGCAGGCAGCAGGGTAAGGCAGAGAGGCTGCCCAGGTTCAAGGCGCTGTTGCTAACAACTGTGAGGCGAACCACCCCCTCCCGTCTCACTTCCTTCTCCATAAAGAAGCAGGAGGTTGACATCCGCCGCTACAGCGCAGATGCTCTGCGCACCTGCCGATGCCTTCAGTCATTTGCCGAGCGTCTAGTGTGTACAAGGTTCTGTTCCGGGCTGTGGGGCTCAGCACACACAAAGTAGGGACCTTCCCTGTCCTCACGGATTCTGCATTCTGGCAGGAGGAGACAGGTGAGGAGTACCAGATGGTGACTCAGCCCTCAGGTACGACTCTGTGACCCCAGGGGCGCGGCCCAGCTTGGATCAACCGAGCCACCACTGTCTGCCTTCTCCAGTCCCCTCCAATGTGACCCCCACCGGATCTCAAGTGGCTTCAAAACTGGTTTTCCTGAGCCCTGTTCCCGGAGTGTGAGCGTCAGAGACTCCCCCTCAGGGGAGAGATTTTTCCCATCCGCATCATTTTTTCCAATTTGCCCAAATGAGAACAGAATCGTTCAGACACACAAAAAGGACAGTAGTGGATATGAGCACCCCAACTTATGACATAGAGCTGAGGCCCTTTGCATCCCTACCTGACTCACTGTGGGGGAGAGGGGGGGAATATTCCAGATCCCTAAAGCACAGGTCCTGACAGCTTTCGGGAGCCTGCCCAGACTGGGTCAGATTTTCCCCTTGCTTAGGGAGTTTAAGCACTCTGAGGATGCCTTGGAGTCAGGGGGTGGAAGAGGCTGTGGGGATTTGGCAACGGGTTGGGGGTATTTTAATAAGCAGTGTGACCTGGGCTTAGAAGAATCGAAGGAGACGTCACCGTACCTGGCAAAGAGCTTTATCGTGGGGCATATAACTTGAGTCCAGAAACTTCTAGTTCATCCTAAGTTTTGAGAGGCCAACTTTATTTGGAGAACAGGAAAAAGGCTATTTTTCCCAGCCCCGAAGCCACAACAGGTCCAGCCCGGTGCTGGTGAGCGGAGCGGCCAGTCGGCGGCCTGAGTCCACACACGGGTAAGATGGAAACTGTTTTCTCGAATGTGCAAGTTCATGTACAAATCTGAACTTCTAGCTGCTCTTTAGCAAGTCAGCAAATGAGGCAGCTATACATGCTGTGCCAGTCCTCGCCTGAGCCTTGGGAGGTGAGGAGGGCCCCCCAGATGGAGAGCGCCCCCAGGTCCACGTCACTTGTTTATGTTTTCTGCCTGGCTCTGTGTTGGCAGCCTGCGAGAAAATAGAAAGCATAGGGGCTCTGAACCAGAGATCTGATTTAATGCCTCCGCTCTGCTCTGCACAATCTCAGAGAGCTCTTGGAGCCTTGATGACGCCACTCGGAAGATGCGGGTCAACTTGGTTTCTTCAAGGGTGGTTGTGAGGAGCAAACAAGATTGTCCAGACCACTGAGAGTCATGACCACAGGGACCGAGAGCAGCAGTTCCACACTCTGGCTGCATTCAAATCCCGGACCTGTCACTGCAGACTGCCTGAGCGCTGCCTTAACCTTCCTGGCCTGAGTTTTCCTCATTGTGAAATGGGTGTGGTGCAGTCACCCTGACAGGCAGCCGTGAGGATTCCGTGGAGAGCAGGCACAGAACTCAGCCTGTACCTCGTGAGCCCAATACACACACGGTATTGTCATTTGTGACAAGGGTTTGCTTCTGGTGCTGCTAAAACTTCCACCCTTGCAGGAGAGTGAGAATCTTGAAGATCTGTCTGCAGAATATCACGAGAGCAATCTCTTTCTTACATCCACGATATGATCCCAGAGGAGAAATCTTCATTTGGAAAATTATGGTGAAGACCATGCTCAAATAAATACCAGTCAAATTAGGATCACGATCACATTCTTGAGACTCTTTGGGGGGTATTTGTTATACAATTCTCCAAAATGCTGTAGAGATCAGATCGGGAGACTGCTGGTCTACCTTGCTCTCCACTCCCCTGGCGCCACTCCCTAGGATGTCCTTCTGCTCTGTGCCTAAGATGGGCTGTCCTAGAAGGAGGGCTTACCCGCTGACTTGGGGCGTCTTAGCAAGGCTGGAGCGTGCTGGAAAGCTGCACACACCACTCTTTTGTCTCATGGCAGGAATGCAAAGTGTCCCTTGCATTCCATAACAAAAGCAGCCTCACCCTGCCCAGGAGCAATCTAAAGAGAAGTCATCATAGTGGCCCATCCAGGTCAGGATAAAATGATCGAGATGACAAATGCTGGGTCAGGCAGCCTGAGAACGTGCCAAGCTGAAGCCCATCAGCTGCTGATGGAAACCTGGTCCCCCAGTGTATTCCAGCTCCTTGGCGCGGGCACCCCTGTTCCAGCAGCCTGCGTCCAAGGTGATTCTCCCTGCCCCCTCTTGCTCGGGGCTGACTGCAGAGCAAGCCAAGCCCAGCAGCATGAGCTACCATCACTTTGCAGAAAGGCAGAGATCTAACACAGCTCTAGGAGATTGGAGCAGGAGGTGCAGGGTGTGGGGAGGGGCGGGGCCATTTTTTATTTGCCGCTTTTGCAGCCTTTCTGAGGTCCGAGCAGAAGGACCCAGGAAACAGGGATGTTACAGGGGAGAGGGGTGCTGCTGGCCTGAGAGAACTGAGAAGGTGGCTGAGAGTAGAGAAAGGTCCCCTCCCATCAAAGCCAGTCACGTAAGCCACCGGTCACAGCCTGTCACGTGTGTGCCCCCGGGCAGCTTGTTCAAAAGCAGATTGAGATTCAAGAGGCCTGGGTGGGACCCAAGTTTCTTTCCAAGAAGTGTTCAGTGCCGCTGGTGGTTTAGAGTCTCAACCACACTCTTTACATCCAGCGAGGGACTTGGGGGTGGCTGATGGAAATGATCGGAGGAACTATAATCCATCATGACTGCTCTTTGTTTTCGAAGTTAAATTCAAATTTTTTCCTGAGACGCTTGCAGCATCCATCCCAAGTCTACCCCTGACTCACGACCTCCAAGCTTATGTCCTTCTCTAAACCTTATAGTCCAGAAACTGATCACCCAAGTCACTGGCAACGTCTGAGCACCTCCATGCTCTGGACCTTTGCACGTGCTGCTTACTCTGCCTGGAATCCCAATCCCTGTCTCTCTCTGTGTGGACTTCTCTGCTTTCAGCCTTCTATTCAGAGGGCTCTTCTTCCAGGAAGCCTTCCCTGACTGCAACGATTAATTCTGTAAGTCTATCTTCCTGGGCCCATATATTTGGCCCATGGTACCCAGATATTTGGCCAGGCATTTTTTTTTTTTAAGATTTATTTATTTATGATTACAGAGCTGGGGCACAGGCCAGAGGTGCAGGGGTGGTGAGAGGCTTCACCAGAGACAGAGTGGGGAGTGGAACAGGCAGATGGACACTGCTGAGGGGAGCACTGGCGGGTCAGGAGAGGTCTGCCGCGCCATGTGGTCACCTCCGGGGCAGGCGGGGATCGAACTGGCATTGAAGTGCTGCAGCCAGCTTGCAGTGCTGTGTCCTAACTCATTGTGCCACCAGAGCGAGCCTGGCCAGGCATGATTGTGGGTGTGCCTTTGAACTTGAACTGAAACATCAGCTCATCTTGTGGTCTCTAGCCTGTCAGCTCTCAGAATGGACGGCACTGTCTGCCTCCCGCATTATCAAGTTGCAGGTCACAGATCTTGGGACTTGTTGGCCCCCATAAGCACGTGAGCTGATGTCTCCATGAGTAAATCATCTCCTTTGGGTTGTGGTTCTGTATCACTCGACTGATATACTGACCCAGCCAGGAATATTTCTCATTCCTATTGTTCTTATGTTTTCATCTTGTGCGAGGGATTTTACTTTAGACCTACAGAAATATCTTAGGTTCACTTCCTAGCTACCTGGCCAGTGAGAGAGCCACAGAGACTTAGAATAGGAGTATGAATCAAGACGTGCGCTAAGTATAAAATGCACCTCAGATTTTGAAACCATGAGTAGAAAAAAAAGGTAACACCTATATTCATAATTGACTATATTGATGACCTATTGAAATCATAGCTGTGGATACATTGGGCCGAACTGAATATATTATTTCACTTAATTTATTTGCTTCATTTTTTCTTTCAACTAGAATTACTAGGAAGTACTAACGTATGCCTATGTCTAGCTTATGTTTCTATTAGATGCTGTGGCTGCACAGCCAGGCACGGAGTGGAAAGCCCAGGCTGGACAATACCAAAAGTGCTGAAAGTGACCAGCACCTCAAAACTCAGAGGCTGAGTCCCCTCCAGATGGTTTCATAATAAATTTGTCTTAGGGCAGTAGAGTAGGGGCGGGCAGATAATGGTCAGAGGGGTGGATCTTGTCTACCCCATGCCTTTATAAATAAAGTTTTATTGGAACAGAGCCACACTCATTCACGACGGCCGCAGAAGAGCTGGGAAGGTGTGACCCAGCGCATCTCCTCTGCACAGTTTGGAGTATCTGGCCTTTTCTGAAAGTTTTGCCCACCTTGATCTGAAGCAGCGAGGTTAGCTGCCCCTCCGGGCGGCAGTGAGGCCAGTGTTCAGGCTCTGCTTCCTGTCTAGTGACTCTGTGGACCTCTGGGCCTCAGTTTCCTCACCTGTAAAGGGGACGATTCTGGTAGTGACTTCATGGGCTGCTTAATCCCCCTGGACTTCATGGGCATCCCAGAGCACCTGCTATGGAAATCATAATCGCCCTTTATTATCTTTGTCACGTGTATCTTTGGCTGAGTGAGGGGCCTGCCTGGCCTGGCCTTTGCTGGCCTTGAGAGCTTTCTGGCTGTGAGATCGGGGTTCACTGTCCTCCTTGTCTCCTCCCCCGGGCTGTGCCTACCTGCAGGCAGATGTCCGTCGTCCCAGCTCTCCCCTGGCTAGACAGGGTGTGCCAGGTGCTTCACTCCTCCTGCTGTGTGGGTGGCTGCGAGTGGCCTTCTTGAAGGGTTCCGGGCAAGAACGTGTGGTGAGGGCCTCCCCTGCACTGAACGCTCCTTGTGTTCTCTCCATATGGGCCTGAGGGACCTGGAGGACTCAGGGGACGCAGCGTCTCCCCGCAGCGTCTCCTGTTGGGTGGGCACCCCGCCACTCACAGGGCACCTCAGAGTCACTGACAGACTCCAAGTGGGCCTATTTTTATACCCCCACTGGTTCCTCACCCAGAAACCATAGTTACCCTGGTGTAAAATGGCAGCTCCCGGTGGCCAGAGCCTCTAGCCCCCTGGCCCACGGATGCCCAGCAAATTGGTCTGCCACCAGGCGTGGAAACCAAAATGATTTCATGAGACCGCCCAGCCGCTGGGGCTCTCGGAAAAGTCTAACTTGGGCTCTTTCTAACACGGTCCACAGCTTTTCTTGTCTCGTCATTTTTTGAAACAAAGATGAAACAGCCTCTAATTGGCCCGTGTCTGCGGTTCTCGACTCTGCTGGCAACTGGACATGGGCTCAGCCTGCCCCACGCCAAGTCTGGCAGGTGCTTGTCTTCACGGAGGCCTCGGTGGCACGGGCTCTGGCACCAAGCGGGGACGGGGCCTCCAGACACTGAGGGAACGGGAGCCGGAGAGGGTCCTGATTTGTCCCTGGCCTCAGCCACACTCTGTCTCCTCAGGCAAGGGGTCTGGGACTAACTCACCTCTGCATATCCAGAGCTTATGTGTTTGTGGGGGCGGGAGGAGCAGAGGGACTCAGGGTGCAGAGGGACTTGGGGTGCAGAGGGAATGGGGGTGCAGAGGGAGTCGGGATACAGAGGGACTGGGGGTGCAGACTGGCAGTTAAGCAGCAGGAGCCCAGTCCCTGACACACCATGCTTGACAGCTGACTTTCCGGGGTGGGGTGAGTGAGTTTATCTGTGGCACTTGCCAATTCCCATGGTGTAAATACTCCCAACGTGGTTGATTCCAGGGTGCCCATGAGCCCAAGTGCAGACTTGGCAAGAGAGGCCCACCATCAGTTCTCACAAGCCCTTCCATGCACGGCGACCTTGGACAAGAGACTTACCCGCTCTGTGCTTCAGTTTCCTCACGTGGAAAGTGAGGGTTACAGTGCTATTGCTGTTAAAATTATTGTAAGTCTGCAGGGATCGATGCCTGGAAGTGCATTTAGTGCTGGGTCTGGCGCATGGGAAGCGCCCAGCAAACTGCGTAATTACCACGGGGTGGTTGTGAATTAGGTCCTTGTCCCCGAGTGATGACACAGGGACAAGAGAGTGAATCACTAACTTTGGAGAGGTCAGGTAAGAAGAGATAATAAGCATCGGGTGGAGCTGTCCTGGGGGGCTTCCTGGAGGAGGCAACATGGAGATTTGGAGAAAGAGACAGGTCTGGAAGCCGGACACAGGATGAGGACCAGGTGAGGGTTCAGATAGGGTGGCGATGAGGAGGATGAGCGTTCAGCGAGGGGGCTGGGGACGGCATCAGTGCGGGCTTGTCGCGAGGCTGGTGGGACCCACGCTGGCCAGGAGCAGAGTCCGGGCTGGAGTCCACCACAGCTCCCGGGTCCCTCGGGACTCCTGGGGCAGCCAGGGCCTTAGACGACGGCTGGAAGCAGCTACTGCAGTCTGCAGCGGCACCCCCAAGCCTGCTGCCCCAGCACCGCCCGGCCGGTGAGGGTCATTGCGAGCGATAATTACTGAGTCCACACAAAGCCCTGGCTTGTCTTCTGATGCGGGTGGGGGGCGCGGGCGGCTTTGTTTGGGCCAGGGAATTGTCGTGGGCCTCTGTTTAGCTGGTGCTGTCTCCTCTTTGTTAACATTCCTCACTAACTGTGGCTCCTCTGGGACTGCAGAAGAGGGAGACGAGGCGGCACCCTAACCCTTCGGCTCACTGCGCTCACCCACCCCCCTGGGAAACTCGGCCCTGCTTCCTTTTCGCCAGACCCACCCAGCGCAGGGACGGGGACAGGCTGCCGACAGGCCCGCAATAACCCTGCTCACCTGGCAGGTGCAAGACACACATCTCGGGCGATTGCCTTAAACGGGGGGCTTTCCCGGCACCCACCGTGGGCTGAAAACAGTCATTAGGTGTCACTTTCCACGGCGGCCTTCTCTCCCTTTGGGGGCAGGGGGGTAATTACACACCTGGGCCCTCATACCTTGCATGGCCCCCTGGACAACTGCTACCTAGGTCCTCTGGTTCTTGGAATCCCTTCCCACCCAGCACTTACACTGCCAACAAATGAATGTTTTCGCCTGTCCTGGGTTCACATAAATAGCCACAAATTCCTATAATTAACTACAGTAAGCTAGGCTGGGATTAAAACAAAGACGGGCTTGTTTACTGTGATGTTCTGAAACAAGCAATTTTCAACATTACAGTGTCAACTGCTGTCTCTGTCTTTGTTAAGCAAGGCACGGGGTGAGGGAGGGGGGCCGGAGTGAATGGTGAGGGGCCCCAGCGGGGAGCTGGGAAGAGGAGGAGGGATCACCTCTCATGTCTCGAGCAAGAACCCTTTGTCCGCACTCGGGTCCCCAGGCCCACCCAGTCTCGAGTGGGGGACGTAGGAGCCGAAACAACCAGGTCACACCCTCTGCTCATACCTGGAGGGGCGCTTCCCCCCGAGAAGGATGTCCCCGTTATCCCTAGCCAGAGTTTCTGCTTTCTCCTACCGCACAAAATTCCCCAAGCCCCCACTCGATACCAAAGCGTGGCTTTGGAGACTGTCTCACTCCAGTGGGGCCTGCTCAAAGGTGCTGGTGAGTTGATCTAGCAGGACTCGAACCCAAGTTTCCCGGCAAATCCGGGGGTCACCAGGGCCCCCGGGCTGGTCCTGCCCATGGCTTTGTTTCTTTCACAGCCTGCCAGCTAGGGAGAGTTTTCAGACTTTCCAATGGCTGAGCAAAAACAAAGACTGTGACATGGTATGGGGAAATTATAAGAAATGAAGCGTCCGTCATTTTTTTCTTAACTGGAATTCGGCCTCTGGTCCACCTCTGTATAGTTGGTGGCCGCTTGGGAGCTAAGGCTGCGTGGCTGACAGTGAACTGTGGCCGGCTTCCTACCTGATCCCTTACAGAAAAGTCTGGTGCTGTGTGCTGTTCTGTTACAGAAGACAAGAAGCAGAGGTTTCCATCTGGTAAAGTGATGGAACCTTCTGGAAGCTTGGGAGCTAAGGCTGCGTGGCTGACAGTGAACTGTGGCCGGCTTCCTACCTGATCCCTTACAGAAAAGTCTGGTGCTGTGTGCTGTTCTGTTACAGAAGACAAGAAGCGGAGGTTTCCATCTGGTAAAGTGATGGAACCTTCTGGAAGCTTCCATCCCATGATGGAAGCTCTCCAAACGAAATCTCAGGCAGACACCCAGTGGGCTAAGCCCTGTACACCTGCCGGTAGGGCGGTGTGACAGTTGGCGTCAGGTAGGGGGAACGCCTGCGGCCCCAGGTGAGACAGCATCCCTGCGAAGGCCTCCCCACCTAGAGACCCTATAGCCTAAATATATACAAAGGATACATATAAAATATATGTGTATGTAAAGGATACACACACATATGCGTTTTGTCCACGAGGCCTGAGGGGGTCCTCAGTGGCAGAGTTAGGTCTCTGGACACACCCTGCGAGAGAAAATTACAGGGGGACCTTCCTGATGGGGTGGCTTGAGCCTACTTGTATGCAGTTGGGTGAACCAACGTGCTCTTTCACGAGCAGTATTTCCCGAGTACCTGTGGCGTCAGGCGTGGTGCTAAGTTCTGGGGTTCTGGTACTCTGAGTCCAGTGGGACAAGGCCCTGCAGGGCTGGTGTCCAGTGGGAGGGACAAAGTGTGAGATGTTAAATCAGCCCTGTGTCAGGCCCTCCCTGCTGGCTCGACGGGTTAAAGCGCGGCACTGCAAGCCGCTTCAGCCACTTCAGAGAGAATTTGATCCCGCCCAGGGAGTGACCCACAGGGCGCAGCAGGCCTCTCCTGTCTCCCTGCCGCTCCCCTCAGCAGTGTGCTTCACCCATCTGCTCCCTACTCTGTCTCTGGTGAATCGTCTCACCTCTGCTGCGCCTCTGGCCTGTAGCCCAGGCCAGATAAATAAATCTTTAATAATAATAATAATAATAATAATAATCCCTGTTGCACAGTTCTTGTTACAAGGAAGGAAGCTAGAGTGAGGTTCAAGCCAGAGGATTTTGCAATGCCAGGTAAGGGAGAAGAGGGTAGATGGAGACGATGTGAGATGTGAGCAGGGGATGAATATGTGAATGAATGAATGAATGAATGAATGAATGAATGAATGAATGAATGAATGAATGAAAATCAGGGGACAAGAACAATCCAGATTTGGATAAGGCTGAGGGAGGCCAACCCCATAGATCACTAGACAGAAGACTTGGGACCCGTAGAGAGAGGCAGACTGGACAGGGAAGGTGACCCTGCAAACTGAGAGGAGTGGGAGACCGGCCCCACAAACAGCCTTCAAACCCCGTGTCCCATCGCTTGTGATCCTAGCCCGACCTCTTCACAAGAGCCCCAAAGCACAGATGCTGGCTCCGGTGGCAGCTAATGGGTAGCCCAGATCCTGGTCCCTCCATCCCCAGGAAGCCCTGGGGGCGGGGCGGGGGGACCTGGGGACCTTCTGCAGAGCTTCCAGCTCATCCCTGGCCACAGCACCACGTGTCTGCAGGCTGTGCTCTCCAACGGAACCCCCAGCCCTGTGATTCTTCATGATCCGCCTTTCTGGTGTCCCCTTGAAGCGATTTGGCACGTGGTGGGGCCACCCGATGGCCATGAGGATCCCCAGCTGCCGGCCTCACTTCTGGGCCAGCGGTCAAGCTGCTGCAGAGTCCTGAGCGGGAGGACCATGGAGGGGACAAACGGGATTCCGGCAGCGGGCACAGGAGACCCACCCAAGGTGACGTCTGTGGGCCCGGGCTGCTGCCCGCCGCAAAATAGGGGTGAGGGGAGTGGTCACAAGACAGCTTCTCAGGGTTGCCATGGGGAACAATGGGGTGAGGGTGCGAACAGAGCGGGGTGTGGCCTTGCTGAGGGTGTCTCTACCAGAGCTGGGGCTGCGAGCAGGTGGGCGGGAGGGGCATGCGCCGTCACCCCAGAGGACATCAGGGGTCTCGGTACACAACGGGCTGGAGGAGTGGACGAAACAGAGTCCCCGGGGAGGCTGCCGGGTTCACCCCAGCCCTGATACTTGGGGTTCACCCTGTTTGGACCAAGGTGCTGCATTTCTCAGGTTCTCTGTTCCATCCTCTGTGTAGAGGGGTCTCGCTGTAGTCTCACTTGGTCGGTCACCCCCAAAATGGCCATCACGTGGCACATACTTCATGCTGTTGTGAGGACGGAGGGGGCTGTGAACCCCGTCAACAGCTGGGCGCGTGAGCGGGATTGTTATCACTGGGGTCCCGGCCTGGTTTGGGGAGTTTGGCGCTGGAGGGAGAAGAACTGACAGAACTGGCCGTGTCTGGCTGGTGCTGTCTCCTTCTTCACCAAATGATTTGTGAACGCTGACTGTCGTGAGACACAGACATTTGTCTGGGCACCGAGGACGTGGTGGGAGCAGCCTGCCAGGGGCGAGAAGCTCATGTGCACACAGACACCTCACTTCCTGGGGAGTGGCCCGGCCATGGGGAGAAGGAGAATGGAGGCCGGCCAGCGGCTGGGGCACTGTTTCGGGGGGTGTCAGGGAAGGTGTCTCTGCGGAGGTGACTTGTGTGACAGGGAGATCTTAGCAAGATGTTCCTGCTGGTCTCTTTCTGCTGCCTTCTGAGGGATGCTCCCTCTTGGCCGCCGAGAGGAAGGCCAGCCCCGAGGTGTCCACCCTGCAGGCCCCGGGCGGCCGGGCACAGCACCTGGATCCTCACCACCGCAGCTGCAATCAGCCCTGACGCGAGCTATTTTTTTATTCGGCCCGAAGGTACAATTAGCAGCCTCCGCGTGGGCCTCGCCCAACCCCAGGCCTCTGCTCAGGCCTGACTGACCGGCAGGAGGGAGGGGACCCTCCCAATCCCCCTAGTCAACGCCAGAGCTATTTTGGTGACTGTTATTTGGGCAAGGAGTGGGCTAGTGGCTTGTGGGAGGGAGGGGAGGAGGGAAGATGCTAAAAATACGGAGGCCAGACGGAGGTGGC
>NW_004567140.1:4134205-4168093 GCF_000260355.1 Condylura cristata | reverse complement strand
GCTCAGGTGTGGAGTGGGAGGGTCTGCACCACAGTGTCACCTGCCCCAGGCTCCCCAGCCCTTCCCTCGCTCCCCAACCCCACTCCTGTGGCCCTTCTCCACACACCCGCACCCCAAAGCAAGGCTGGATCTCCTCCAGGAATACAGAGTGAGGACCCGGTCAGCTGAGGCCTGTCTGCGCTCTGTCTTCATCTGCTAAGCAGGTGGGTCCAGGGGACCCCAAGCAGGGCCTGACTCAGTCACCCCTTGATGTTGGGAGACCTTGGACACATCACCCAGCATCCTGTTGGGCTCTGACCCCTTCGTGACCAGCTAAGTGGGTGGTCCCCCAGACAAGAGCACCCGCTCTACTGGTGCCTATTCAGCTTGAAGGCCAACGTCCGCTGCCTGAGCCTCCTCGCTGGGGAGCTGGGGTACAGCGACGGGCCCATGCTGCTGGGATTGAGTCATTCACTCATCCCTGTGTTCATTCTCTTCTTACACAATCTTGAGCGCGCACCGTCTACCTGGAGGTGTAGCTCTAGTGGGGACACCCTTCGGGGGAGCACTCCAAGCCCCATGTCCTTGGGGACCTTGCATCGCAGAAGGAATACGGGGTGTAACCCATGTCGGGGTCGGCGGCTGTGTGTGTGTTTACACATGTGTGTGCAGGTGTGTGCAGGTGTGTGGCTGGATACGCACCTGTGTGGTGTTTATGTGTGAGTAGGTGTGTGAGAGACTGTATGTGTGTGAGGTTGTGCAGGGGCGTAGTGAGCAGGCAGGTGACATTTGAGTCTGCACTTGGAGGAAGTGAACAGGTGAGCCAACACCTGAGGGAAGAGCATTCTGGGAAAGTCTGTGAGGGTCCTTTTCAATGTGGCGTGGCAGGTCTCTCCTGCCTCCCTCTGCTCCCCTCAGCCGTGGATTTCAGCCCATCTACCTGTTCTGCTCCCCACTCTGTCTCTTCTCACTCCTGCACCTCTGACCTGTGTCCCAGGTGCTGAGAGACACCTGTGTGGACAGGTGTCACCGCCCTCAGGCTTGGAGCAGAGGAGTCCCACCCTCTTGCCCCTCACGGCACATTCCCCTGAAAGGCCCCTCTCCACGCTGTCACACCTGGCTCACCCACTGGCAACAGACCCCCAGGGAAGGGGCTTCCTAGTGATTCCATGTGAAGAGCTGCAGGGCCCATGCGCGGAGTCCTCGGGCTTCCTCTGAGAAAGCTCTCAGCTGAGCTCCGCTTTCAGCGAATGCGCCCTAAAGACGTTTGCAGAAACAGACAGGCTCTGGTCACAGGCAGGTGAAGGCCACAGTTTATTTTTATTTTTAAGAGATTGGCTTATTCATACAAGGACTGGGGTACAGAGGTGCAGGGATGGTGAGAAGATTCACCAGAGACAGAGTGGGGAGCAGAACAGGCAGATGGATGAAGTACACTGCTGAGGGGAGCAGCGGGGAGACAGGAGAGGTCTGCCATGCTGCACTGAAAAGGACCAGATTATTAGGAAAAGGAGAAAAGGGGCCCTGGGTGTCACAGGCGGGCAGGAGAGCTGCCTCCTGCCAGAGCAGAACTTGTCCCATTGTCCCAAGAGAGCGTTCTTTTGTGGGGGTGGGGGGTGGGGCGTCATTCCTTTGTGTGACCAGGTTGATCTGTAAAGGGGTGAGTCTGATGGCCTCTATCTCCACCTCGCCACCCCCCCACCCGTCTGCACCCCGTCCTGTCCACAGCAGCTGGCACTCGCTAGAGAGGTGAGCCCCTACGAGTGTCCACCCCTGTGGCTGCTCATCTCCCCGTTCGTCACTCCCACCCCCGCCTCCAGTTTCTGGGCTTGGGACGCCTTGGTCCCAAATCTTCTTCTCCGTCACGAGGCCTCCTCCGCCAGGCCGGCTCTGCCCTAGGCAGCTGCTCTCTCCCCTCAGAGGCCCTGGGAACCTTCACCCTACAATTACCATCCGCTGCCAGGCTATTTCCTGCAGACTTGTAAATAGAAGCTTTTTCAGCTCCACACACATTATGGTTTGTCTAAAACGGTGTCAAAGGAGCCAATTTTCCTGAACGGGGCCCACCGACGAGAGGTAAGTTTACAGAGGACCCACAGGCTCTGGGCCCGCGGGAGTGGAAAACAAGGGCTTGGGTGACGCAATCGCCCAGCGAAGCCCGTGGAAAAGCAAGGTCCTCGGCTTCCAGACGGGCGGATGGTCTCTGGGACATGGACAGAGGTGGTAATGGGGCCACAGGGAGCTGAGCACCCTAATGAGGGAGGGGCCCCAAGTCAGTCAGGGTTAGGGGCGCCTGGGGCCTGGTTCCACTGTCCCCTCCTTCCCTCTCACCCTGGTGAGCAGGAGCCAGTGACACCACCTGTCGGCTGGGCCTGTGTGCCGCCATCTTGCAGAAGTGAGGGAACTGGATAGATGGGGAGAAGGAGATGATGCTGGTGAGATGGTGCCAAAGCCGAGCCGCCATCCGCGTCACCTCTTAGTGACAACTCAGATGGCTGCAGGCCCACTTGACACATGCCGTTGGGGACAGGGCAGCCACAGGGCTTGGCTGAGAGGAAGGCAGGCTGGGGGGACCCTGTAGTGCCAAGAGGACTCCGCCTGACCCACAGAGGCAGGAACTGAGCCCCAGAGGGATGTCACACATGGACTGCTTGGGGTCGTATATTCGAGCGGGGTGGATTTGAGCCCAGGCCTGTCTGACTCCACACCCCTGAGTCTTCAGTGTTTCCAGGCACAACCCGGCCCTGACCCTTCTCGGCCACAGCAAGTCCAGACACGAGCCCCATGACCATGACCTTCGGGGAGCTCCAGGGGAGCAGCCATATCAGCTCTGCAGTCTGCCTTGCCTGGGGCCCAGGCCTGGACCCCACAAGGCAGATGCTACACGTCCTGACCCAGGGGCCAACCTTGCTTATGTGTCTATGAATAAAAGTTCAGAGGACATTTTAGGAAACAAAACCACCTAGTAATCTTCCCTGTCTTTCTTTTTCTTTCTTTCTTTCTTTTTTTTTTTTTTAAGAGAACAACAAGTTAGAACAGATGTCTAAGGAACATCTTAGCTAGAAATATACTCACTTGAGTCACACAAAGATGACCCAGGAAACAGAAGTTCAGGTGTCCAGTTCTGGACCCCAGATTTATCTCTGACTCCCAAAGGCTGTTTTCCTCATTTCTCCACTGAGCCAAGTGAAGCGACCCACTCTACAAATAGCTGTGTGTCTCAGGGATGGTGGGTGGCTCAGAACACGGGTTTTAGGATGAGACACACGTGGGTTTGAATTCTCCGCTCTGTTATTTCTCACTATGGGGTCTCCAGCACCCAGTAGTCGCCTCCCTAGGCCTCAGCTTCCTTATGCTGCAAAATGACATTCACAATTCTTTTTTTTAAGATTAATTTATTTTGTGTAGAAGAACTGGGGTACAGGCCAGTGGTGTGGGTGTGAGAGGATTCACCAGAGACAGAGTAGGAGACAGAACAGGGGCATCTGCTGAAATCCACTGCTGAGGGGAGCAGCGGGGAGACAGGAGAGGTCTGCTGTGCCCTGTGGGTCACTCCCTGGCCGGGGATCAAACTCAGGACACAGTGGGGATAATGCTGAGATTTAAACCCCTGGCCACCAGGGAGGCCCAGTTCACAATTCTTGTCCTGTGTTTCTTCCAGGGTGTGTGTGAGGCTGCTAAGAAGCAAGGGAGGGTAAGGAACCCTAAGGATACCCCCCTCCCTCTAGGGAAATTTTTTGATGGATTTATATATCTATACACACACTGGGCATAGTATATATATATGTGTGTGTGTGTGTGTGGCAGACACGAATTTACAGAGACAAAGGGATTAAGCAACTGCTCTCCAGACAAGCAAAGTTCATTTGCATTTCAATGGGCAACACTCATTGGACTCAGTATCTGTTTCTCCAGCTTTCATAAATATAAAATACTAGCTTGAAGACTGGGAGATGTATGGATGGTCCAGAAAGATGAGCAAGACAAGACTGAAAGCAATTTTGCTTTCCTGCCCATTTCAAAAATGTTCAGCTTTCTTGACACAGTAATGGGGCCCTCCACCTGTCTCACCCCCCAATCTCCAAAAGAGTAGCAAAGAGATGGACCTTGCTGAAGACATGCAAAGCCAGGGGGCAGAACAATTTCCTCTTGATACCAATTGCAGCTGCAGGGAAGCGTGTGGATGCTGAGAGCAGGATGTGAGAATCTGCTTGGCGTAGAAGATGGTAGGTCACCCTGGGGTGAGCGGTACACAGACCTCCCCATAAGCTCCTGTCTTGGTGCTCTGCTATGCTCATTCATGGCTGGCAGGACAGTGTGACCTTGGCAGTGGCGTGCTGTGAAGAGCCCCTTCTCAAGTACATATGAGCCGCTGATCAGAGATACTGGAAGCAACTGAGAAATTTTTATTTTCAATGTTTTCATTAAACTACTGGGATACTGAGCTTTATCTGCTTTAGAGGCAGCTGATAGCTCAAATTTTTCTCACTTGCTGTGTGATCTTGGGAAAATGACTTTACATCTCTGAGCCCTGGATTCTCAAATGTACAAAATGGAGATTATGTCCTGTCCATCCCGGCACAGAAAGTAGAATCAAACAAGAAAATGCATGTCCTGCTTCCCTGAGAGCCTTCTGGTTGCAGACTATCTTCCATCTATAACAGAAGCCCTGTGGATCTTCAGAATCTCTTCAGGTTCTCCTGGCTCATCAGTCCACAGTCTCAGTCCATTTTAGAAGGAATATTTGTGCCACCCCAGTGGTATTTAATAAAGAAGTGATGCCACACTGACCTTGGACTTGTGCAGAAACCCAGAAGCTGGGTTCAAGTAGAAACAGAGAGGAGTAAAGAACTTCACAGCACAACACAGTGGGGTGGACAGGTCAGTGATTCCCAGTGGGCAAAGCCAGGCTCATAGCAGTGTCACTTCTGCCAGCTTCCTGGTCATCTAGACGGAGCTGGGCCCTCCCTGGTGGTGCAGCGAGGTAGGACACAGCACTGCAAGCTGACTGCAGCTGCTTCAGTGCGAGTTCCATCCCCGGCCCCAGAGGTGACCCACATGGCGCGGCAGACCTCTCCTGACCCACCTGCTGCTCCCCTCTGTGGTATACTTCATTGGTCGGCCTGTTCTGCTTCTCACACTATATCTGGTGAATCCTCTCACTGCCCCTGCACCTCTGGCCTGCACCCCAATTCTGAATGCATAAATTTAAAAAATCTTAAAAAAAAAAAAAAGAGCATTGCCATGTGTCTCCTGGGCGGGAGACAGAAGTAGATTTGGAGGATGCTGGTGAAGTCCCACCTTCACTCCTGGGACTTGGCCCCTTCTCCAGCCCCTTCCTGGGGCTCACAGTGACCGAGGTGGGCAAGCCCTGGAAGTGGGAGAATGTTAGGCACACAGGGGTGCAACCCTTTTCCTTTTGCCCTCTAGGAAGCAGAGTGCCTTGCGGACAGGCTGTGGTCTAAAGGCTTGAAGGGCTTGAAAACGATAGAGAGTGGACAGGTGGGGCGATGTAGGGGGGCGGGGAGAGTAATAGGGAGAAAGCTTATCCATGGCGGGGTGGCAGGAGAAGCAGGGACCCCTCCCACTGCCTGCAAGGATTTCATGGAGCAGGGAAAAGCCCAAGTGAGGGACTTCCCAACCTTGATTTCTGCTTTCTACTTCTTTCTGGGAATGAGCCGATCCCAGGCAAACAAGTTCCAGGTGTTCACACCATCATTCTGGGGTGGGTCCAGCAGGGACTGACACAGGGTGTGACTGGAGGGAATGGCCATCACCTTTGCTGTTCTTTCGGGGGGTGTCTAGAGGAGATGAGACCGGGGAGGGGGGGACACGTAGCCTTTATTGGATGAGCACATGAGACTGGGGCCCCAAGAGCTGGCTGAAGGAATGCGAGAACAAGTTCTACGTCCCTGATCTCACCCCGGGAGCCCCCTACCCCCAGAGCTGTGCAGAAGGCGTGGTGGCGGCCGATGGTGCACGTGTATGGTTCTCAGTGCCCAAGACTAGCAGAGCCATGAAATGAGCCAGCGGTTGGGAATCACTTTCCCTAATGTGAGCAGGGACGGCTGAAGAGGAGCATCGTGTCTAGGACAAGGGAGGTGCTATCCTTGCGCTGAGGAGACTAGCTGGGTGCTCGTCATCACGAGCTTCATCACCATCTCATCATGCACGGTATTAGTCACTATGGCAGCACCCACAGCAACTGCCCCCTCCTTAAAAGCATCAGTTACCCAGTCTCAATCCCACGACTGCGACTCATTTCAAAGTGCAAAGGCTGAGTGTGAAAGGAGAGGTCAGCTGCACCCTGTGGTCACCTCTGGGGCCGGGGATGGAACTCGCACTGAAGCAGCTGCAGTCAGCTTGCAGTGCTGGGCCCTAACCCGCTGCCTCACCAGGGAGGGCCCAGCTCCGTCTAGATGACCAGGAAGCTGGCAGAAGTGACCGCTGCTATGAGCGTGGCTTTGCCCACTGGGAATGGAGAGAGAACCTGCCAGGGTCCCCAGAGGTGAGTAGCTGAGTTCAGACGAGGACCCAGATCTCGGGCCTTCAGGCCCCAGTGCCATGCAAGGTGGCTGTGCAGCTGTGACCCCTGGAGCAGGCGTAAGGCCTGATGTCCGTATCCCGGTGGCCGCTCCTCTGAGCATCCTGGTGAGGGGCAACCCAGGCCTGGGCATGGCAGTGCTGGCTGTAGACCCGAGAGCGTGCAGCGGGGTGGAGCTGAGTTGTGGCTCCAGAGCTGCCAGACAACAGCCCCGCAGCCCGGTGGAGAGCCCACGATAATAGCAGGGCCGCCATCCCCCTTCTCTCCACGGCTGGGGGGGTCTGCAATTACCGCCTTAACGACTCAGATATGGCTTCCAAGAGCATGCATTTCCTGAAGCTGTATTCAGGGCGGGCAATCTTTCTCCTCCTGTCCCTCTGCTGGGGCTTCCTCTCTCTAGCTCCACTCTCGAAGCTTCTGTGAGGCCAATGGGAAGACACACTCAAGCGAACATCAGTGCAGCGTCTTCCTCACCCACAGCTCACACCTATAGCGGCCAATTTTGGGTGCTGCAGGGCTGGAGGGCGGGCGAGGTGCAAGAAGGTCCCTGTCTGGGGGTCCCTGCCCCTCACTCAGTCTGCTGGAGTTTCTCCATCCAGGAGTAGGTCCTTTGGTACAGTGGGTTTGCATAACATAACTGCCTGACAACCTTCATCTCTGCACGTACCGAAGGTGTTTCTGAGAAAGTCAGTGAGTGGTTCAGATGCCTAAAAAAGCCTGTTGAAAAGTCCATCTGGGGCCCTCCCTGGTGGCGCAGCGGGTTAAAGCACAGCACTGAGAAACTAAAGCCGCTTCCGCATGAGTTCGATCCCTGCCTGCCCCGGAGGCGGCCCACATGGCGCGGCAGACCTCTCCTGACCCGCCCGCTGCTCCCCTCAGCAGTGGACTTTGTCGATCAGCCTGTTCTGCTCCCCACTCTGTCTATGGTGAAACCTCTTGCCACCCTTGAGCCTCTGGACTGTACCCCAGTTCTGTATGCACAAATAAATAAATCTTTAAAAAAATAAATAAAATAATAATAAAAAAAAAAGTCCATCTGGGCTCTCCTGGTGACGCAACGGGTTAAAGTGCAGTGCTAGGAAGCCATCTGCAGCCACTGCAGCCTGAGTTCGATCCCCGGCCAGGGAGTGACCCACATGGCACAGCAGACCTCTCCTGTCTCCCCACTGCTCCCCTCAACAATGTGTTTTGGTCATTCTGCCTGTTCTGCTCCCCACTCTGTCTCTGGTGAATTTCCTCACCCCTTGTACCCCAGTTCTTGTATGTGTGAATAAATAAATATTAAAAAAAAAAAAGTCCATTGTCCCAGGCATGAGCTGGGCAGCTGCGCGGAGAGGTCTGGACAGGCGTGACCTGCTTCTCCAAAGAGCAGTTCTCGGCACCCACCACTCACTGGAGCCCTCTGGGCCCAGAAGGAGGAGAGGAGCCAGGCAGGAGACGGAGCAGGGTCCAGAAGACCCCAGGCTGCAGAGACCTCCTGATGGTGCTCCAGCAGGACTTCTTAGTAGCCACAGCGTTCTGTGTCCCCTCACATCCTCGGATGGGACAGTTCTATGGGTGACAATTCTGCCGATGGGAGTAGCTAGATTAGCCTGCAGCAAGAGGCAACCCCAAACTCCATGGCTCCAGCGACCTGCCAAGGTCATTCCTCTCTCACGCTGCAGTCCATGTGGGCTGGGCCACAGGCAGATCCACTGAAATCCACTGCTGAGGGGAGCAGCGGGGAGACAGGAGAGGTCTGCTGCGCCCTGTGGGTCGCTCCCTGGCCGGGGATCGAACTCAGGCCATAATAAACATGAACAGGGAACTCAGGCCCGCTCCCTGTTTCAGGACAGCCACAGCCCAAATGCTGCAGGTGGATGGACCAGAGGGGGAGGATGATGGAGCTCTCCAGCCAACAGTCACGTTCTGGTCTATGAGTCACTTGTCTTCTGTTCACACTCCCTGTGCAGAATCTGCCTCCGATCCATCTAACAGGGGCCAGGAATGTGGTTCCACCACGTGTCCTGGAGGGGGGAGCAGCATTAATGCCTCCCACAGCAACCGTGCAATGTGCTTCCAGGGTTGTTGAGAAAATTAAATGAATTCAGTTGGTTGAAACGTCTGTACAAATAGGGGCTATTCTTACTCTAATGATGGTGGTATCTGTTATTAAGACTTAGAATATTAAATATTGCTACAAAAGCAATATTAAGGGACCTCCCTGGTGGCCTAGGGGTTCAGTCTCTGTGCTCTCACCATTATGTCCTGAGTTCGATCCCCGGCCAGGGAGCGACCCACAGGGCGCAGCAGACCTCTCCTGTCTCCCGGCTGCTCCCCTCAGCAGTGGATTTCAGTGGATCTGCCTGTTCTGCTCCCCGCTCTGTCTCTGGGGAATCCTCTTATTTCCTTCACTTCTGTCCTGTATCCCAGTTCTTCTCTGTAAAATAAAATAAGATAAAATAAAATAAAATAAAATGATATTAAGCAGTGTGGTGTGATGTTAAGAAATGGTGTCTCGGCTTTGCCTCTAATTTGCTGTGTGATCTTAGACAAGATGAGCCTCAGCGCCTCTTTTGAACAACAGAGCTGTGAGGCTCAATAACCAGGGATGAGCTGGTACAAATGAAAGGAGCCAGGAGCTGGCTGGGGCTCACCCTTCTCGATCACGTGCTCTGTTCTCCTTGGTGCTGGATGCAGGAAAATCTTTGACATCAGAGATATCTGCATCCGGCTTATGAATTTCAATCCCTAAATTATGGATGACAGTGGCTTCTTAAAGAGGAAATGAATTGTTGCAACACAATCCAGCCATGTTGTATCGATATGATTAGCTAGTTATCCATGGAGTGCAGTAATTTGCTTTGATTTTTAAGTATCCGTTAGCAGCCAAGCCCTAATGAGGCGGCTCTAAATTGATTAGATACTCCAAGATACAGCACGGTTCACAGATTGTTTCAGAAAACTGTCAAGATCCTGAGACTGGCATTTCATTGGATTTAATGATTGCTGGAGAAGGTGTGCATCCCAGCCAGATACAATCACATTTGTCAGCATGATCCTTTTAAGCACAATTCAATTAAAGTGTTATTCTCTAATTTTATTAGAACCGGAGCCCAGAGCTAATGCAAGCTCCCGATATTGTGTCAAGATGGGAGCGTGCACAATTTAATTCCCCTAATTGGAGTTTAGTGATCTAACATGCTTTTCATATCTTAATTCTTGGGATAATCTCCGGTTTTTGCACCTGCTACAATTTCTTTAATGGAAACAAGAAATCAGATGCAACCTTTATGCCTGGCGTACAATCGCTGGGTCACATCTGCCTCATTGAAGGAAATTTGCACATCTGGATTCTTTGCTTTGACCTGATCTTTCCCCAGTGATGTTGGCCTTGACTTTGATGAGGAGCTTGGAGAGGATCAGCTTTTCCAAGGAGGCTGGTGGTGTTAGGAAGGGCATGGTGGGGAAAATGTGGGCTTTCAACTGGCCTAGTCTGGGTCTCAGCTGCGTTCTGTGTCCACCATCCACTCGGCATCTGGTAGGTACATGGTACCTACTGTGTGCTGGGTGCTGTGTAGGTGTTGCGGGGACATGAGAAGGCAAATAAGATGTGGATTTCGATGTTGCAGAGCTGAGCGCCTTCTGGGGGGAGGGTCACAAAAGAGTGACCACACAAATGACCAACCAATTGACCAGCCCTGGAGGAGGTGGACGAAGGATCGAGAGCCGCTGGGATCTCAGTGCACCTGCAGGGGCCTCTCTGGGATGTGATGCTAAGCCAAAGCAACACTGAGATGTTACCAAGGCTGGAAGATTCTGGATGAGGATGGAGAAGAGGACACAAAGCCCTCCAACAAGCCCCTCCCTCTGGCTGCTGGTCCAACCCCCACCCCCAGATAAGTACCATCCTGGAGGTCTTGGAACATTTTGGAGCCAAGAGGGGGCGCTTTATTTAAATGAGATAGAACGTGTCAAGAAATTAGGTTGGAGGGGTGGGGGGCGGAACCCTTAGACTCTGGCAGGTCTCGGTTTCTGCCTTTTGCCCGATGCCTTAGAGTGGCTGGTCAATGCATGGCCACCCGCTCATAGGTCAAGAGTGTCTGCTGCATGTTAATCATCAGACAGATGACATTTTGGTCTATGGCTACACCACCAGAGGACCCCTGGCCTCTGGAAGAGTGGGAGTGGAAGGGAGCCTCAGGCCCCGAGTCAGGGACTGTGGCTTACCTGTCCCTGAAGACTGGTTCTGTGCACCCCAGTAATCCAAGTGACCAGTGAGGCACCCCCCGCCTGTCCTGTGGCTGTGCCCGTGCTGGGGATCATCTCCCTTCAGAGAGAGCAGGAATAAGGGGGCTCTGGGTACCCCACTATTGATGCTGAAAAGGACTGGTTTAGCCCAATCTAGAAAGAAGACGGGGTCTGGGGTCCACGGAGCATTATAGTTTCAGCTTGGCCTGGATAAGACTGTGAACGCTCCCCCCACCCCCCTCACAAGTTCTGCACTCAGAGTCGGGAGTGGGGAGGTGCGGAGGCTTAGGGTGTCAGGCTCTGTGCTGCGGCGGTCAAGCTCTGCTGGGGGGGGGGGGGTTGCTAGGAAGAACTGCACCCAGGCTTACCTCAGCCAGCCGGTTTTCCCAGCTGTGAAAAGGACATAATCATAGCGCCCCCTGTGGCCAAGGACGGGATTAAACGAGAACATGGATGGCAGAGCTGAGCAGAGTTCAAGGCATTTTCGCTAGGTTTCTCCTTCTTACTGTATCAGCAAGAACAGGAGTGTGGGTGCTTGTCAGGAGAGTTGGGGTGGAGGGGCTGTTGCAGGTCTTTGTGCGGGGCTGTCAGGGGCAAAATGGCTGGCTGGGACAGTTGTCCCTGCCCCAACATCACAAGTTGGGCACCCATCTGTGACACAAGGAAGTAGGTCCTTGTGTCCTACTTTGAACCTTCCCCTGTGACCTTCTAGGGCTTAACTTTGACCTCCAGAGCCTGGACTGAGTTTGTCCCAGATTACAGCAAAGTTAATCTGTTCTTGAGGTCTGTGCCTGGGCAAAGGGCCCCTTCAGAGCAAGCTTCCTTCAACCCTAGTCAACTAGAGCTAAAGGTCTTGGTTCCCAAGGGGGAGGAAACTGCTCACGTGCAGATTACACATTCCGTTAGTCTTCGCCAGCCTGTCTGCCAGTCACCATCTACCAAGCAACTAAGATGTCTATGGCATCTTCCCAGCATGGAGCCAAGTTACAGCGATCATCACGTTATCAGTGAGGACAGTGCAGTTCAGAGAGGGGACATGATTGACCAGGTGAGTCTGGGTCCCGGCTCTGTGCTCTGTGCCGCCCTTACTTCTCCAGGGTCACAGTTTCCCTCCTCTCCCACCCAGAAAACATCAGCACTGGCTCCCCTCTGGCCTCCTGCCCCCCCTCCCCCATCCTGTGTCTCTCCAATCCTTTACCCACAGAGAAATCAGAGTGCTCTTCGGGAAGATAGAAACTTCACACCTAGCAGGTTCCAGGCACTGGTCTGGGTGCTGCGGGCTACCCTCGTGTTCCTGTAACTCCCCTGGGCTCAGAGGATAAAATTCAAAATGCCCTGTGGTGTGGCCCGTCCTAGGGACCAGCAATAATGTCAACTCTTGTGAGCTGTAGAAGCAAAAACCATAAAGAAACCAACTAAAATGCCATCTGTGTCTCCCATCCAAGTACTAACCAGGCCCGACCCTGCTTAGCTTCCGAGATCAGACGAGATCGGGCGCATTCAGGGTGGTGTAGCCGTAGACCAAAATGTCTTCTGTTTGATGATTAACATGTAGCAGACACTCTTGACCTATGAGCGGGTGGCCATGCATTGACCAGCCACTCTAAGGCATCGGGCAAAAGGCAGAAACCGAGACCTGCCAGAGTCTAAGGGTTCCGCCCCCCACCCCTCCAACCTAATTTCTTGACACGTTCTATCTCATTTAAATAAAGCGCCCCCTCTTGGCTCCAAAATGTTCCAAGACCTCCAGGATGGTACTTATCTGGGGGTGGGGGTTGGACCAGCAGCCAGAGGGAGGGGCTTGTTGGAGGGCTTTGTGTCCTCTTCTCCATCTCCAGAATCTTCCAGCCTTGGTAACATCTCAGTGTTGCTTTGGCTTAGCATCACATCCCAGAGAGGCCCCTGCAGGTGCACTGAGATCCCAGCGGCTCTCGATCCTTCGTCCACCTCCTCCAGGGCTGGTCAATTGGTTGGTCATCTGTGACGTGAGGTTCCTCGATGAGCTTCTGTTTCTTGCCACCAAGAGGCCCCAAAAGGACGGGCAGCTTTGGATAATGCGCCCTTTCCCCCAGAATTGGGAATTTTTTCTGTTTGCTTATCTTACTTGAATTTTGTGATAATGTGGAAAGTGACCAAGCAGTCATCTCCATTTCACAGATGAGGAAACTGAGGCAAATAGTCTAAGGCTTGGCCAAGGCCACCCAAGGAGTAGCCAGTCGAGCAGAGCCACTAGCTGAGTGCCACTCCCATCTTCAGCTCCTGTCGCCTTCCTGACAGCTCAACCACCCACTTTCGGCCCCAGAGAGAAGACTTGCTAAGCTATGTCTGCCAGCAGATTTTAATTAACTCTGCCTGAAACTATCTAATGGGAAAGGGTGAAGAGAGAAGAGACACTTTGGAGACTGAGGCAGCGTTTTTCTGAGTCATCAGTGACCAGTGACGCAGGCCTGACAGCATTAACACCGCCAGGGACAGCAGAAGCCTCAGCCACCCTGCGGGACACAGAGGACCTCCTTTCACTCCACCTGCTGTTCTACTGAAACTCAGTGTCCAAGGACCTATCCGTGACGTCCCTGTGCACGTGCTGAGTTCAGGTTTCAGCACTGTGCTAAAAGCTTTATGTGAGTGAGCACATTTCATCCTCCCGATCACCCTTGGGAGCCAGGGAGTTATTACAGAGAAAGGATCCAAGGCACAGAGAGGTTAAGTAAGTAGCCCAAGGTCACACAGCCAATACCTGGTAGAAACGGAATTTGACTTGAATGCACATGGCTCACTTCAGCTTTCTGACACTTTTGCGATGGGATTACTTTCAGTACCTCATTGCCAGCCAACTCATAGGCTTGCCCTAGTGGGGTCCAGGTCAGAAAAAACCCGCCTTCCTCTCCTCCTTCTCCCCAAGACGGAGATTCAAGATGGAAGACACTGGTGGGTGCGGACCTTCAAAGTACCCCGGAAATATGTCAGTCACGATTTCAAGTGCTTTCCTTGTGTTAGCACGGCCATGTGCTACACGTTCTTCCAAGACAGGGACAACTTTCCCATTGCACAGATGAGGAAACCGAGGCCCGGGGCTGTTCGGTGCTTTGATCAGGATCACACAGCCAGCTGGCATACAGTCTGGCTGCGAGGCCTTGTCTGCCTTTTCTCTCCACCCACCTCCCCCCTTTAGATTTGGGGGACACCGAACACTGCAAAAATAGCATCTAAGTGTGGAGGCTGTATCTGGGGAACCCTGGCCCCTGACCTGCACGGCCGTGCAGAGAGCTGGATGGCCCCTGATGAACCACTCAGGGTGCTGGGGTCAACCTCGGCCGCACTCGGAGCCCTGAGATGGAGGAAGAAGCTTAGGTGGGAGCGGCTGGGTTCTCACCATGGAAACCCAGGACTGCAGAGAGGCCTGTGAATGATGGGGTGGGGGCACACTGCTCCCTGCAGGGCGATTTTACTGTCAGAAACCATGAGAGGTCAAGTTTGTCTGTGACCAGGCTGGGAGTCATGGGTGGGGGGAGAGGGTGGGAGGGGGTGGCACAGTTTCAACAGAAAGAAGCAGAGAGAGTTGGGAGGGAGGGGAGATGGGGGGGCGGTGGCGCAGAACAGAGGCATATTGAAGCAATCGGGGAAAAAGTAAAAAGAGAGAGAATAATTTTGAGAACACTTTTTAATCTCCCAGCCCCTCCTCCATCTCTCTCTTCCCTTCTCCATCCCCTGACCGGCCCCCACCCAGCTGCTGATTAATTGTCATGTATATATAAATCTATATGGCAAATAGAGTGGCTGGCAGTCTTGGAAAATGATTTAGGGAAATAATTAAATAATGGCCAGTGCGAGCACTGGCCGAATTAAACGATTCTGGATCCGTTTTCATTCCGCGTGGGGCCGGGTGGTGGGGGAAGGGCGGGGGACCGGGCCAGGGGCTGCTGGCGGAATTGCCTCTCGGGCTCGCCCTCTCACCGGTGGTGAAGATTCATTTCCTCATCATGTCTACCCGGCGTGGCCAGGTACGTGCTTGCGACAGTGAAAAATGGCATGTGGCTTCAGGAAGGACGCAGGAGAAATCACGGTGGTCCTCCCGCCGCTGTCCTCGCGGCTCGTCCTTCCCCAATCCTCCCGCCTTGTCCTCCCTGGGAGCCAGAAGACTCTGGGGGCCCGGGACTCCCCAAAGCCAGCCAGATCTTCAGTCCTGGACACCTGCCTCTGCTCCCCTCCCCTGGCCCCAAGTAAATGAGGCCTTCTCCGGGTGGTGCCACCCTGACAGGGCGGGGGGACAGGCCCCGGGGGCAGGGAGCAGTCTTCCTCTGACTCAGAAGAATGAGCTTGGGACCCCTAAAAGCAACCTTGGATAACACACTGACCTGGAAGACTCTGAGTCGGAAATTCGGAACTTCTGGCGGAACCCCTAGCCCAGGGGCCAGCCAGGGGAAAGTCCGCAGACCATAGCCGGGAGGTTTCCTTGTCCTTTATATATATGAAGAAAAATATGTATCTGATAATGTATATTATGGATGTTATATATTTTGTATTTATGTATGCTAATATAGCCTTTATCCTGTATCCTAAATATGTATCCTACGGACCCTATAGCCTAAATATATAGAAAGGATACATATAAAATATATGTGTATGTAAAGGATACACACACACAGGTATTTTGCAGCAAGCATGCAGTGGTAGCTTTTCATTTTCACAACTATTTACTAGGCATCTACTCTCTTGTCCTAAACTCTGAATATAACAGTGAACAAGACAAAAAGGTTCTTGCCCTTATGTCATTTGCATGCTACAAAGAAACTCCAGACAATGAAAAAACAACCCACGAACAATAGAAAGATGGTGTGAAGTGTTTCGGAAAAAAATGGAATGAGCTCGGGAGGCGGCTGGCAGAGCGGGCTGGAGCGCCAGGAAGCACGAGGGGTTGCAGTCGGGGAAGGCATGTCGGAGGTGGGCGGCCAAGCCCGCAGAGAGGTGGGACAGCGCTCGAGGGTGTGCAGCAAATCGCACAGGACCTGATTTTAGGGCGCCTAGTCTGGCCATAGAGGCCCCGAGAAGCTGTGGTGAGAGGCCGCCGGAGAATGCACAGCTGGACATACTGTCACAGGGGGTCCCTAGGCCAAGGGGAAGTTCCAGGCTCCTGCCCCACCCAGAAGGAGGGTGGAGCTGAGCAGAGAAAAAGGAGAGAAGAGAAGGAATCTGAGGAGAGGAGGAAGGCAGCAGCAGGATGGAGAGCCAGAAGGAGACCTGAGGAAGCCACAGGGAGCAGCGAGCATGTGATGAGGAAACCGGGTTTGTTTCCTGGCCCTGGACTGGCGAAGGCAGATGTGGGTGAGAGACCCGTGGGGAGGTGACCATGGTAGTGTTTATACTGATTTTGATTTTGCTCTTTTCCTCCCAGACTCGTCTGGCCCTTTCTGACCCTTTTCCATAGGTCCCGGCCAGAAGGTGCTTTAGTCTTGTGGCGGCTTCCAGGCCTTGCTCTGGGCCAGTCCCTTTTGGGTGGGCTTTTTTTTTAAGATTTATTTATTTATTCATATGGAACTGAGGTACAGGCCAGAGGCTCAGGGGCGGCGAGAGGCTTCACCAGAGACAGAGTGAGGAGCAGAACAGGCAGATCGACGAAGCACACTGCTGAGGGGAGCAGCGGGCGGGTCAGGAGAGGTCTGCCGCGCCATGTGGTCACCTCCGGGGCAGGCGGGAATCGAACTCATGCAGAAGCGGCTTTAGCTTCTCAGTGCTGTGCTCTAACCCACTGTGCCACCAGGGAGGGCCCCTTGGGTGGACTTTTGCCCATGAGGGGATGGGTCACTTCAGGTGTTTGATTTAGAAATAATATTCTTTGTCTTCTGTGTTGTATACTCGCTGTATTAAAGTCCCTTTTCATTAAAGTCTTACGTGTTTTGTCTTGATGCGGCGGATGGCAGAACCCACTTAGAACAGGCAGTTTTGGGGTTCAGTGGCACCCCTCTCTCCCTGTCCTGTAACAATACTTCGCAGGTGGAGTTGGCCAGTGTGCTTAGGAATTGAAGAGAGGACACTGAAGCCTGGGTAACAGGGCGAGCGCTGGGTGAGCAGCCTGCCGCTCCCCACCTCGGGGTGCAAACCCAGAACCTGGTCCTCGGAGCACAGTGGGCCTGACACCCAGGGTGGGGGACTTTGCTCCAACACCTTGACCTTCCCGGAGGCTCTGGCGGCCAGCACAGGAGAAGCTCAGCTCCTGGAGAGCCTTCCTTCGCTCCCCCTGCCTCATGCCTCTCTGCAAAGTGTTGCTACCCACTCTTTGCACTCCATTGGTCCATCCTGAATCGATGCTTTTAAAAACTCTCACGCACATTTGGCCTAAGACCCAGAGCCAGCATTTTATGTCTCGACACAGAGGCATCGATCGGAAGTAAGGGTGCCAGCGTCCCACCTGCCGGGGGCCGCCTGGCCACAGGCGTCCTTAATGGCCTTGCCCCCGCCTGCACCTTCCACACCTCCCCTGGCCCTCAGCACGGGCCCTTTCTCGGGTTTTTGAAAGAATCGATAAGGTGCTGGGGTCTCCTGCTGCTGCTGCCACTCACTCCGCCAGGCCATAAATTATGTATCCGCCCTCTCCCGCGGCTGTCCGACTTCTATTGCATTTGTCGTGGCCTGCGGTGGTTGACTCTTCCCAGCCAGAGGCAGGGGTGCAGCTGAACTGTCCTGAGGACACAGGTCGGGGCTGTGGGCTCAGGAAGAGGAGGCCGAGTGGGCACTGGGGGTCGCAGGGCAGGGCTGGCTCGGTGTCCCGGATCTTCTTAGCGGCACGTGGACCCAGGAGCTGCCTTCCCGGCCCAGGAAGGAGGAGTGTGTTTCTGCGAGGGACTGAGCGAGGCTTAAAGTGTGGTCTCCTTCCCTGACTAGTCGGCTGGGCCAGTCCGGGGTGGGGGAGGCAGCGGACCCTGCAGCAGCAGCGGGCTGGGGAATGGCCCAGGAGGCCGAGTGAGTGCAGCAGGCTGGGGCTCCGGTGCCTGGTTCGGCCCCTTGTTTTCACTGTGACTGGACACACACTTGTCTCCCTCCCACCAGTGCATAGCCAGAGAGCCGTGCAGCTGACAGCCAGCCATTGAGGCTTCCCCCGCAGCCTCTCAGCTCATCTTCACAGCGACGTGAGCACAAGCACTTGCCTCTTCACAGAGGAGCAAACCGAGACCAGAGAAACTAAGTCAGCTGCCCCAGGTCACGGAGCTGGCAGGCGGGTCTTGCGCACAGATGGGCCCCACATCCACCATCAGGCAGCCGGGCTCACGCTGCTCCTCCCTCCGGCGCTCCCCACGGCCGCCCTGCCTGCCGGCCTCCCCGTGATGCTCTGAGTCTGTCTGCACGGCCTCCGCACCCCGTCTCCCTGCTCTCACTCTCTCCTCCCTGGCAGGAACCCCAGGAACCTGGTCCTTGGAGCACAATGGGTCCCCGACACCAAGCAGGGAACCTTGAGCCAACACGACTGCCCCCACTCTCCTACGGAAGGTGCCCACTGCAGCGCCTCGGCCTGGACAGCTTGCTGGACAGTGACCCACGTGACCAGCTTGGGACCATTTGCAATCCACCAACATGAACAGGTCTTGGTAAGACCAAAACAGAACCGGTGGGCAGAGGACTCAGAAACAGACACCCCCTACCAAGCCCAGAGCTAGGAATACCTGCTCGTGTCTCCTCTGTGTGAGGCCAGACACAGGAAGGTGCTTTGTAGGTGCATGTCTGCATCATTCATTTTTTTTTAAAGATTTATTTATTTATGCTTACAGAGCTGGGGTACAGGCCAGAGGTGCAGGGGCTGAGGATTCACCAGAGACAGAGCGGGGAGCAGAACAGGTAGATAGACAAAGTGCACTGCTGAGGGGAGCAGCGGGCGGGTCAGGAGAGGTCCGCTGTGCCCTGTGGGTCACTCCAGGGCTGGGGATCGGACCTGCACTGAAGCAGCTGTGGTCAGCTTGCAGTGCCGCGTCCTAACCCGTTGCGCCACCAGGGACGTCCCTCATCTTCATTTTTTACTAGCTCATCAGTTTGCTCTCTTAGAGCAAACTGGCTTGGACCACCCCGGGGGAGGGGGTGGCTTTCAAATGTAAGGGGGTGCCCTGTTCATTCCCTCTCTGAAGATAAACTCTGCTCCGAATCTTTGGACTTCACAGATGGATAAAAAAGAGGCCGCTCTTCCCGCCCAAGGATCTCAGTCTATAGTGGAAATGAAAATGCCTGTAAAATCAATCATCTCAACGTAAAATAGAAAGTGAAAAATAGCCCCACCAGAGAACAAGAAAGAGGAAGAAGACTGGAAGGAAAAGGAGGAGGCGGTGGGGACAGGCGAGGAGGCCAGTCTTCAGGCCTCACACAGTCAAAGCCAGTGGGGAAGTGTGGGCAGAGGGGAAGCTGAGAAATGCCTGCCCTGCCTGCAGGGGGCAGCAGTGGCCCATCCTCACACCCTCTCTTTTGCCCAGGAATGTGGGCCCAGATTGCTGGCTCTTCTGACTTCCTCAGAGAAATTGGAAATTCAAAATGGTGTGAGGTATTTTCTGACTTCTAAAAATGCTGTGCAGGTTGAGCAGAAGAACCAGCAGTGTGCAACTCTGGTTTGAACTTCACGAGAAGCCAGTTCCTGCCCATAGAAGACACCATGTGTTTGTACCTGACCTTGAAGACATACTAAGACCGACTTGCAGAGGGGGAAAGAAGGGATTGCTGGGGACCTGAGACAACGCCCAGTGCTTCTGTCTCATTTCACAGCTGAGGGAATTAGGGTCCAGGTACATGGTTCCTGTGGCTGCTAGTTGCTAAGAGGTGTGAAACAGCTGGTGGGGTGCTGACTGGCCCAGCCACTGTGGAGCTGTGTGGAGGACCCCCACATTACTAAAATCGGAGCTACAGTATGATCCCACATTTCCTCTCCTAGGAATCTACCCAGAGGACACAAGAACATGAATTCGAAGGGAAACCTGCATTCCCATGTTTGTTGTAGCATTATTTATGACAACCGAGACAGGAAAACAACCTAGATGCGCCGAACAGATGAACTGATCAAGAAAAGGGGGGTCTGTATTCATGGTGGAATACTACTCAGCCATCAGAAAGGATAAACTCATGCCCTTTGCAGCAACATGGATGGAGCTGGAAGGGATCATGTCATGCTCAGTGAAACAAGCCAGAAGGAAAAAGAAAAATGGTAGGGTGGTCTGAGGCAGAACTAACAAAGTTTACCACAAATTTGAAAAATAAGGGATGTGAAATGGGGAGGAGGTAGGAAGACTAGGTCAGAGACAGATTATAAAGGACCTTGAATGCCAGACTGAAAAGTTGAGGTTTGACATAACAAGTGTTCTAAGAACTAATCTCACACTGCCAGCACCAGCTTCCAGAAATATTTAATCTGTGCGATGCCATCATCCCATTTTACAGATGAGAAAAACTGAGGCATCGAGAGCTTAAGAAGCTTAAGCTAGACTTTTCTGACTCCAAATTCTATGTTCTTGACCGCTGTGGTCTACTGTGAGTGCAACACGGAGCAGTGGATTTTCAAGGATGTTCCGTTGCCCAGATGGATTTTTAAATTCTCTAACTCATTTCCTCCCAGAGCCTGGTCTTGTTTTATTGACATGAAGATTAGGTTTCCACATTTCTTGAGAGGTCGCTCCCCTCCCCTTTTTAAACACAGCTGTCTTTGAGGGTGGGGAGTAGGAGTGTTTTAAACAGGAGTTGTTTAACTAATTGCCAATTATCTCTGAATAGGGTTTGGTTTCCAACAGCTGTAAGGGATTTTGGTCCCCGCCCATTGCTGGTGCCTGGAGTGTGTTGAGATATTCTTGGCCTCTTGCTTCAAAGAGACGAACCAGCCCCTCACCCCTCCTCCATCCACGTGGATGGCCTCAGCCTGCTTTCTACCGAGTGCCTGGTTTAGGGGGTACTGTTTCTCACTACAAGATGGGCCTCTCTCTCACTCTCTCACCCTGGCCTGGAACTTCTGGAAGCACAATTCAACCTCAGTACTTGGTCCCTATGCTGTCATTTTGCAGTGCCTTTTGCCTTCTCCCTTGTGTGTAGAAAGCTGTTGCTCAAATATGAGTCTGGACTTTTGCCTCGTTCATCTTAAATTTAGCAGAAAGCTCTAAAGAAAGTCTCCTAATAGGAGATGCCAGAAGACCCCAACACAGATGGGTGATGTTAATTGTCCCTTCTGGCTCTGTCTGCTGGATTCCTTGGGAACAGGCCGAGGGGCAAACCTTTGTAAATGTTAATCTCCTTATGCTTAAGATATCACACTGTCTTTGATGTTACCAAACATGTTGACTCCTATCTTGGTGGAGGGTGTGTGGCCCAGACAAGCCAAATGCTTGTTTTGTCTTTCGTCTTCCTCCAGGAGGGCTCAGTGATAATATGCTCACCTTCAGCTGAGGCATGAACAAGTCCCTCCTTAAAGCCAGATAGGAGCGGGTGTTGGAGGCAGAGACAAGAGGCAGTGACAGGCAGAGCCCCTATACCTCCATCCCAGACACCTAATCTGAGTCCTTTTCTCCCCCTACTGACCCCCACCCCTCCCCAGCCCAGACCTACTGGGTGCAGTGGGTGGCTCTGGCCATTGCCAACTCCTGCTGCTGATAAAGAAGAGGTGAGGGGAAGGAAAGATGACTTTTAAAGCTGATTCATGCTTGTCCGGTTAAGGAAACGCTTGTTGCTGTAACAAATAAAACCAAAATGTATAATGACTCAAGTACAATGGCGGTTTATTTTTCCCTGATGTCAAGTCCTTTTGATTGGAGGTGGTTTTCCTCCAAGTGATTCGGGCTCTAGATAACTTCAGCCCTATGGTGTCGATGTTGGTTAGCAAGTTTGTTGTTCACTTGCAACAAGCTGTGGAAGGCAAAGAGGTGGTCAAGGCACATCTGTTTTTCAACTGTTGGCCCTTAGAAACAAGGCCCCACTTCCTGCCATGCTCTATTGGTTTGAACAGGTCACATGACTTCATTAGTGGGAGGCTGGGAAATGTAGTCCAGCTGTGGCTGTTCCCTGTTGACAGTATGCGTTACGGAAGGGGAGGAATTAACCTCACTGCTATATATTTGAGCTATGAGGAGACAGCTGTGACATAGTGGAGTGAAAAGCAGCTGAGTGAAGTCACAAGGTATGGACTTGAGTTTTTCCTTCTGGTGAGTCACTTTACCTTTCTGAACCTCACTTTCCTAATTTGTAAAATGGATGCAATGCAGAACAGGAAGAGATAATATGGGGGACCATGGGTTAGGTGCCATCAGGTATTCTATCTGTGGTTGACCATGACCATGAAGTGTGAGTGGCACAGTGTTTTAGAAAATGCATAATACATTTCACAATATATAACTAGATTTCAAATTTTGCTGGAAAAAAATGTTCAAAAAACTGGTGGCCCTGGACTTGGATTGCTATCTGGTGATAACCATCCAGAGCTGATTGTAGAAGAGGTATTACCATGGGGCTCCCTCCCCCCAAGACTCTCATATGCCTGCAATTGCCCCCTTCCATGTCCCCTGTGGTGAGTAGTTTGAGACCCCCCAAGCTGTACAAGTATCGTGTATGTTAATAATGACGGTCATGCTCAAGTTTCAGAAATGCTTTACTTTTCTGCTTTCCAAATAACTTTGACATTGCCCAACTTGCATTCCAGCCCCAGAATCATGTGCGTTGGCTTAATTAACTGATCAGTTGTTCACATTGCTTAACAATGATAAAGGCCAGAGTATATAATTTTTAGGTCAACTTTTGTGTCTTGGCAGAGCATTATATCATAAACAGCACAAACTTCACGATCTTGTTAATTTTCATAAGACAACAAGTAGAAATTTCTGGAGGAGGTTTTAGAATTCATAGCCCTGTGAGTCCAGTAATATGATTAGGAAGATGACCTACTGAGGTCAGTGATGGGGAAGGATGACAGACTGACAGCTGTCTGACAGATTGACACTGGTAGTGATGCCAAGGACATGGCTCTGTCAGTCCAGGTTGGTTATCTCCTGCCAATGTCCATGTCAGATCACTTCATGTTCATACCAGGAGATGAACGATTATGGAAACTTTGAAACAGTCTGTTGACAGAAGGTAAGTTAAGAAAAGTTATATGACTACTATGCAGATCAGGGAAGTAATGGCAGAGAGAAAGAGAAGGAAGCATAAAGAAGGGGAAGAAGAACAGGTGGAAATTATTCAGGACAGGCTAAGGTATGTTGTTGTAACAAATGACCCAAGACCTGAGTGGCTGGAAACAAAGGTTTATTTCTTGCTCACGGTACATCTCCACTGAGGGTCAGCAGGGGTCTCTGCTCCACGTTGTCCTCAGTCTGGGACCCAGGCTGATAGAGCCTCCACCATCTGGAACATTGTTATACAAAGGAAAGACAGAGAGTGGCAAATCATTTATTGATTTTTTAAAGAGCTCCCCTCCCATTAACACATATCACTTCTATGCACATATCATTGACAAGAGAAGTCACAGATCACATTTCAGTAACACCCAGGAGTAGGAAAACTAGAAAGTTTGCCATCAATTGTGATGTCTACCTGTTGGAGGGTCCCACGACATGGGCCGGTAAAGGATCTGCACTAATCTGGAATCCTTTGGTTACAAAAACAAGAGGTAGAACACAAATTACATCAACCAAAAGGAATTTATTGACTCACAAAACCAAAACTCCAGCAGTAGGTTTGTCTATCCTTAGGTAAAGCTTAATCCCATGGCCCAAAGTCTTCAAGATCCACTCTCTTTCCATCTCTTGACTCCGTTCCTTTTGTGTGGACTCTGTTCTCAGGTTTCACAGACGTAGGGTTCAAGTTCAACAGGAAAAGAAAGACTCTACCTCTCTTCAGTTGTCCTAGGACTCAATCTCACTGGACTGAATCGAGTCATGTGCACATTTCTGAACTAATCACCGTATCCAGAACTAAATCATATTCCTAGCCTGGGAACCAGAATTGAATAACTTCATTAAAAGCATATGAACACAGGAGAAGGCCAGGATGGTTCCTGAGGGAAATTCACAATGCTAGACCAGAATAAGTATCCAAAAACATGCACAAAATCATACATGTCCATCACATTATGTAGACATGTTCCAACCCAGCCTCTTTCTAAGTGGTTTTGTGCTTCTGCAGCTGTGAAGCCAAAGTTGGAGTTCCTGCACTCTTCAATTACATTTTCAATTGGAGCAATTGAGCTGTGTTTGTTACATTAGGATTCCATAAGATTTCCCAAATCCACAAAATGGGAGATCCTCTGCTTTAAGAAAAAAAGCAAAATGAGATTAAGCATCACTGCTTTTTGACTACCATGCCTCATTTTAAAAAAGAAAAGGCACTTTAGTAGGTTTCTGTTGGTATCTCGTAGGCCAGCTTCAACCATGTGGCCATCTAGCTGCAAGGGAGTCTGGGAGACTAAGTATCAGGCAGAAGAGAATGAAATCATTACAACTGGCCTAGACATAAATGGTTCATCTCCTAGGGTTGGGAACACTGCCCCCCCCAATTGAGTTGGGGTTCTTTCTGGAAAAAAAAATAACAGTTCATAAGGAGCTGTCCACCATGGTGCCATGATCTGATTTCACTGACGTTCCTGCAGGTTAGGACTGAGACTTCTGCCTTATTCCTCTGTGAGATTTGCCTGGAATGATCTCATAGCAATTGAGGACTTTAAACATTTTTGGGGAAGAAAAGAAGAATAATGAAAAGAAAGCAAAAGCATTTACCCACCACTCTCTTGACACTCTACTTGCCCCATTTCCCATCCTGCTTCCCTTCCTCTGGTAACCTCAATTTGGTTAGCAAATAGATTGATAGTTGAGTTTTGCTTTGCTGGTTCATCTGTTGTGTTTGTTACATTCCTTATGTTCTCTATAAGTGAAACCATCCAATACTGGTCTTCATCTTTCTATTTTTGCTATACACAACCCCCTCAATTTCCTTCTATTTTGCTACAAGTGGCCATTTTTCTCTGTCTTCACAGTTGCATTGTATTCTACTGGGTATATATGTACCACATTTTCTTACTTCCTCATCAACTGATGGGCACTTCAGCTGATGGGCACTTAGGTGGCATCCACATCTTAGCTGTTGGAAGCAATGCCTCAACGAACATGTAATTTTGGATCTACCCATATAAATTTGGAATCTATAATATTTGAGTGAATGCTGTTCTATTTGGATAGATATCCCAGACTGGAATGGCTAGATTATATGGTATTTTGGAATTTTTATTTTATTTATTTATTTTTGGCACATTAGAAATGAAATTTTATTGTCAGAAATAGTGCCGAATCAAGAGCGAGTATAGGCATTCAGAGGAATTTTTATTTTAAAAGGTCCAGCCTGCTTTCCAAATGGCTACAATTTATAAGCCTCAGAGCAATAGAGAGGGCTTCCGCTTTCTCCACATCCTCACCCATTCGTTAACTTTATTTTTTCTCTTTAAAGATTTATTTATTTGTGCATACAGAACTGGGGTACAGGCCAGAGGCTCAGGGGCGGTGAGAGGCTTCACCAGAGACAGAGTGGGGAACAGAACAGGCAGATAGACGAAGTCCACTGCTGAGGGGAGCAGTGGGCGGGTCAGGAGAGGTCTGCCGCGCCATGTGGTCACCTCTGGGGCAGGCGGGAATCGAACTCATGCGGAAGTGGGTTTAGATTCTCAGGTGCTGTGCTTTAACCCACTGCGCCACCAGGGAGGGCCCCATTCATTAATTTTTAAGGTATCCACCTGGCATGGGCTATTATGATGATTGTGTCCCATTTTACAGATGGAAAAACTGAAGTCCAGGAGTGAATGAAGTACCCAAGGTCACCCAAATAGTAAGTGGGCTTTTAACTCATGCTTCCACCTTCTTTTATTTTTATTCTAAAGTGTTATTAATATGACAATTTTTGCATTGACGTAATTTGGGGGTACAACTTCATACCTCTCTCTATAAAGAAGTGCAAAGCACTGAGGGAAAAGAGACAGCTGCTGTCTCCAAACCGGTCAACCCCAGACCTTTCTCTTGACTGCAGGGGGAAAGAGGAAGAATGGGAACTTGCTAGGCAGAAAGAACAGCGTGAGCAAAGGTCCAGAGGCAGGACACTACATAGAAAGTCTTACATGTTTAGAGCATAAAACTTAAGGGATCAGGGCCCTCCCTGGTGGCGCAGCGGGTCAAAGCACAGCACTGAGAATCTAAACCCACTTCCGCATGAGTTCGATCCCCGCCTGCCCCGGAGGTGACCCATGGGCACAGCGGACCTCTCCTGACCCACCCGCTGCTCCCCTCAGCAGTGTACTTCATCGATCTGCCTGTTCTGCTCCCCACTCTGTCGCTGGTGAAGCCTCTCGCCGCCCCTGCACCTCTGGCCTGTACCCCAGTTCTATATGCATAAATAAATCTTTAAAAAAAACCTAAGGGATCATCATCATACTTAGGAGTTTGAGCCTTGTATCTGGGCATGGAGAGACATTAAACATTTGAGGGAGTGGAATTGTATTACCACATATGCAGTCTACCTCCGGTGGGAAACCATCTAGCACGGGGTCACGGAGGAGGTGAGGGCTGACAGTGTCCTGGATGACAGAGATCACCGTTAGCATGAAGAGAAGCAGGAACTCAGGGGAGAAATAGAGAACACTGAGTCCACCAAACTGAATCCAGACTTAGTAACTGGAGGGGGCAATTTGGAGAGGATGGGGAAAAGCCAAAACTGACTCTTGTGTTTTGAGATGGTTCCATTGGCTAAGGTGGGACATGTAGAGGGGAAGTGGGGGAGACAGGAATCGGGCTTCCTTCCATCCCACCACCCACAGCAGATACCTGGACTCTAGGTGCACCTCAGGACTGACGGCTGGGTGCCAGAGATAGATGCTGAAGGGACCTGACGCCCTCTAACCCTTGCTCAGCTGCATCTCAGGCCACCAGCCAGGCACTCTCCCTCCGCTCATTTCAGACTCGGTGCCTGGCAGGTGTAGAGAGGGGAGCAGAGGTGCGTGATCTAAACAGTGGCTGCACTCATCTCAGCGTGGAAGCATAAAGGTCCCTCAATAGCTAAGTCAAAGGGGAAGAAGGCAGGCCTGAGGGTTGCCCTCCGAGATTCGAAGGCACAGCATTGCCCTAGGAAGGACCCAGCCCGCACAGGCTCAAGACAAACAGGCCGTGCAGCTCAGAACCCCACCACGGTTTGCGGGGACCTACTCGCCACACAAGACGGAAGTCCACGTCCAGGCCCACGGGAGGGGAAGCTGTGGGACTCATCTTGCTCCCAGTCCTCCTGGAGTGCTCAGTACAGAACGGGCAAGCAGGCTGGCTTTAGGCTCGATGAGGGGTTTTCTAGAAGACTCCAAGGACATTGTCATCATTCTCTGCTGGGAGTGGGGGGACCTGAGGCCCAGAGAGGTTCAGCCTCTTGCCTGAGGCCACACAGCAGGGCTGGGGCAGAGCCGGGAGGCAGCCCAGTGTTCCCTGAGCCCAGAGCCTGTGCATGGTGAGGCCTCTGGCTCAACAGTGCTGCCCCCACCTCTGTGGAGAGAAAGTGGTGTGGCTGGGGCCACTGAACGCCCTGGAAAGCCCTGGAAGCACTTCAACCCAATCTCCCGAGGGCAAATGGGTTTAGAGGTGACTGGAGTGGACGGCGCTGGGCTGTTCAGGCAGTACGATCCGAGCGCACGTCTTCGTGAGGGGTCAGGGAGAAAGGGCCACGGGCCGGCTGAGGGGCTGAGGTTCTGCTCTTTTTGATGTGCAGCTTTGGCATTGGTTCTCTCCCGCTCTATGACCTGCTGTAGCTCCCCCTGGCTACGGCCTCTGGTTAATATTCAGATGATTGTTATTATTATACTGGCACTGTCTCTGGCTAATAAGATTAAAGAAAGGAAAGAGGGGAGAGTCTGGAGACAGAAAGTCCTACCAGGAGGAACAGGAGAGTGCACTTCGGGGCAGGGTTTTCTCACTGCGGGCAGCCCCTACTCCTCCCACCAAGTTGTGAATCCAGGAGCTCTGCTTCCCTGTAGCACCAGGTAACCCTGCCAGCTTAACAAATATTTCACTCCTCATAACACTGAACCTTGGATAGCCAGAGAAAGAGCAGATGCCAGCCCTCCCTGGTGGTGCAATGGGTTAGGACGCAGCACTGCAAGCTGGCTGCAGCCACTTCAATGCCAGTTCAATCCCCAGCCCCGGAGCTGACCCACATGGCATGGCAGACCTCTCCTGACCTGCCCGCTGCTCCCCTCAGCAGTGTACTTCGTCAGTCGGCCTGTTCTGCTCCCCTCTCTGTCTCTGGTGAATCCTCTCACCGCCCCTGCAACTCTGGCCTATACCCCCGTACTGCATACATAAATAAAATCTTAAAAAAAAAAAAAAGAGCAGATGGCAAAAGCAGCAGATATCCAGAGCTTCCTCCTTATTCCATCCAAGAGACAGGTCCAGGCTCCAGCTCACAGACAGCCACTTAGGCAAGAACTGTTCAGTCCCTCAGTTTCCTTATCTGTCCAATGGGAAGAATGCCACACCCATAGAGGAGCCACTTGTCAATGTTCTAGTGAGGTCATGTAGGTAAAAGCAGATATGCATGTAAATAAATAAAGTTAGTATAATAACTGACATCTACGAAGCACTCAGAAGGTAACGAATATAGTTTATAAAATATGCTACCCTTACATGACGTGAGTAGCAGCTTTTAACAAAAAAATTGGTGTTGCAGTGCTCAGCCCTCACTGATTTTATCCCCAGGCTGGAGACATGGGCCCCCGTGACTCAGAAATGTCAGAAGATGAAACAAATTCCTTTCCATTCCATTCAAGAAGTTATGAATTGCTGTTCTTTCTGCTACGAAGGCTCCTCATTATACATTGATACAGAGCTAGATAGACAGCTTGTGTATCACGAAAGCAAAATCTGAATCTGTTTGAATTACTGATGGCTATTAAAAAAAAGAAAAGAAAAGACAAGGCAGAAGAACCTGTTCTTCTTCCACAAGTCTCTGCTTGCGTGATAGACGTCCATGGTGTCACCTCGGGGAGATTTCATTATTCAGCAGTTTTGGGAATGAGTGATTGATGTAATTAAAGTTATTGGTAAAGAAAGATTCAGTTACCAAGGAACAGATGAGTCAGCAGAAACTTTAAGTAATGAAATAATGTTCTGAAGAGTGATTCTTAAAATAAGCATTTTATTTACTTAGTTTTTTTAACTGTAGACATCTTAACCGTGGCAGGTCAGCAAAACAGTGTAAAGTGATTAAGAAGTGGGGAAAGCATGATGCAATTTTAGAAATTCTCTGATGAAGTCATTTTCAATCATCTGAAACCAGATGTGTTAAGTAATAATGGAGCCTTGGCCCTGTGCTTTGGAGGGTTCTACTTACACGATCCCATTTAATCTTCACCTCTCAGACAGGTGTTGTTATTTTCCCTGTTTTGTGGAGGAAGGCTTTGGATATCAGAGAGGTTAAGCAACACCCCAGGGTTGCACAGCAGGCTATGGAACAGCCTGATGCTAGAGCTCAGCTTCCAATCACCGCAGGTCCTCTGGGTTTTTAAGTCATTTAGCCAGGTCCCCTAATACTCCCAAGATAACAGAATGCATTCGGGATTTGAATTCACATCTGTCTGACCTTAGAATTGTTTCAAAATTTGTATTTTTAAAAGTGATTTATTTATTTATGCATACAGAACTGGGGTACAGGCCAGAGATGCAGGAGTGGTGAGAGGATTCACCAGAGACAGAGTGGGGAGAAGATCAGGCAATTGTACACTGTTGAGGGCAACAGCGGGCCAGTCAGGAGAGGTCTGCCACGCCATGGGGGTCACCTCCAGGGCGGGGATCGAACTCATGCTGGCTGCGGCCAGCTTGCAGTGCTGTGTCCTAACCAATTGCACCACCAGGGAGGGCCAATTCATATATATATATTTTAAGATTTATTTATTTATGCATACAGACTTGGGGTACAAGCCAGAGTTGCACGAGCAGTTAGGGGATTCACCAGAGACAGAGCAGGGAGCAGAACAGGCAGATGGACGAAGTCCACTGCTGAGGGGAGCAGCGGGCTGTCAGGAGAGGTCTGCCACGCCCTGTGGGTCACCTCCAGGTCACTCATGCTGAAGTGGCTTTAGCTTCTGAATGCTGTGCTTTAACCCGCTGCGCCACCAGGGAGGGCCCACAATTCATATTTTTATGGGAAAATACAAGTAAGGACCCAGATTTATTTTCATCTGCCTTAAGTGACACCCAAGGCACCCTGGCTTTGGGCTCTATGGGTGCTATGGGCTGACAGGGCAGGGGGCTGAGGGTGGCCCTGCCACAGTCACAGAGGCCCCATCTCGTAGGCAACAATGGAAGGAGGCCTCAGAAGGGGCCCGTGCCCCTTGGCGCGGGATGCATGTGAGGCATGGCGGAAGGGGGGGCCCAGGGGGCTCCACAGCCCCTCCGCTGGGTGACTGGAGGAAGGAAAGCAAGAGCGGCTGACCTGGGTTGGGTGAGGGCTGGGTGGGAGTGGAGGGGTGACTTCCGTCAGAGGCGCTTTGAATTTGAGTGCCGAGACCCTTCTAGACACCCGTGGTTGGGGGCTGCGGACAGACTGGCGGGCCGGATGCCACGCAGGTGTCCCGAGGGCCACGGGGGTCAGGGCAGGCCTTCTCGGCAGGTGGGGGCCCACCTGGGGATCACAGGCCTTGCTGGAGGCTCCCACCTCAGAGCAAAGAGAGGGTGTGGGACACAGTTGGGGAAGAGACGGTAACTGAGTGACAGACTAGCTGGGGCCCCATCAGCCCCCGCACTCCCACTTGCCCGCCCCCAACAAAATTACCACAATGCCTGTCGGGGGTGCTCAGGAAGGAGGGGAGGAGGGCGGGAACCCCAGCTTGTGAGAACCCCAGCTTGTGAGAAAGGGAACATGAGGTGCCGAGACTCCTCAAGGGGGTCGGCACCCACCTCCTCAAACTCAAACCTACCAGCCCTCCGAAGAAGGGGACCTCCCCCAGGAAGGAGAGGAGGGGCCCAGAGTCCTTCGAGGGACCAAGAGCAGAGTAAGAGTCTTGTTGGCTGTGGCCCCTTCGCTCCACAGACCAGAGGCAGATTCAAGACGGAAGGAAGGAAGGAGCTGAGCAGATTTGGGAGGTGCCTGCCATTTCCATCGGCCTGTGGGGTGTCCCTGGGAGGACCAGCAGGCAAGGGATTTAATAACAAAGGGCCCCCGCCCCCACCCCAGCTCTGTGGCCAACCAGCTGGGCGACTTGAGCCAGTTGCTGTGTCTTGGGGCCTCGGTTTCCCTATCTGTGACTGGTCAGTGGCTGCCTTCCTAAGTGCGGTCAGGTGGTTGAGGTTGTGCAGGTGGGGTGAAGAGATGCTCAGGTGGCCTTCATAATTTGGGGGCAGCTTGCAAAGCAGGCGGGCTGGGGCTGGGGAATGTCCAGGGACCCCTGGAGACCCAGAGGGAGCCCAAGCTCCACGGAATCAATTGGTTTTTTCTCATCGTCTTCCATGGGCGACAGGATATACCAGTTTTTCACCTATAGTAGCAGCACAGATATTCCTCTTCCCAGCAAAGAGATGGTGACATGGCCTCTCTGGTGGCACCACGGGTTAAAGCACAGCACTATGACCATATCGGCAGCCCCTGCAGCACGAGTTTGCTCCCTAGCGCTAAGGAGTGATCCACAGGGGCGGATTTCGGTAGATCCACCTGGTCTGCTCCCCACTCTGTCTCCAGTGAATCCTCTCACCCCCACCCCATACTTCTGGCCTAGACCCCAATTCTTGTATGCATAAATATAATAAATCTTAAAGAAAAAAATAGATGGTGACAGAATGTGAAGGAAATGATTCTGTAAATAGCCATTTCGAGAGTCAGAGGCATCGACAGAGCTTTGGGTGGGGCTGTTCAGGGAGGAAGTTTTGGGGAACACTGAGCAAAGAGAAGACGATTTCCTGGAAGTCTTCCCACCTAGGGGACCTTTCGAGATATTCCTCACTCATGTTCTACACCTGTCAGGCCTTCCCCAGGTCAAAAGGGAAAATTCTAAAACTAGCGTGAAAAAAACCTGGAGGGAAAAACAGTTCCTCCCACCCACTAAAGCAGGTCAAGGAGGTGGCGTTTATTCTAAATGAGAATAAACTTGTCGCTAAGTCACAAAGCATCTGCTCCTTGCTGGGGCTCAGGAAATTCGGCAACGAGTGAGCATTTCTGCACGTATGTGTGTTGGAAGAAGGGCCACGTCTTACCACAGGGCTTGGATTTAGATGCTGAATACAAATAGAGGCCAAACCTACCACACAAACAAACAAACAAAACACCCTGGTGGTTTAGGTCTAAAAAAATTAGTCTCAGAAATGACAACTGTGTGTTAAGTCTGATGTCAAACCGTGTTAGCAGGGAAGGTATCTGGGCTGCTGGGAGCTGGGAGGAGATTCGGAAGCCAGAGCTCACGGATGTCTCACTCTGCTTGAAAGATGTCAAGATGCTCTTCCTAAGGGCCTGTGGCTTCCCTTGGGGACAAAGCCACTGATAGATTCACAGAAAAAAAAAAAAATCCCCAAGCTGATGCCCGTCTATACAAGACAAGGAGTCTAGAAAAAGACTGAGGGAAAAAACCAGCAGAATGAGACATCAGAAAAACAAAACCAAAAAAGATTTGAAATAAATGCATGCAAGACTCATGACTGGGGGCCTGGACCCCAACTCAAATCTGCTTACTGGAAGAGGCTCTGTAAAGCGATGGGCAGAAAGGGATGCATTTTTCTTGTGTGGTGCGAGGTAATTGTGGGCAGTTGGATGGTGCCTTCCGTGGGGGGCTGAGCTTATCTTTTGAGAGAGTGGTTTTTTGGGGAGGTAAACACTCCCTGGTGGGAAAGCAGGCTCAGCTCGTGCTGGCTGCTGGGAATCTGAGAGACAGGGCAAGGCCTGGCTCCCCCTCATCTGTACTTCACACGGAGGCCCGTGGAGCGGCCTTCTCCCTGAGCAGTATTTCAGGAGGGCTAAGATGTTTCCCGGGGCCCAGCCTAAAAATACCTCCCCTGACAGCCTGTCAGTGTGTTTGAGATCCCACTATTATAAATTCATTCCTCTCTGTGAAGGCATTTTGTTGTCAGGAGTTCTCAGTGAAGATACAAGCACCTCAGAGCACTGGCCCGGGTGAGGCAGCGGGACAGCACAGCCCAGCAGTGGGGGACCACGACCCCCCTGAGGTGCTGGCCAAGCCATGTGACTCTCTGAACCTGTTTCTCCACTTTTTTTTCCCAAGACAAGAATGAAAGGGAAGACCGTGGTTTAGAAAGTTCTAGTATGGGTGGTTTTAGCAGGGGGTCTGCTCACTTTAGGGTTTGTTCTGACTGTGCCCTGCCACAGGACACCCGCTTGTCCACCCGGGGGACTCTTCCAGGCCAAAGGGCTTGGGGTCAGGTCAAAGAGAACCTTACTCGTCCCCTCGTCTGAAACAGCCCAGCAGATGGCATCCCTACAACCCTGGGCACTCAGGCCCAATCCTTGCAAGTACCAGGCTCCCCTCCTCTCACCCCTGCATCCAGCCCACCCGCAGAATCAGTTGGCGCTACCTTCCAATGACAGTCAAGTCGCACCATCGTCTCCTACCTGGCCCACGAGAACTGGACCTGACTGGTCCCAGCTTCTTCTTACCACCCTCCCCCCCACCCCCGCCACTCCCAAGTCTTAGCTCTTCCGGTCTAGATCTTACCATTTGCCTCAATTCTCTCTCACCTTAAACCCAAACACCTGACTGGGACTTTCAAGTTGCCATATGACCAGAACCTGGCTGTGGCTTGGCCTCATCTCCCGCCACCAAGGCTCTTGCTTGCTCCTGCCCTATGACCTTTGCACTTGCTACCCATTTGCCCAGAACCTTTGCCCCAAACACCTGCTCGGCCTATTCCTTAACTTTTTGTCAGGTCTCTGCTCAAACGCGGCCTCTTTAGGGATGCTTCCAGCATGCCCTGGCTAAGAGAACACACTCCCGTGTCCCTCCCATGTCCTGGCCCGACCTATTTTCCCTCCTAACACTCATCACCTCAAATTATGATAAGTCGTTATCACACTCCTGTAGCTTGTTTTTCCTTCTAAAATGTAAGCTCCCAGAGGACCAGAGTTTGGTTTTGTTCCTCGCTGCATCACCAGCACCTACAACAGCCCATTTAGGAGAT
>NW_004567140.1:4124927-4133905 GCF_000260355.1 Condylura cristata | reverse complement strand
CTGAGGCAAGGGAAGGAGCTAGAAGGTCCTTATGGACAGATTCCAAGAGACAAAGGGTGGGCTGAGTGGGGAAGCTCTAGACTGAAACTTGATGCTGCCCCACAGGTAAGTCCCAAGGCAGGCCTAGAGGGCGCCCCAAAGCTCAGCTCCGATGGGGTCATTCCCCTGTCTGCCTTCCCAGACTCCCCAGTGTCTCTCCATCAAGCCCCAGAGAGCGAAACCTGCTCAGAGGAGGGAGGAGTGGGGAGAGGAATGCTAGGGAACCGAGGCCACTCTGGCAGGATGCTCCCCACCTCCCCTCCAAACCCAGAGCCTCAGCCTCTCCCCTCCATCCCCTTTGGCTAGTGAGTGCCCCCCTAAAATGAAGTCTGAGGGCAGCAAGACCCTCTTAGCCTGTCCTGGAAGATAACTGTACCACACACACCAGGGTCTTCATATCAACAGGGTGGTACAGGCTCCTTTTGGCACTTGAGGCCACGAGGTTCAGAGAGGTTGTTTGATTTGCTCAAGGACACACAGGCAGAGGTAGGACCCACCCAGGGCCCAAAAGCCAAAGCGGTAAATGACAACGTCTCTGGCGACAGTCTCCCTCCTCATGCAGCCTGGGGTGCCGTGCACCTGTCCTGTGAGGCCCGGGAGCTCGCTGCCCCAGCGTGGGCCTGCAGCCACCAAACTCCTGGCCTCTCCCTTCCCACCAAGGCCCGCGCCGCCGACCTGCAGGGGGCGATGGTGACTAGGCTGGAGCCTGTGCCCTAACCTGAGGGCCCTAAGCGGAAATCAGCTAAGGTCAAGGAAAGCGCGCTGGGCTAGATCCGCGAGCTCAGAAACCGCGCAGGCCCTGAACTCTGGAGGAGAACCCCAGCTGCGCCGAGCGCGGCCGCCAGGCCGCCGGTGCGGACCGGAGCTCTCCAGCCCTTGTTTGATGAGCAGCGGCCAATAAATTCATTAATCATCATTTTATGCCTCATCAAACCCCCTCCAAGACCCTCCATGGGAGTTACACAAATTAGCCCCTGAAAAGACAGTAATTTCAGTTTAGCGAGGTAAGTGCTTTCTGATGGGCTCGGCGCACAGAGCTCTCCTGACAAGCCAATCCATCAGCGCGTTGGGGCCGGGGCGCGGCCCGGACGCCCTGCCCAGCCGGGCCTCACCCCGGGCAGCTCTCCCGGGCTCCTGGGCGACTGTCCCACCAAGGGCACCCGCTTAGCACCCATCCTGCGTAGGCTGAATCATCGGACCTCTTGTCCTCGCCCACCTGACTTCTCTCCAGCCCTCCTGAACAGGAGAGAAACTTTGGGGGGGAAACTGAGGCCCCAGGTTGGGGAATGGTCCTGGCTAGGGTGGCGGGAGGAGGTCGCCGCTGGAGCTGAAGTTTTGAAAGCTGGCCCCAGGGAGAGAACCAGACACCCCTTTTTCCTCCGAAAGCTTGGCTGTCTGGGGGTTCTGCGATGCCTTGAAATGAGGAAGTGCCGTGTGGGGCAGGCACATTACTGATCAGAAAAGGTAATCTGTGGCTCTCCGCTGATTCTGAAAGAAACTCCAGGTTCCAAATGAGGGTAATAGGGGGCAGGGGAGCGGGTCTAAGCATGCCCACAGGATCTTGGGAGTGGAGGGGGTGGTGGCAGCGTCGTGGTTAGTCCTTTCCACCGGCTCTCGGACCTTTCCGTGAATGCCAGGGAGCAGAGCTCGAAAGGACTTGACCAGCGAGGCTGGTAAGAAAAGCAAGGGGAACAAACCAGAGAAAAGTGCGGTTCCGGAGGACATCTGCAAGCGCGAAACCTATGCCTCCTCTTCTCACGATCAGGCCCCGGTGCACAAAGATCCCGGGGGGCACCAAACCCACGCACCAGGGCCGCTGGCAAAGGAGATGGACGAGGAGCGGAAGCCCAATCCGAGCCGACCAGCCACACCGCTGCGGCCATGGGGAGATCGAGAGCCCAGCAACGCGCAGTTCCTTCGTTAGCTTCCCCTCCACGCGGCGCTGCACGCCTCGGAAAATAAGTTAGCAAACGGGGAGCCGTTTATCTCTTTTATCTTGGGGCCTGATCCAATTAAATAAGTGCACATTTACATTTGCATCCATCAGGCGGGAGCGTTAAGAGCCCGGGGTTTGCTCGGAGCAAATAAAAGCAGATTTCACTGGGAAAAGTGGCGTCTGGGCGCGAGCTCGTGCGGGCGCCAGAAACGCACACCGCCCGGCAGGCGGCCTTTGGGGACTCACGGTTGGGGCTTTCGCACTTTGGAGGCCAGAGACTCCCCCAAACCCTGGAGAGGCCCGTCAATGCAGGGATGGGGTGGGGGGGGGTGTTTGCAACCAAACCTGTTAGGCCACAACCTGGGCCCCGCCTCGTGCTGGGGACCCAAGTCACTTTGGGCAAGAAACGAAAAGTAGGCCAGCTCTGGCCGGGTTGCAAAGACAGACCCTCGGGCTGGGCCTGAAGGCAGTGGCCCAGCTTTGGACACTGTGGGGGGAGGGCAGGCGGCAAGGGCCCAGGCAGACCCGATAATTCCTCCTATTCAGTGAGGAGGGGCGCGAAGAGCCAGGGCGAGAGTGCGCTTGGGATTTTCTCCAGTATCCCTGCACCAGGGAAGACCAGTTGATGTTACCGGTTAGCGCTTTCTAGAGGGGTGAAGGGGGCGCCCAGGTGTGCACCTCCGAGTTTGCCGTTCCGACCTCAGTCAAGGTGCGTTCGAAATAGGAGGGTTTGCAGCTTTGGGGGGAAGTTTTGTTTTTGTTTTTCCTTTTCTATAGATGTCCAACCCGCAGGGCAACAGACAAAAACGGCCTTCAGGGGCGCGGTTGTGGGGTAGACCCCGGATATGCCAAACCTCAAATTAAACAGAACCGCGAGGGGTCGGGAGCCGGGTGGAAAAAGCGAGCAGAAACCCAAGTGCTTACACCTCCAGCGGAGAGAGAGCGGCGGCTCCCCGCCGGGGCGGCGCGGGGCTGCGGCCCCTACCTGAGGCTGCTGCAGCCGTCGGCTTATTTCTCAACTGCCTGCCTCCCGGTTTTTGAGTCTGTGCCTAAGTGGTGGCAGGAATCGTCGGATTAAAACTGCTCGTCGCGGGCCCTGCTCTGCAAATCCCGCGGACTAAGTGGTGCGGGGTCCCGGGCCGCAGCGAGTGCTGTGGTGTATGTGGCATTTTGAGTTTGGCCAACTTGGGGTTCAGAGTTAAGTCCCGTCTGTGGTTGGGGGGCATCACCCGGTCTAGCCTAACTCCTCCTCTCCGCGAACCGCGTGGCGCCCCGGAACCAGTAGGCGGCGCCCTTCCTGAACTGCAGCCGCGTCGGGCTCACTCCTGGGAACGCAACCACATTCCTTTCACTTTGGTTAATTCGCGAAGCTCTATTCCGTTTCTCTGCCAGAGTTGGCTGGTAGTGGTGGGGACAGGTGGGCCGCGAGGCAAGGCAAGAGCCGAACCCGCACGCACGACCCCACCCCGCTCCTTCCAGGCTCCCAGAGCTGCAAGCCGCAACTGGAATGAGAGGACCCTGGGGATTTGCAAACCCCGAGGCCTCGAAGCAGGCCCCGCAGCCCCGGCCAGAGAACATTTAGGGACCTGGCACGAGGAGCAGGAAGGAGAGAGACCCCGTTAGCACTCTCCCTCCAATGATTGCGTGTGCGCCCTCGGGAAACAGCCTGATTCTCTGCTCGGTCCCGGGTTTGGCGCAGCCTCAGGGGACTGTCCACTTAGACCCCGTTCAACGATCTGGCCACCTCAGTGTCCAGGGGGGCAGCGCCTCTCAGTCCCTAAATGACATACTAGTTGCTCCTTGGGCACGGGAACCAGAACAGGAGCCAAGCGCAGGTGGGAAACGCCAGCGCAGCCCAAGCACCGAGCCTTCTAGCGCCCCAGCGCGAGCCCGCAAACAAACCCCGACCCTAACTCACACAGGAAAATTTCCCGCAGCGCCTCCAAGACGCATCATCTCCAAGATGGCCCAAGACGCGGCCAAGCGGAGGCTCCAAAAGGGATTTGCACAGACGCGCAACGACTTCTGGGGCCGAATGCGGGAGACATTTCCTAAACCCCCGAACCCCGATCAGTCCGGCAGGCGGTCGCCAAGCTGGAAAGGCTGTGGACACCAAAAAACCACGAGTCACCGAAACCCAGCTCTGCAAAGAAGAAAACCCCAAACTTAATTGAGGGTTTGCACGAAAGACGAAGGACGCAAAGAAAGCCTGCCGAGGGGCGAGGGGAATGCGGGCCCGGCAGCCACTCCCGCACCGCATTCCAGCGCCCGGCCGGCTTTCTCCCCAGCCTGGAAGCAGCCGGGAGTTGGGGAGCAAAGCCGAGCGGGCTCCATGGAGCGCAGTTCGCGTTCCCAGGCAGCCCCGCGGGCATTCGGCTCCCGGCCCGGAGCCACAGCAGTCACACTCCGGAGGCCCGCGCCGAGTATTTGCATATTCCCGGGAACACAGGGAGGCCTGCAATTTTCTTTTTAAAATCGTTGGGCAGGTTTTAGGGCCAGAGCTTCCAAAACCCCGCAGAGTTGATGTCGTTCTTAAACTCCCTCCTAAGAGAAGGGGACTGGCCTATTCTTCTGACTTTTGTAGGCGAGAGGCAGACTCCTGGGGCTGCATATTCAACGGGGTGGAGGGGGGAGCTGATTGTGAACCGGGCGGTGGGGGTGGGGGCTGGGGCTCGGGGTAGGGCGAGTCATCTCTGGAATTCAATTGTTTAAAAAAATCATTTATAATTAAAGGGACAAAATAAAATACGATCGTCTCATGCATATTTAATCGTTCACACTTCCAGCTTTGAAACCATGTCCCTGCGTGAATTTTCTCACTAATTTAAACTCTGAAGTCGACTGCTGTTCGCGAAAAACATCTGGACAATACAGCTTTCAAACTTGTTTAAATTCGAATCAGCTAAAGGAGCTCCGTTGCCGTCGCAAAAACTGTAAAAGCAAAAACTCCTAGGAAAGTTGGGGGGGGGAGATGTTGAGAAAACCAAGGAAGGTTAAAGTAATCTTGAGTAGAAATGCAAATATGTGCATTTTGATTTAGCCTAATTAAACCGGTGTTATGTGCAAACACATTCTCTCTACGCTCAGCTTGGGTTTAATAGAGCAAATGAATTCCTCTCGCTGGAGTATGTTTTTGCTGGAGACCCTCCCCTCCCCCGACCACCGAAAATTTCCCACGAAGTAAAACACAGGACAGTGCCACATCCTCTCAAAATGGAGACGCACGCACCGGCACTGGCGGCCTCCGCGCAGGGGACTGAGGCGTATCCTGACTTTTGATTTGAGTTAGCATATGCCGGATTCATAGGAGAACGGAAACCTCGGAAATACTTTCAGAGCGACTCTGACACTCTCAGATAAAGGGCAAATGCAACAAGCCAGATTGGGTCCACCATGGTATCATCTAGGCAAATGGCCTCGAAATTTCCAAGGCCTCTCTACCAAAAAGGGTGCTCCCCCCCATTCCCTCCAGGGGTGTGGGGCTGAGGACCGAGAGAGGCTCTGCTGTCGGCCTGGGTTGCCCACAGTTTACCCCCAGCACCGTGGCACTGCCTCACCCACTTCCAGCCCACTCTCCCATCCCCGGCTCTGCCAAGTGCAAGCTTGAAATTCAGGACAAGTGTGACACCTACCTGTGACGGGGGGAACGGTCCCCTCTTCGGTCTTGCGGCCCCAGCCCTGTATCCAGCCTGCCGCCTACCACCCCAACTGTCGCGGATGGAACATTTACTAATTTAATCAAATCCAACGAAGAGATCAACGCCCAATTTTGAAGGGGTAGAGAAGGCAGTGCCTTGGGAAAGCCTTCTCCTTGGCATCCCCAAAGCTCCCCGCCCGCATTAGCCCACAGCACCTTTGAAATAGTAATAAGGGCTAAATCCGGCATAAAATCGAACTCATTAGCAAAGTTCACCAGCTGATTGCTTTGCATAAAACACGACACTGATTGGAAGTAATTAGGTTAAGCGATGGCGCTGGGGTGGTTCCTGTCGCTAGCTGGCTTTGCCATCCTTTCTCCCTTCTGGGCACACATTTGGGTCTCTCCTCCTTCCTCCAGGGTCCAGGCTCTCCCTAGCAGTCCCAACCCGGAGTCTCTATCTGCATTCAGGGCACAGCCAGGCTCCCTGGGGCTGGCAGCCTAATTATGGGTTCCCCCTGGCACACACAGCTCTCGTATCACCTTTCATTCCCCACTTTGGAAAAGAAGTTGCAGTTTGCACCTTTTGTCTCAGGCGATGGACAGTTTATTGAGGCTTCTAAAAAGTAATGAGTGGCTCTGATTATGTTAAAATCTCTTTTAATTAAATATCTTGCATTTTACAAAGGCGGCTGCAGTTTCGTTTATTTTTTTTAAATCTAAGAGTATAACCTGTTTCCTTTCTGTAATAATACTTTAGCTCAGACCCAGAAAAATCAATAGGTGTAAAAAATTAAATTAAACTTGTATTTTTAAACTATGAAACACTTTTTGGGGGGGGACACAAATGTATATATTTATATTACAAAAAACCATTAAATGCCTGTACAGGTGTCTTATTTTCATAATTTACTTCAAAGATATTGAATTATCAATTTAAATACAAAAATGCTACATTAAATATACAGAATAAGATTTAATACAAATCCTTTTTTTAAATTTTCCTTTTCCGCTGGTTAAGACATTTTTGTGTGTGTGGAGATGTTTACATTTTTATGCCATCCATCTCCATGACCTATAAACTTTTTAATAGGAGGGGAAGTTTTTTTCTCTCTCTCTTGATGGAAAAATAACTGCCAAGGCCATGTGTTTAAATAAATTAGCGAGTCCGGGACCCACGCAGCCCGCGTTAAATGTCGGACATACCTTTCTTCAATTCATAGGGAGAGTCTTTGCTCGGGTCTAGCTGGGGCTGGCTCAGCAACATTTTCGGGTCTTTAGCCAAAGCGTCCGCTCGGTTCAACACGGTCTGGTTTAATCCATTGAAATGCGAGCTCGGACCGGTTGTGGGGCCTGGCCCGGGCCCGGGGTGGCCATGAAGGTGTCCGAAGGAGCCATAGTTCGTGTAGCCTGGGTAGAAGGGCGCCGTGTAATACAGAGGCCTGGACAGCACTGTCCCGCCCGGGAAGGGACAGGGCGCCGATGGGGAGCGGGATGGCGCCGGGGCAGGCGACGTGCGGCTGCCTGCTAGGGCTTGCCCAGCTCCCGGGCCGGGGCACGGCGGGCACGGAGAGCCCTCGCTCCCACCGCCCCCGTCTTTGACCTTGTCCGAGGAGGTGGCGATCTCTGCCAGAGACCACAGTTTGGGCTTGGCGAGCACCGCCTGCGGAGGCGGCGGAGGCGGCGAGTGGATGACCGAGGGCCCTCCGGGACCCGGGGGCAGCTCTCCCGCGGCCGGGTGCGGGCCGGGAGCCGGCGCGCCCGCGGAATAGTGAGGGGCCGAGTCCTCCGCCAGCCGCGCCGCCGCCGGCCCGGCCGGGGAGGGCCCGCCAGCGCGAGGGGGAACCGGCAGGGCGTCCAGGCGGCCCTCGGACGGCGGCTCCTTAAAATCCGAGTCGCTGAGGCTGCCCTCTGTCTCCTTGCCCGCGGGGGTGGGCGGCCCCTGCAGTCGTTCGCAGCCGGAAGCGGCCTTCTGCTCCGCTCCTCCTGCGGACAAAACCGCGGTGGTCAGAGGCACCGAGGCGGCGTGCTGGGGCCCAGGACCCCGCCCGCAGGGGCAAAGACCCCGGTCCCCAACCTCCAGGCCCTGCTCGGCACCAGCCCCCCTCCCGCCAGGCCTCCATTTGCCTTCTAATTCCCGCTGACCGCCACCTTTCCTCGCCCACCAACCTGCTTCCAGTCCCTCTGGGTCGACCTTGTCTTCGGGCTTCTGGGGCTCATCCTCGTCGTTTTTTTCTAGATCAATGTTCTCCTCCTCCTCCTCGTCCTCGCTGCGGTTTCTCGGAGTCCACGTCATCTTGTTCTCCTTCTTGAGGCGCCGGCGCGCGTTGGCGAACCAGGTGGACACCTGGGTGAGGGTCATCTTGGTGATGATGGCCAGCATGATCTTCTCGCCCTTGGTGGGGTAGGGGTTCTTGCGGTGCTCGTTGAGCCAGGCCTTGAGTGTGGCGGTGGCATCTCGCGTGGCGTTCTTCCGGTATGCGGGGTCCCCGTAAGGATAAGAGCCCAGGGGCGCCGCGTAAGGGTGGTACCCCAAGGAGCCGGCCATGCCTGGTGTATGGTCGTAGGGAGAGCCCTGCGGGGAAGGCAGAGAGAAGGTGAGGGTGGCTCTGGGTCCCCACTGCTACTCTGGCGACCGAACCGCGCTTTCCCGTGCCCCGCGGTCTGCAGGGAGGGAGGTCAAGCTCCTTCTTCCCCTAGGGGAGAGCTGCCGGCTCAGCCCCAAGGGCGACCCCTCCCCCTTCTCAGAAGGCAGCTGGGGCGCCAACTCCCGACGAGGGTCCTCCTGGGGGTCCCTCAAGCCTTCCCGGCCTGGGCGCCACCCTGTAGGCCCTCGTCCCTTCCCCTGGGCAGGTCCGTCCCGCGTCGGCAGCTTCGGCCACCTCGGCTAGGCCCTCCACCCAGGGACGCCTGGGCAATACTCTGCGCTCGGCGCCGGGACGGCTGCAGTTAGGGCGCAAGGTGGTAGATCTGGGGAAGCCTAGGCAGTTTTCCTCCCGGAGAAGCGCAAGCCCAAAGCTAACCCGGGCCCCCGCACTCCCACCCCTCTAAAGATGTTTCTCAAAACCCAGCCACAGCGCTTTTCCAGAAAGTGCAGCGGGCCGAAAAATCCCGGATGCACCGCAGCTCCTCTGACTTTTCAGAAATTTAATACCGCCAAATCGGATTGCGAAGATAGGATTACGGATTTGCAACATTTTGGAGAACTAATTAAAGGCGAGGACAAATACATTTGCATAGACTTAGCACCCTTCTGCTCAGGTTTCAGGTCTGTTTCTTTCGGGCTACTTTTCCAAACTAGCAAAACCAGATTTAAAAAGCAAAATAAATTTTGCGGGGCGGCCTGGAGATCACGCTGGAACCAAA
>NW_004567140.1:4122651-4124237 GCF_000260355.1 Condylura cristata | reverse complement strand
CCGGCTTCCCGCGCGCCTCTGGCCGCGACCGCCGAGCCCGAGCCTCTGCGCGCCGCGCTCGCCCCGGCTGGGGTTTTCCCCCTCCCTTGGCGCGTTCTCCTTTCCCCCCTCGCTCTTTGCACTGGGGGGCTCTGCTTTTGGCTTCGCAAAGGTCCTGCCAAGATGCTAAGTTGGAAATTGAGGATCCTGACGCCCTGTGCGCGCCCGAAGCTCCTCCTTCCCGGGGTGTAGTCAGTGGGAGGACTGGCAGGAGCCTCTGGGCGGCCGCAGCCAACCCGGCCGCCAGGCGCGCCTCGCCCTCTCCCTCTTCCTCCCCGGCTCCCTCTCCCGCTCGCTGGCGCTCCCCTCGCCCCTCCCTCGCGCCCGCCTCCCCTCCGCGGCCCTCCCCCTCCTGCCCTTCTCCCCCTCCCGGCCCCGGTCTCTCTTCCTCTCTTTCTCTCAGACTCTCGAGCGCCGGCCCCAGGATGACAATCACATCCCAGGCGCACCGCTCTCTTCCAACTTTCCTCCCCTGCTAAGTCGGGGTGGAGCAGCGGTTCCGACGCCAGGCTGGCGCGGGTCACCGGTCCGGCCGCCCGCAAGCACAAAGGGAACGAGGCCGCGGCCCGCGAGCCCGCGAACGCTCTGCCCTCTCCGCGCCACGGAAGATCTCGGAGTTAGCGGATTTCTTGCTCGCCGGGAACCCGGACTCCGAGGCGCCTGCTGCCCACTAGACTTTGGCTTCTGCCACGAGTCGGGGGCCTCGAGATCTGAGAACGCGGCGGAATGAAGGTCCCTGGGAGAGCCGATGGGTGCCCGCGTGCGGGGCGCCCGGAGTCCGGGGCGACTGTCCCCTCTCGCCGGCGGCGGCAGCAGCAGGTGGGCGAGAGACAGGCCTTGGACACCCGCACACGTCGGGTCCGGCCTTCCTCCCACCAGACCCCCAGCCGACGGCGAGGGAGGAGATACTGGGGGCCCGGGACGGCTTGGGGGTGCTCTTCTCTGCAGGGGAGGTAGATAGAGCGCAAGAGCTGCCAGGCGCAGCAGCAACGGCACTAGAGTAGGTCTCCAGCTCCCACTAGCCGCCCCCACCGCGGCCCGGCCTCGAAGCCTCTTTCTCGGGCTTTCCACGGGCAGGTCGCCCGGCCAGGCCGGTGTGCGCGCGTGTGGGGGGCGGCCCCCTCCCCGCCCCACGCCCTCCCCCGCCCCACGTCCCAGTGCAAACACTGCGGCGCAGCGGCCAGCCCAACGCAGCCACTGTTTGTTCAGGCAGACGCTGAGCAGGCACACACACACGACCGCGTCCCGCGCCAAGGCCCACGAAGGCCACGCAGTTAAGGTCAAACGGAGCCTCCGTCCGCCTCACACCTCGCGCCGCCACCAACCCAAGGCGCTCGCGAACTCCGGGACAGACCGGGGCGCAGGGGAAACTGAACAGGGGCGGGCGCAGAGCCGGGCGCCCCGCTGGAGCTCAGCGGGTCCTGGGGTCACGCGCAAGTCGAAGCAAGTCTGCGCACAAAGTTTCTCGCCATGGCTTGGGCGGGCTGGAGACACTCGACTTCCCCAGCTCCAGACCCCGCACCTTCACCCGCGCACGGCCCCGCACC
>NW_004567140.1:4104201-4121981 GCF_000260355.1 Condylura cristata | reverse complement strand
CGCCGGCCCCTCGTGAACCGGATGGACGCGGCGGAGCCCCCGGAGCACCGGCGCCCGCCGGACAGGAGCCGCGTGAGTGTGGGCCTCCTCCGGGCCTCGGTCCTGGGTGGGCGCGCGTGGGCGTGGCCCCTCACCCACGCGCGGCGTCTGGGCCCGCTCGCCCGAGACGCTGATTTCCGAAGTGGAGCCACGGAGGACCGTGCCCCCGAGAATCCGACTGTCACACAGACATCCTCATTACATCACCCCGCCGCTTGGGGCCCCCGCGACACCCCCACCCCACCCCACCCCCCACCCCCTGCACTGTCTCTTTTTGGTGTCAAGGGCTGGAAAGAATCCTGAAAGATATGGGAGCATTTCGAATTTATGGTTCTGTTGCTGTGGTTGTCACCTCTGCTCTACGTCAAATTTGAGGCTCATTTCTTAAGGATGTCTCTATTTTCTGCTTTATTTGCACACTGATGCCTCTGCTGCTCGGCTGGCCGCGGCCGCCGGGCGTCTGAGCTAGACTCGAGTTAATACCGGGTAGGGAAGAGCCGCTGGTTGGCAGACAGACGGGATGCAGATAGCATCTGGCGGGGTTTCTCCGTTTTCATGGGAGAGCTCTCGCGTTTTGGCTGGTAAACACGAGGTTTTTGAACTTTTTATCTGAGGAGTGGGGAGGACCATTCCCTCTCCCTCCCTGCGGGCCCCCCTCCCCTTTATTTATCACCTTTCGGGTTTGGAGCCTGATTAATTGTGAGCAATAGCTGCACCGGTCTCCTGTCACTGAAGCTTTCTCCCCCTGCAGAAGTGGGAGCCATCTCCCTCTTCGTCCAGGTTACCAGGGGACAGTCTTTTTTTTTGGGGGGGGGGACAATCGGGTGGGGGCGTTCTATTGCATTTGTTATCTTTCCGAACATGTTAAACTAACACCAAGGCTAGGCATGCCCTGATTGTTTTTAACTAGGACTCAAAGATACTCGGATTTTAAAAACTTCCTAAGCCTTTATTGGCTTGTCATGGATCCAGTCATGCACAAGTCTTAAAATGTGAAGCTTTAAAGTAAGACCCACGATGGTCTTGCTAAGACGTGGCAGTAAAGCTTGCTCTTCGAGTTTTGAGTTTGGGCTGCACGGTTGTCCTTGTTTAAATCAAGTGCAAAAGAGGTTATTCCTGTTTATTTAGTGTAATAACTGTTTACAGTTAAAACTTTAAAGACTCGTAAAAGTAGCTCTGCTGTATTTTAAAGATCTCATCATTCTTGTGGAAGAGACACAACACCGACACTAGGAAAGGCAACAGATTGCTTCTGTCATATCGCTTTGCTGTTTTGGAGTGTACTTAAAGGATTATGATTGATAAGGCTGTCTTGCCAGAGAATGTTGACACAGGTGTGCATCGTTATCTTAATTAAGATCCTGAGAAAATGTTGTCTATAAAATGGTGACATAAGAAGGGCGGCATATTTTTGTACAGTTTTGCTTTTGGAGAATTTAATTGCACTTGAAACCTGTCTTTGAGCTTCCAGATTTTGTGAGCACTTTGGCAACAGAAGTTTTAGAGAGAAATGATAGTTTACTGTTAAGTGTCCTGGCATGTACTGAAACTACTTGTGGCTTTTTGGCTGAGCCTTTGTCGACTGGCTTTGTGTTCCCTCTTTGTGAAGTAATGGTTGCTAATTTAGAAAGCAAGGCATAGGTAGAGCTCTGTATTATTAAGCAAAGGATTATTAGCATTCAAAATAAACCTGGAGAGGGAGGTTTCTTTAATGTGCAGAAATAGGAACACAACAAAGGGGTAAAGAGCTGAGAAAATGTTTTCCACTTCATTTTTTTTTTTTTTTTTGGAAAAGTCTCCTGGAATACTTTAAGATCTAAAATAACTTCTTATTTCATATCACCAAGTCCTTGGCTATACTGCGTATGGAATGGCTCATTTTTATTTCCAGAAACGGAAGAAAACAGTTTCTCTTTCTTCGGAAATACTGCTCTGTACATTTGAATTGATGGGCCAAGGCTGATAGTATATTTAGCCCCTAATTAGTTTAAGAATCTGAATCGTAACCTGGGTGATGATGAAAATGGCATTACAGTCCTTTATTTTACATCTCTGAATGCAAAAACAATAGTAAGACGGCTGCTGTTGATTTTATTACCCTTGGCTTACCCAGTACCTAATACTCTTTAACATAAGTATTGCATTAAAATTCACCCCTCTCTTTGTAGCCATGATTTCCTGGAAGCTGTCTGTCCAGCAGTGTGTATGTAAGATATGTGAGTGTTTTTCTTTAATATTAAAATTCATTGTAGAGGAGGAAATGAAAGTGGAAGAGACCATAAGCATATGATCGGAGAAGCCAGGTGTAGACCCCAGCTCGCTCCTGTCACTGAGGATAATTAGCCGGCTAGAATTACACGATAAACTAAAATCAAAGAAAGACTTATTTAGATTTGTTTGCTGAAACTAAAACAAGAGCTTTCATTTGGAGATAATGGCTTTACCTATGCCCCCACACCCCCCAACCAAGAAAAATTTTTTCTGACACCTAAGATCAGCATCCTTGTGCTATTGCTCATGTATTATTCTAAAATTTAATATGCAACGTTAAAATAAATTAAATAGGGATAGGAGCTAATTACTTACCACTCATTTTAATGAACAATGCCAGATAATTAGTGTATTTTTTTTACATTATAGAAATCTTAAAAATATTTGAGCATTCTCCATTTGATAGCGTGCATGTAAATGACATCACATAATCCTGAGTAGATTAAACACATTCTTTAAAAGAGATATTGAAAATAATGTCATATTGTGGGTTATTTTTGAACTCGGAGAATAGGACAGCCTGCTTTGTGATTCCACAGTATCTTTATATTTCCCTTCAATTTCTACATTGTGTTAGTTCCTATATCTTTAACATCTTTGTAGTGTGAATGTTAGCTGTTTTGTAGAGAATACTTGCTCTTAATAGAATAGCAGCTGACTGAACTTGTAAAATCTTGGGATTATTTTTTTCTTGTTTAGTAATGACTATGGTTTGCTGTTACAGCACTACTCTGAAGTGTGATACTTAGGACTCATTTCTCATAAATCTGTAGTATTTTTATAGCTAGAGTATATCGAAGCACCAATTTAGCTTGGCAAATTAGCTTAGATGCTCCAAAATTGAAAACCAGTATATTGTAATGTAGTTTGAGTTTAAGTCTTTATTAGTAAGGATGCACTTAACATTTGTTCTGGAGAAAGGAATATAATTTTCTCTTGCAGTTGTCATTTATGTAATCTGTTTTTCTAGCCTTTTCTTAGGCTAATGATATTCCATATCTTGATACAGCCTTTATTTGTTTATTTGCCATAATGTGGAGTGATACCTTGGAGAAAATTAGATTAGCTAGTCATATCTAATATCCCCAAAGCATTTAACTAGTCTGCTGTGTTTCCTTAAACAGAGTCATTTCCATTTTCTGTGCAGGTGATAAATATGATGCCTCCGTAATACACTGGGATGTTTTCGGCGAAGTTCACTTCTGAAGTATGGGGTCCCCTCACATGTTGGCTGAAATTTGTCCTTGCACAACGTCTGGGTTCATCTGCAAGTGAGTGTCCCGGGTGTGGGGGGGTGGTGGGGGGGGTGGTAAGCCCAAAATAGCATTTTCAGTGGTGATTTTACCAAAGTATTTATAATGGCAGTAAGAGACTAAGTACAGAATGTAGAGACTGTTACTTGGGCCTTTGAATATTAACATTATGCCAATACATTCAACAAAGGTTTAGTAACTAAAAAAATGTTTTGATTCATGAAAATACACTGAGTAGAGTTTTTTTTTTACATTTTTAATGATATTGGCTAGTGCAATTTATAAATGCAGTGCTTTTCATACACATCAAGATAAAGATTTTGGTATTTTATAGAAACAGAAAAACTATTTAAAGGAAATATTTTGTTTATACCAAATTAGCAAATTTGATGTGATTTGTTAATTATTTAGTTCTTTTAAGATTAAATTTACTGGGGTACCAGGTAAATCCAAACACAGATACCAAAGTCTTCTAATGACAAAGGGCTGGCAAAGGCGTGCGTAAACATCGCAAGCAGATGAGGAGAGCCATGAGAAGATATTATTTTATAGAGTTTTTGTATTGTCTAGTGGGCAGAGAAAGGAACTGGATTTAGCGATGGAGAATATTTTGTTAAGTAAGAAGTGGGTTGCATGCTGAAAAGGAAGCTAATTTTCTAGAAGGCCTCTGTGTTTGGTTCAGCCTCCAACAATATTCTCCATGAATACTTGCCCCAAGGCACTGAAGTGATTTTTACTGTAATATGAAATAATATATACTTGTTCTTAAATTATGGTGCTCTTTTATGACGGATTGGGTCTTAGGGAGATGGGATTCCATGCCTGACCAAGAGCACTGTCCTAAGAAAACAAACAACACAATTATAAAGAAAATATTAAACAATCTGACTCCTCTTTGTCTTAAGCTTAGTTTCTTTCTTTCTTTTTTTTTAAACACATGGAAAGTTGTCGAATTTAAAAAACAAGAGGATTGGTTTTGTTATTTTCTCCTAAGGGAAAAATGTAGGAGAACTCTAAACATATGTGCATGTTGGTTGAGCTTTATATCTCTTGTCAGACACGATTGATTATTAAAGTTGTGTTCCATGTTTGTTAATAGTATTCAGAGCTATTTCAACGGATGCCCCTTTTTCTAAAATAGGTGTGTGTGAGAGAGAGAGATGGGGGTGGGGGAAGTTCCTCAGTCTTTTGAAAATAGGAAGCAAACATGTCCTTTCATCTGGAGTGGCTGATGATTGATGGATTGAGAAGGTTATACTGAATGTTCTCCAGTGGAAATAGCTAAACTCTGCTTTTTTGAGAGTTGTAGCATTCAGGACTAAAATCAATTGAATTATTGGTAATTAAACTGTAATTCCACGAAGGGGAAGGGGCCGGAAGCTGAAGCTAACTATTGCTATTTTTCTTTTTGAGAATCTGCAGTTCATAATGGACCTACTGTCCTGGCTGTTGGAAGGAGGAGATGCTGAAGATAGGGAGGTAATATCATCTCTTTTCAAAGAATACTTTCTTCTCTAAACCCGAGCCTTTTCTACATATAACAGCTTTATCGAGTAGACAGCACTTTCTTTTAAATTGGGGGTATGGAAACAATCGGATTTTCCTGGGCCCAGTCTTTGAGCTGCTTCTGCTGGGATCTTGGGTTGTCTTGGGAGAGCTGAGACAGCGCTTATAGGCAGCCTCAGTGCCCTTAAGATAAGTTCTTTCTGAGAATCGGGTCTGTGAGGGTGGCCGCCCCCGTCCTCATAATGCCACTCTAGTGCGTGGCTGATGAACAGGCTGCTTAGCTGCTCTCAGGTGCCTGGGATTCTTTGTTGCCTCCTCTGGGGAATGCGCTCTCTGCAGGGCCATTCAGTGCCCAGCCGAGCTGGGTGGGCGGACTGGTGGGCCAGCTGCTTACAGAGGCCTGCCCATGAGCTGTGGGGCCTTACCTGGGCTGTGCCAGGGCACAAGGGTCACACACCCCGGCCCCTTCCTGTCCTGCGTCTCCCCAGGCCAGGGCTCCTACTGCCTTGTCCCTTCTCTTGCTTGGCTTGTGGCTTGTTCTGCAGCTGTTGCAGGGACTGCCATGAGATGAAGAACTCTGCTGTATTTGGGATGATATATTTGATAATTGACCTGTGTGCATTTTCCTTTTCAAAAATGGAATGGTGGTTATTTATATTAAAGAATGAATCTAAGATTCTCAAAGAACAAGGATGATACTCATTTTGTATCTCTTCATATTTTGTTGCCACATTGAATAAGCAGGTTCCATTAAACACAGCGAAATACCCCTTAAAAAAAGAATTTCTATGTTTATAGAGGCTTACATTGTGTAATGGAATTTATAGGGTTTTTTCCTGTTTGAGAATAGAAATGATGACATTTTTGCTGACAAAAATGGCTCCCCCTGACCTCTAGCGATGGAGGGGTATTAATAGAACAATAAAAGCCCTGTGATAGCTAATTATATTAGGATATTGGTGAGTGTGCTAACTACCCTCATTTTCTTCTATTAAAAGAGCCAGTGCACATTTAACAACAGAACCTTCAGGAAAAAAGACTGTTTAATCTTGAAATCAAATGATGTTTTTGGTTAACATAACAGGCAAGGGGAATATCTCAATCTCAGATTTTTTTTTTTGTACTCACGCCTAGGTAGAGGTTGTAAGCAGTTGAGGAAGTCATTAACATGGAGCTTGGAGAGAAGGGTTGATATCAAAGTGATTACTTGGAAGGCAGTTTACATTTGCAAAGCAATTCAATACCCTGTCCTTGGCCAGCTTTTACACTTCATATATTTAGGGTTATTTCTCCTACTTTTAAGATATCAGCCTATGGTATAACTTGTATGTGGGATGCAAGGGTGTTTTTAAATTGACTAGGTCTTGGTGGCCGTCTTAAAATATGCTACAGTATGACAAAGTTGAAACGTAATGTTTATTAATAGAAGGGAAATATAAAATTTAATATCTGGGCAACTGTGACCTTTGAGTCGACTGTACATGTATGCTCTCGACATCAGGGACTACATTTTGTCTTTGTTAGGAAGGTAGGAATTATGGCTAGTCGGTAATCTAAATGTCTTGTTCACTAATTCCAAATTTCATTCTCTATGAGTGTAAAAGTAAATAAATAAATAAATAAAAATACTCAGTAAAAGAGACATGCTTTCGAGGGTGAAATTTTGAATCCCGGCCTAATTTGTTAAGTGGCAGTACAGAGGAAAGCAGTCTTGATTAATTCTGGACCGGGAAAAGGGGCAGGTGAAACTGTTTTCAGCTGGAATTTACTAATGTAGCAACCATTTAAATGAAATGTTTGTTAACATAATAGTGATGGCATTTTCTCCTCCTCCTCCTTGTGGTTTTGTCCAACTAGATGTTACTGTGGCAGTTGCACTGACTGTTAAGTGTTTAAATGATGACACCATTATGTGAAGTGATTTTGAAATGAGAGATTCCAGCCAAGAATTACATCTGCTCCCATCTCCTTCAAATCATACGCTCTGGCAGTACAGATTATGATTGATTTGTTTGTGACAGATTGCAGGAAACAGTCATTGATTTTTCAATATTTTACCTTAAAATTATTTACAGTTGTAACCATGGGGAGGTATTTCCATGGGCTGTCAGCCCCTGAAAGACTAGGATAATATTCCCTGCTCTCTGACAAGACAAATTACCTGTAATGAGCGCAGTAGCTGAAGGGTATACTTTTATTTTAAAATATGTCAATAACCCCAGTGACTAAACGAATATTGATTTAGCATAATGAAGCCTGAGTAATGTGAAAATGAGCTTTTTCAAGGAGCATGGTAAAGACTCTCTCTTGCACTGGTTGGAAGGAGCTTTTCATTCTTTTCAACTTGCTAGTAGAGATAAGGAGTTTTATATGCAAACCATCAAGAATGATAGTGTTTTTTGTGATAACGAGGGTCCAAATATTTTGCCCTAGCTTTTATTGATTCTTTCTCAAACCTTATTTTGAGTTTCACTTTTAGTATAGAATAATTCACAGAATTGCTACTGTGCTTCCTGTTATCTTTAGCCAAATATGATTTTTCTATTTCAACCTCTTTTGCATTAGGACCTCTGGTAATGAATATTAGAATATTATTGTATGTGTGATCATTTGTAGTAGATGACATAATAATTATCTTAAGACACTTCAAATGGGTTATTGTAGCATTTAATGCGCCGTATTTTATGGTAGAATAATTCCCAGTCCCTGGACATCACATCGCTTTCAGTGGGAATGAAGATTAATTCACTGAAGTCTTGATATTTTAGGCATGGGAGCATGTTTTCATTTTTGTCAGATTTTCCTCAGTTTTTAAGTGTCGTTCTCAACTGTTTATGGATTCATATCCCAGTAATACACGAGGCCCTCTGATAAAAATGGCAGTAGAGAAACGTGGGGCTTTATCGTCTAGGAAAGGGCCTGAAGATTTTATGCGTGACTAAATGTCTCCGTATATCTTACTTGGTAAAGGGGAAAGAGGGTAAACAATGCCAGGGAGAGAAAGCAGGACAATCTGAGTATCTGAACAAGGCATCAAACTGATATTTCTTGGGGACCTGACCTATTTTCTGATAACTGATAGTAATAGAATCGCATTAAAAGCAATTCATAAAATCCTTTTAAACATGAAAAATGAGTTGTCGTGGAAGGAGAGGCAGGTGTAAGTGCTCATTGTCTTACCGAACAGCATGGGAAATATTACTGTAAAATGGAAAAATATCAACAGATCTTTTCATAGAAAAAAGGCTAGACAGTAGAACAAAAATTACCTTGCAGCAGTTTGCCCACGGGCGTGACGGGTGATCTCTGTCACTCCTCTTAGTTGTGTCCGGCAGTAAACCAAATGCTTGAGAGAAGCCTGGCCTCTGCTCTCCTAGCCCCATCACCACCCCCACCATTCCTTGCCTTTTTCTAGAAAAGGAACTTTGAAATAAGTATGAGGAAGCCGCCTATGAAATTGGTGATCTGAATTCTTCAACACTGAGTTGTTTTCTTTTATTCGTTAATGTGGTCTCCGTAGAACTTATTATGCCTTCCAGGAAAAAAAAAAAGTTGGATAGAGCTATTTTCCTTATTCGTGTTTTTCAAATAAAACCTTTTCTCTTCTGACAACTCCTGCTAAGAAAACATTAACATTAGTATTTAGTTTATTTTGGAGGAAAACAATAGCTGCTTGAGAGTCAGCCCCCTTGACCTCCGTTGGTTGGTTTGCACAACCGGTGTGTTCACTCACAGCCTGTGTGTAAAGCATGGGCTGAATCTAGAAGATTTAGACTTAATGAATATGCAGATGTCCAACTTTGTTCCTGGGAACTTGCTCTCTTTGGGCTACTATTCCCTGCTCTCCCCTTGAGAAAAAATAACCTGCCTCATTCCTCTGTAGGAAAAAAAAAAAAAAAACTTATAGAAAGTGTTTTAAATTAAGCAGACAGTGGCTAAAACATTTTGTTTTGCGAAAAGGAGAAAACATACCCGTTGAAAAAATCTTTTCCGTATTTTTATCTCGCAAGATCTATCCAGATAAACAGTTGCCTCTGACTTTGTACATACCAATCTACTTAAGTTGTTGTTGTGTTTTTTTTTTTTTCCCAAGGATTCATTTCACTGTGCTCGGCCTGACCTCGTATGATAACTTAATATGGGAACAAATTAGCATATAATTCTATTTTCCACGTGACCCTCAACCAAGTACGGAATTGCGCCACCACTTTGGGGGGTGGTTTGATAGCTGATTGGGCATTCAGTGTCCGCAGGCCCGGTGCATCCTGGTCCTGAGTTATCGACAATGTTTGAAAGTGAACGGAGGAAGCCCTCAGCCCTGTCACAAGTTATTAAAATGCCTCCTACAGGTAGCGTTTTTAATTAGTGTACATAATTGATTAGTGCTGTGTCTTCTTCCGAGCACGGCAAAGTTCAGCGAAGCCAGGGAAGTGTAAATATTGAGGATCCGGAGTGACGCTGGTCATGGCAACTAAATGGATTTTTTTTCCTTCTAGATTCAGCCCTTGGTCTGAAATTTCCTGGGGTCTGTTCAATGTAGATGCAGAGGACATGGACAAACCAAGTACGCAAGTGGTTTAAATACGTTTGGGATGTACCTATTTATAGCTGGGAGCGTTTTTCCCCATTAAAATTCTCAGTTGTCACAAGGAAGGTTTTGCTTTTCGTGACCACCAGTTTTATTGAACAATTCTTAGTGTTGAAGAAGATCACCATTTTCTGTTTTCATCAAAGTTTGGAAAAATAAAGTGAACTTTATATGTTGACTTTTTTCCCTAAACTGTTTTCATTACAGTGACATTTTTACACCTGAGAAAAAGAGGGTTTAAAACAAATGCTTTTCTCCCGCATGGCAGTCTGTATCATTCAAGTAGGTTTCAAATCATTTTCTAATGCATCTCTATTACAGTTAGGGGAGGGAAAGGGCTGGGTCGGTATCTGTACTTATAATTTAATTCTTTTTATTAGTCCCTCTAGAGTAGGGCATTTTCTCCTCGGATGAATCTGTTAGCTCAACTGGCACAAGAAGGCTTCGCCTGAGCTGTGTGTTTGGGGTGGAACACTTGCTTTATGTGAAGCAGCTTGGCGCCCCTCTCTCCTGAGCCCCGGGACTTGGGTAGCCCGAGGAATGGCCTGTCCGCCCTGGGGAATTCTTGCTGTGGCCGACATGGTGGCTACAAGGGAAGAGAAGGTTCCTCAGGGTACCCCGAGCGAGCGTGAGTCCTCAGGAGGGAGCTGGGGACACCCAGGTGGCAGCGACACTTGTAGAACCTGCAGGGAGTCACTCTTCTGTGAGCAACCCAGGTCGAGCTTCACCCCTTACAGGGAAAAGGGAAGCCGGGGCTGTGTGGAATTCTTCCACTCAGGCGCCTGTGGCTGAGTGAATTTATTAGGCTAGAGTATTTCTTTTTGGTCAAACTTTCTATTTTGAGATATTTATCGTTGTACATGGATTGTGCTAACAGTGGAGGCTTCCCCACCCCGCCCCGCGCCCCCAGCTCCCTTTACCCAGCTGCCCCCAACAGCAGCCTCTTGCGCTGGCTGTGCGGCGGGCAGCGGGCAGCGGGACCTTCCCCTTGAGCCCATCAAGACACATGGCCCATCCCAGCCCTCGCCAGCCCAGCTGAGCGGCCACCAGTTCTCCATTCTCTGTCTTGTCCTTGTCAGGAGGTGAGATCGATGGGATCGTGTAGTGTGTAACCTCTGGGTCTGCTTTGGTCACTCAGCATAAGTTTCTGGAGTGTCCACTGTCCCGTAGCAACAGTTTGCTCACGTTTGTTACTGAGAGCTGTTGCAACACCCAGGAGGCCCCCAGGTATGTCTGCCCGGAGCTGGGTAGGGCTCATGGGTCGGGACTCTGGAACGATTTCTGGCTTTTGACGTACAAATACAATTGCTATAAACATTCATGTATAGGTTTTGTGTGAACATAAGTTTTCATTCTCCTGGACTAAATCCCAGGAGTACAGTTGTGGATGATATGATAATTATATAGAGCATTTCTTTTTAAGATAAAGATTGATTTTGTATGGGTAGGAGAGCAGATAAGAAGGGCATCTACATTTTTATAGTGTTTTCCCTTTAACAGGATTTGTTTATCACTTTAAAATATACAGACTATCTTAAATGACATCCTGCCAGATATCAAAAGACTTTTTTCTGCAACTTGGATTTTGTTCTTAATTTTAGAAAGATAGTTTTGGAAATAATTGCTTCCGTGAGGGGAACGGGACAAACATTTCCTATGAAAGATGTTGCAAAGCTGAAGGTAACTTGTGGACATTTGAGGAGGGGCTCCACGTTAGTAGAGACTTGGCATTCATTGATGCGTTGGGGTGCTGTCTGAGTAGGTCGACTCTATTACCTTTTGTCTGTCATCTTGACTGCAGTTTTTATTCGCAGAATTAATTCATCTTTGCAATTTGCGTTCAATGATGCATTTAATGCTCATTTAATTCAACCATATGCACTTAGGGAAAAGAAGGAAATACAAAACATCAGGATCCTTCCTAAAATGACTCCTTAATGCTCAGTGGAAGAAACGGCCCTGTTCCACCCCCCCGGGGAAATAACACTGTTGTACTTAACCGAGGCACAGTGACGTCTGTGTGCAAAGCCACGTGTGCTCGGCGCGGGGGGAGCCACTGAAAAGATTTTCCATGGTTATTTTGACTCTGGCTTTCTACTGTATATGTAGACTTGAGCACACTGATGGAAGCTGTAGCTCCTTTTTCTGGAACCTTCGAGGTGGTTAACTAGTGACGATGATCCTTTGAACAAAAACAAAAGTCAGTGTTACAGATCTTCCAGCTTCTTTACTGAATGAGGCCCTAGGCTCACAGAATTCCACTCTGTCCATGTTTCTATCACCCATAATGGTCATGACCACAGTGACAGAAATGAGCCCTTGCTCTTAAAAATGACCCAGATGAAAGGCACGCTGTCTGTATGTGGAATCTTTAAATGCCGTTAGTGTTTCTTCATCAAGCACCTGTGTTCAAGCACCCGGTGGGGAGATGGGGGACCGGGGGGAGGGGGAGAACTGTACATCCTTGGCCTCTCATTGTAGTTCTCTTGGTTATTAAAAGGGGGGGGGTGGGTAGTGGCATGGGGAAAAGGAAAAAAGAAGCTGAGATAGAGGCCGCCTTGATCATGTGTTACTGGAAATCCAGAACCTTCAGCATTTGGGAGTGAGACAAGGAGAGCTGATGCTTCCGGGGCTGGTATCACAGCAAATGGCAGGTTTGACTTTTGAGGAAAGAGATACGTGATGTGGACAAGGACATCAGATAGGAAGAGGGAAATGAGCTGGAGGGGTTTGCTGGAAATGGGGTGGAATCTGGTCTGACTAGAATTTCCTGGGGCATCAAAGGGGTATATGACAGCCAAAGAGTACATTTCACAGCTTCCTAAGTTTTGGGAGACTCACCAAAAACTCACCAGCAGCATGCTTGTTGAACAGTAATATTTGAATTTTGATATGTGGGTTTGAGAAAAAACAAGTTACTCCTCCTCCTGAAATAAAAGACGCTTGAAAGTGTCTTGCACATTGGAAGACCCCATCTATTTGTGTGTATAAAGGTAGTTTTTTCTTCCTTTGATCTTTGATAAGGAATAAGATGTTTTATGTTCAAATGCATAATCTACAGGACTATAATACTTTCAAAGTTTTGGTGTATTTTAAGCCTAAATAAAAAAAGAATGTAAATTTCTTGGAAGAACTAAAATATGGTCACATATTTAAAAAAGTTATCTTTCTAAGAGTGTCTAGACAATTGATAGCTTGACTACAAAGCTCTTTGGATGTCAACCTAAGAAAATACAAGTATTTCTGTGCATTATTACTTTTTTCAAAATTGTGAGAGAGCTAAGACCATTTCTAAATAGGCATCCAGTTTAGAAGCCAAAACAGGAAATTCTAACATGACATAGGCCTATTAATATGAAAACTTGGAAAGAGGAAGAAATGAAAGTTTCTTTAAATGTATGTAAATCGTATATCTGATCAAGGCAGTTGTAAAAGACATTCCGTAAGATACTCAGGATTTCACATGTAATTACACAGCTTCCCTGATCCCCACCCTCACCCCACCCCCATGGCAGTGTGAACACATAGGCCAAAACTAATCAAGTTTTGTGAAAGGGCTGTTTTAGCTTGGTGATTAAAAAATTCTGGGTGTATCTAATGACCGAGAATTGTGGCATCATAGTACTGTTTATGGAGCAGTAAAAAAAAAAATAAAAAATAAAAGAGAAAGAAAACGGTGCAATTTTAGACAGTGAAAAAATTTTCTTTTCACCAATACTGCAAATCATAGGTTGGTGACCACTAGACTTCCTGACTCTGCCATGATTGCTGTCTTCTCAGTATATTCTTTTAAAATACCAGGCACTTTATAATCTTGCCTATAATTGTTTTCATATATTTTCCCCATGAAATGTTTACAGAAGGACTTGTTGCTAAATGACCTCAACCCACTGCCATGTCTCGACTTTCTGTGTGACATGCTACCGTTCAGACTGTTCAGCCATGTGATCTGCCCAAGAGCCACCTTAAACCAAATCACTCAACTCCTAAAACTGGCGGCCATCGCCGCTGACAGGCTTTTGAAGCTGGAGCAGACTTCTTTTTCCTTGTGAAGAAACTGAGGCCCAGGAAGATGGAATGACCTGTTAGCAGATGCCAATGAGGGTCTTTGACCTTGAGACGGATGTGGCCAACTTGACAATGTTTGTCTTCAATTCCGGAAGTTCGCTTTACCAGTGCTGGCAACACCACCTATTCTTAGCAATCCCCTTTCCTATACACTTGAGAAATAAATGCCACTTGACATGCGTTATCCAAATATTTTGGCACCAGACGTGGGTACTTGTAACAAGTTAAACGTACATCTCAGCGCTGGACTCAACCAGTCCCATTTATTCATTTCTATTTATGCATCTCTACTGTGTTTTTTTTTTTTTTAAAGATTTATTTATTTATTCATACAGAACTGGGGTACAGGCCAGAGATGCGGAGGGTGAAAGGATTCACAGGAACAGAGTGGGAACAGAACAGGCAGATCTACGAAGCTCGCTGTACGCTGCTGAGGGGAGCAGTGGGCGGGTCAGGAGAGGTCTGTCGCGCCATGTGGTCACCTCCGGGGCAGGCGGGAATCGAACTCATTCAGAAGCAGCTTTAGATTCTCAGTGCTGTGTTTTAACCCGCTGTGCCACCAGGGAGGGCCCTCTACTGTGTTTTAAGGTGAGAAAAATAGGGAATTAACTCTGAGTGTATCGTGGTCCTTGAATTCAGCAAAATGGGTGTTGGCATCTGTCCTGGGAATAAAACAGTGAGCAGCACCAAGTGTTTTTCCTTGTGGAGCTTAGCGTCTCCCGTGACGATGGGGTGTCAGTAGAGCGTTCCAGCGGAGTATGGCGAGGGGGACCGTCCAGGTGCTGTGGGAGCAGAGGCACGCTTTTCCGGTTGGGTGAGGTCAAGGAAGACTTCCTGGAAGACAGCGTCATTGGGGTGAGCCCGGAAAGAAGAGGGCTCCGGGCAGTAAGGACAAAGACAATGGGGTGCCTCTGGGTGCCTTGTAGTTGGAGGGGAGCAGAAGGAGGTGTGCTGAGACAGGAAATGTGATGAGGGCCAGCAGGGGCCAGACTGTGCAGAGCATCGTGCCTCCCTCATAGGGGAGCTTGGTCTTCGTTTCGCATCTGCTTCATCAGAGCTCTGTTTTATTTTTTTTTAAAGACGTATTTATTTATGCATATGAGAACTGGGGTACAGGCCAGAGGTGTGGTGGGTGAGAGGGTTCCCCAGAGACAGAGTGGCAAGCAAAACAGGTGGATCCACTGACAGCCACTGCTGAGGGGAGCAGCGGGGAGACGAGAGTTCTGATCGAACTCATGCTGCAGTGGCTGCGGACAGCTTCATAGTGCTGGGCTTTAACCCGTTGCCCCGCCAGGGAGGGCCCTGCGGTGGTGGCTTGAGACAAGGAAGCCAGGAGAAGCAGCTCTGGGGGCAAGAAGACAGGATCATTGTGGATCCTTGCCTTTGGGGTGCCAGGAGACTATCAAAGGGTTTGAAGTTTAAAGACAATCTAGAGGCAGGTAAGGAATCTAATGTCCCATAGGGTGCAGTGATTTTTCTCTTAAAAGGAAAAATCTCGTGGCCCTCCCTGGTGGCGCAGCAGGTTAAAGCACATCACTAAGAAGCTTAAGCCACTTCAGCATGAGTTCGATTCCCGCCTGCCCCGGAGGTGACCACATGGCGTGGCAGACCTCTCCTGACCCGCCCGCTGCTCCCCTCAGCGGTGTACTTTGTGGATCTGCCTGTTCTGCTTCCCTCTCTGTCTCTGGTGAATCCTCTCACCCTCCACATCTCTGGCCTGTACCCCAGTTCTGTATGAATAAATAAATAAATCTTTAAAAAAAAAAAAAGGAAAAATCTCGCAAAATGAGTTTTTCATGATTAAACATTGTTTGTTGAACAACATAGCTACAATCATGGGAAAAACTGTTCAGGGTGGCTGGGCATCGTTTTGGAAAAAACATAGTTCAGATGCAAAGGGAGGGCTGTTCCCAGCTTAGCTGTTCCCTAAACATCTCAGTGAAGCCAGTACACTCATTTCAAGGGACTTGAAGATGGAGACAAGCCAAACATTTCCAAGAAAAAAGCACCTAAGAATAGTTCCGTTTGTAGAAGCTTGAGTTTGGATTGCCCCATATGCTATTACTATTATGATAGCGTTATCTGGATCTTTCCACTGCAAACATTCCCTGCGTCAGTACTTACTCAGCCCTGCTGGGCACTGTGTACAGGTACTGAATTGGTACTGGGGTCTGGGCAGCCTCGGCCAGACGGGGGGCCACCTTAGGCATGCCCCTCCCCTCACAGTTCCTCGTCTGTGGCGAATGATCCATCCCGAAGCTAGTGTTGTATGATATTCCTGTCTGTGCCTGTTTAATGTCACTGCCATGCGTCTGGAGGACAGTGTGTGACTGAAAGCCTGGCATAATGAACATTCTCCTGCACCAGGCACTGCTGGGTTCACAGGCGGATAAGAAGAAAGGGTTCAGTGCTACTCCGACTGTCAGCTGATGAGAGGGGGCTGCAGCAGACCAGCACGCTAGCTCCTGGCTGTTCTGAGCAGCTACAAAATAAAGAGTGATGACTTGTTTGCTCAAAAGAGTGAGGACCAAAAAAACCTGGGGATCCACACAGAGGTTTTAAAGCCGAGTGGAAGTGGGAGCATGGTACTCTGAGATTTTGACTTTGAAAACCTTAGCGTTCACTGAGAAACTGAATTAACTGACTCTTGGTTGTAAAACCAGGCGAGGCCACTTGGTTCTGCGTGGCATTCTTACCGCGGCCCTCATCTCTCAAGGCCGAGCGTCTCTTGCTCTCTCACTAAAGGAGAGCTCATCCTTTTTTTTTTTTTCTTTCGCCTTAAGATTTTATTTCTTTATGCATACAAGAGCTGGGGTGTAGGACAGATATATGGGTTGGGGGGATGAGAGGACTCACCAGAGACAGAGTGGGGAGCAGAATAGTCAGATGTACTGAAAGACACTGCTGAGGGGAGCAGCGGGTGGAACAGGAGAGGTCTGCTGCACCCTGTGGGTCAGCTCCCTGGCGGGGATCAAACTTGAGCTGCAGGGGCTGCGGACAGCTTCACAGTACTGCGACTTAACCCCCTGCACCTCAGGGAGGCCCACAGGAGCTAGTGTGCTATAAACAGAGGAGGCAGGTGTTTCTGTGAGTTCTGTCGTGGTTTGGGGTGGAGACTGCATCCTTGTAGTTGCCCAGAGGGTGTCCTGTGTGCCCAGGAAGAAGGTAGAACACCCGGAAGTGCTGGGAGGGAAGAGGAGTTACTTTCCGAGAATGGAGGGTGTGTGTGGAGGGGGGAGGCTTCAGTAGCACCTGCGAGAGCACCCGCTCCCCCCCCACCTTGGCCCTGCTGTCTGAGTGATCTCCTGACAGTGGAGATATCGTGCCACACTGTTGCGCTCCCCCTTTGCACACTCCCTCCTGCCTCACACCCTTCAGGTTCCCTGTGCCACTGTGGAGGCCGCCCAACGTCTTACCCACAGACTCCTCCCTCCGGCACTGCCCGGGGTGCAGGGCTGGTGGCGCTGGAGTGGACACAGCAGGCACAGCCACCCCCGTGCCTCGCCTTCGCCACCCCTTCTGCCTGGAGGCCCTCCCTCCCCGGCTCTTTTTTGGTCAAGTCCCATGATCCTTTGCTGCCCTCTGAGGAGTCCATACTTGATGGCACAGGCCAGTGTGGGCGACCCCAGGCCTGTGTCTTCATCCAGCGTCTCGCTGTTGGGGAAGGGACGCCCTGAAAGGAATGTACAGATGCAGGTTTTGTGGATCCACCCCCACCCCAGACACCAACACTGCGAATCCCAGCATCACCCAAGAGAGGAATTCGAGGACCCAAGGGTGGAGCTAAATAGCCATTTTGGGTTTTGGGTATAAAACCGGACATGCCGGGCTGAGGAGCCATGTGGAGCAGAGAGACATGTGAAGAAACTGTGCTTGTGTCGTCTTGGCCCTGGACTGGGTGACACAGACGTGGGTGAGACCCGTGGGGAGGTGACTGTGGCAGCGTTTATCTTGATGTTGATGTTGCTCTTTTCCTCCCAGACTCGTCTGACCATTGCTGACCCTTTTCCATGGGTCCCAGCCAGAAGGTGCTTTAGGCTTGTGTTGGGCTTTCA
>NW_004567140.1:4090597-4103336 GCF_000260355.1 Condylura cristata | reverse complement strand
CCACACAGCAGTGCTGTGATGTGGCAGGGCGTGGCTGCGTTGTGGTGGACTGTGAATTTTGGGGAGGAGAGCTTAGCCTTTCATTACCTGGGGAAGGCTGGGGATCTACAGGGCTCCCCATGTCCGTGGTCTAGATACACTCTCCAGAATTTGCCATCTGTAGGAAAAACTTCAAAACTTAGTGATGTCTCTGAGCTCACAGAGTGTTAGAGAGTATAGCAAGGCGTAAATTAAGCTAGGAGATATCAAAGGCAAGCATGCCTGCAGTTACGGCCATATACTCCATAAAACGTTCAAATCAAATAGCCTGTACCTTAAAATCTCAAATGATGACATTACTAAAACCAACACCAGGATAGCAACATGTAGACTTTAGTACCTTCTGCCTTCATGGACTCCATGGAGATCACAGTGAGGGTCACCCTGACACCCCCAAAGCTGCAGTCAGGGCATACTTTGCTGGGGGGATGTCCCCCCTCCGGAGTAAGGCTAGGTCCAGGGGAGCTATAGAGGAGGACCCTGATTTTGCCTCATCTCCTGGTGCTCTTTTGAGTGTCTTCAGAGTAGCAAGGCAGGAGCCTACTCAGAGAACTAACCGGAACAGATAATGGTTCGCCTGGGAACTTTGGCCCCAAGATATGGTGTTAGTTGATGTGTGCTTTATTTATTCTTTTAGAGATTTATTTATTTATGCATATAAAAACTGGGGTGTAGGCCAGAGGTACAGGGGATTAAAGGATTCATCAGAGAGAGTGGGGAGCAGAACAGGTGCATTCACTGAAATCTACTGCTGAGGGGAGCAGCAGGGAGACAGGAAGGGTCTGCTGTGCCCTGTGTGTCAGCTCTCTGGCCGGGGATCGAACTCATGCAGCAGTAGCTGGTGATCACTTGATAGCATGTGTCTTTCACCCCTGCACCACCAGGGAAGCCCCCTGAGGTGTGTTTTATAGCCATTGGTTGCCTTTCCAATCTCAGCCTCCTCTCTCTCTTTGCTTGTGTGTCATGGATGATGATGATGGAAGTTTGATGATGTCCCAGGTTTTTGCCATCTTATTTAGATGATATCCAGGTCACTTGCAAATTCTAACGCAATTCAATAAATTCTTTATTTAGCATCCAAAGTGTCTTATGTTGAAAAATCATTTGAGCCTCATAGAATCATGGGGATCACACCCAGCTGCTTGCACTCGGTTTCTTTTCCTGCAGTGTCTTCTCACGAATGTGGTGTGTAGGCAGATTTCATCCAGAGTGTGTAAGTTAGCAATTTTATACCTCTCTCTCACCATTTCTCTTCAGGTAGATATTTTTCATTTTGAATGTCCAGTTTGAATAGAAATGTTACCAATTTTGAAGAGAACGGCTTATCTTAGTTTTTCTCATGTTTTGAACTTTTATGCTGACTTCCCTACGATGGGCTTGGTTATCGGCCTTTTCTGTCATTGATTCTGTATATTTTCAGTGGAGACATTTAGGTGAAGCTGTATTTATTTATACCACAGTACATTAACCATACACCTATCTAACTACGGAGAAACCACAATCATCTGGAGCCGGAGCGGAGTGGATTCTTCCAGACAGCCAACTTCTGCGAACTCACATTAACTATTTGTGATGGAAACCTGTTCTGAAAATGGATCCCATCTTTCCCTCTTAGCTTGAAAACCATGTATCAGCTCTCTTTGAACTTCGCTGTCACCAGTAAGGTTTGCACTGTGTGACTCAGCTCTTGTTAAAGGACGTGGGTCTGAAGGACGTTGTTTGGCTTTAGGCTTGTTTTTAGTTCTTGTTAGTATTTATGCAGACAGTCCTGTTTCTTCCCTTCCTCTCTGCAGCATCCCCCTGGCCTACCTGTCATCCTCACCACCCCCCCACCCCCCAATCACCATTGTATGCTTCTGTGGGCTTGGACTGAGGCTGGTGAGAAGACAGCCGGAGTGAGAAGGGACTCTGGGGCCTGCTCGGGGTCAGATACCTCACAGGTATCAATAGCGCTTGTCCTCCTGAAACCTCAGGGGCCAATGTGTGGGTTGGCTGTGTGTGAGCCATTGGGTGGCAATGGAGGAGACCGAGGGGCCCCTTCGCTCATGTGGTTGTCCCTTGCAGGGCTGTGCAGAAGCTGACTCCAGCCAGGGTGGGAAGCCTGCGACCTAAGGCAGCTAGTTGAGAACTCCTTAGGAGAGAAATCAGGTTACTGACAGGTCTCGTTTTAAAGTCAAAACTTATCAAATCTCCCTCTATTTGGATGACATCCTCCTAACTCCTCTTCTCTTCATCTTACTTATCCTTTTTAGGAAAAATATTCATTTACTTATGCATACAAGAACTGGGGTATAGGCCAGAGGTGCTGGTGTGTGGGTGTGTAAAGACACAGAGCGGGGAGCAGAACAGGCAGACTGACTCAAATCCACCGCTGAGGGGAGCAGTGGGGAGACAGGACGGGTTTGCTGTGCCGTGTGGGTCACTCCCTGGCCGGGGATCGAACTCGTGCTGCCGTGGCTGCAGAGCTTTAACACCTTGTGCCACCAGGAAGGCCCCTTAATTCCCTTTTCTTAAATTAAGTGCTAAACATATGTTCTTTTTGCTTGAGATTTTTGGGGGGACGAAAGCGAAAGTCCTAATTGTAGAAAAGCCTCTCTATTCCAAGCTGTGGTGGCCTCAGTGATTCTAATTTTCTCCTTTTGTGGCAAACGCGCATTGTTACACAGGCCGCGCATTGTTACACAGGCCGGACACACCTTGTTTTACTTTGGGCGCTTTGCGCAGTCACCGTGAGAAGTGTCTTGCTGGAGGGAGTGGCAGGTGAACGGTCCCTGGCCTTCCCGTTCAGAGCCTCTGGTTCTCTCCCTGGGTCTCCAGAACAAGGCAAGGATCGTGACAGCCCCCTGCTAGAACCAGAACCAGGCGACCAGAGGTGCAGAGGCCACGGGGTCCTATGTGCTCCCAGATGAACCCCACTTGCCTGCCCTCCCAGACCAGTGGGCCCCCCACTAGCGGGGTGTTGGTGAGTCACCCATGCAGATCTGGGCTGAGTAGACCCATGCTGGCTCGTCCCAAGTGACGAGGGACCCCGATCCGCGTGTGGGCCTGGGGAAGAAGTGTGTCATCTCCCACCGGCTGCCATCCTGCTGCTGGGCGTGGCGGACACAGTCCATTTGGAAGCTGAGGACCAACTGGTCAGTTGTGTGCAATGACTTGGGGCCCTCGGACACGAGGCAGTGATTTCAGGTATGTCGATCATTGTCCCGTATTCTTACTGATTTTTTTTTGAGTGTCGAAAAAAATTTTTTTTAAGATTTATTTATTTATTCATACAGAACTGGGATACAGGCTTCATACAGAACTGGGGTACAGGCCAGAGATGCGGAGGGTGAGAGGATTCACCAGAGACAGAGTGGGGAGCAGAACAGGCAGATCGACGAAGCACACTGCTGAGGGGAGCAGCGGGAAGGTCAGGAGAGGTCTGCCACACACCCTGTGGTCGCCTCCGGGGCAGGTGGGAATCGAACTCATGCGGAAGTGGTTTCAGCTTCTTAGTGCTGCGCTTTAACCCGCTGCGCCACCAGGGAGGGCCGGAATTTTTTTTATAATTTAGTTACTCCTACATATTTTATGTCATTGTTCATTTCTGGAAGATGCTGGCTTTCTCCTAAACCTACTTCTGGTGTAGTCTCCAGAAAGTTGCCAGCCTCAGTCCCCTGCACCATCACCACAGGCCCGGGTGCCCCTCCCGCCCCTGATTTGACCTCTCTCCCTCCCCCTCCCCTGCAGAATGTCTCTGATTTATAGTTGCCTGATGATTTTGGTTTTTTATTCACTGTTATTATTTGTCCAGTGTTTTCAGAGAGCCAAGTGTGGTTGGGTTTGGTTGTGTTTTGGTTACGTGTCAGCAGGCCACAAATGAAATTGTTTTGGATAAATTGTGATCTGTTTCTTGATCGAAGCAATGTCTGTATCATCTAGTGTGTTTTCTTTGTTTTTGCTTTTAGATTTTAAAAGATAGCTGCTGGAAAAAAGAGTCTGGCAAAAATAATTTGCACGGCTAGATGTCACGTCATTTGTAAATTCTGTGACTTCTTGTTTTAAGAATTGCTAATGATAGGTTACCTCGAGTTGATGTTTTTAAAGGGCTGTGATGATGTTGCATTCCATATAGAATATTGGAATAACTCTTGAGTGGTATTGAAACCAAGCTGAAGTAAATCTGTAGTTTTCTTTCCATTTTCATGTGTGGGTGTGTAACTGCGGATGAGTTAGACATTGCTTCCTGAGAAGCGAACCCAGCCTTCCTCATCTAAAATGTTCTCATTATCCTGTTTATTTTTTTATTAGAAATTTAGACTGATCTAAATATTGATATTAACAGCCTCGTTTGTCCTATGATTAAATTCATTTGCCAAACACATTAACTAAAATCTCAGAAACAGCAAAGACTTAAACCCTAACCATGGGCACGGGAATGAATAATCTGTCCCTATTATTTTTTGTCTCTCTCCCAGAGTGATTAATTTCACATTCTGTGTCTTATTCCATGAGCCATAATGCGTTTGCGGAGATCCCTAATTCAGTGAAACCTGTTTAGGGGATCATCTCTGTTAGGGAGACAGCTGCCTGAGAGGCATGCCCTTCCCGAGCGTGGATTTTAGATTATGGCCAATCAAGACCCAGAGCTGGGAGAACACCTGTCAGAGACGGTTTTCTACAAGGAGATGGTTTCTTTAATCTGATTTCATTGCACTTCAGAAAAAGGTTCATTTTAAAATGTGGATAAAACAGGCATCTGCTTTTATGATTCATCCTCACCAGACTTTTAAAGCTGAAAAACCAATTTAGTGCTTGCTTGCAACATTATTGGAAGGCAGAGGGGGAAGCTGCAGCAGAGCGGTTCAGAAGGAAGGACTTTCCCAGCCCTTTGATTTGTAACTTTTTCTTCCTGCCAGAGAAATTTAAAAATGTATTTATACTAAATAACTGCTAGTAGTAATTTATCATAATGTTTCTGAGTAAATCTGAAAATCTTATCTAAGTAACTTACAAAACAATTTATATAAACAAATCTAAACATTTATTTTTGAACTTCTTCGTGTGAGTATCATTCGTGATGGAAATTCTTAGGGGCAAACTTTAAGAAATGGCTAAGCTGAGCCGTGAATGCACGTAATGAAACCCGGGGAACTTTCTTCTGCTGAGCAAGCCTCCCTTTATCTGTGAACAATGCAAAATATTATTGATACTGACTGGTGTTTAGAGAAACTGCACTCGACTTTCAACTCTGCCCTAATTAGAGGTTCCGCTAAGTACATAAAACGCAGGTACTTTCCACATCTGTGACTATCAAGTGTCCTATTAGAAGACAAACTTCATTTTGCAAACTGTAATTTAATGGTCTAACTGTGCGGACCGGAATATCAGTTAATTTTCAAAACATTTTATTCTGCTCCAATTAGCTCAGGTCCTGGAGGGCAAAATGACAAGAGGTTACTCGTTCACTATGTATTTAATTAATTGAAAAATGCTCAAATTGCTTTTACAGTTGTTATTAAAAAGTAGAATCAGTGTTGCCAGTGCTCAACCATAATTGGAACCCCAGGGAATTAAATATTTAGCATTAGTAATGTAACAGCACTTAGGACACAAATTTCTATTTTCGTAATGAAAGCTAGACACTGAGTGCAAGCGGCTGAAACGACAGCTGTGACAAGTGAAACAGCCTGGGATATTTCAATAAGACACCTCATTGGACAGCAAGTCCTACCACATTACTCGTTTGTAAGAGATCTGCAAGTTGAATTCCCAGTAGAAGCCCGTTACCCAAGTATTTAGAGTTCTAATTGCACTCCGGGTGAACAGTTGGGCAAATGTCTTGCTGTAAGTGGCTGAAGTGCGTAGAGCTTTCGAAATAATCCTATATAAGTTCACGCCTTTGTCAATTTAAAAAGAGCAGGACTGTCGGGGCATAAAGATCTTGTTTGTTTTAAGTTTAATTACGTTGTAGGCATAAATGCTTTCCGTGTTACAAGGAGGGAAGTTGGCGAGGGGGCTCTAATAAGCTGTGGTGGTGGACGGGAGCGACCCTGAGGGAGTCCCTCCGTAAATTAACTGGATAAAAGTAGTTGGTTAGGATGGAGTTGATGGCTTAAACCCCAGTCATAGAGCTGCCTCTCACTCCCGCATTCATTCTACACAGGCCCTGCAGAGACTTGAACAGCCGCCCGGTACAACTGTTCAACTTGTCAGAATGCATTATGTGACTCCACGAATAAATAGCACTACAGGCTATTTGACTCCGTTTCTCCTTTTCAGAGGCGATCAGATTGATGCACACAACTGGCTTAGGTTGGCCTTATTTTACTTTGTTGATGTCATCTTAGTAATATTGAATTTTACACATGTTACTTTCCTGAACATACACAACTTACATGTTACGGACAACGGAAACAATTAATGGAGACCATTTATTACAGACTCTGTCCTTGAAAAGCATATGATTTGGCCATGCAGTCCACGTTCAAAGTTTTTCAAAGCCATAGCTAAACTGACATTCTCTGAAGCCTAATCATCCCATGCTTTCTGGAAAAAAGAAGTCGCAGGACAAATTTCATAATTTTCTTTTGCTTACCATGCACGCTGTGTTAGTTTTGTGAGAATATATTCCAACTGATAGTGATCTGTTTCTTTCTTTTTTAGAATCGTACAGGCTTTCTTTAAGAGAAAAAGAAAAAGGCAGTTTATTTCATAAGCTCTCCCTTTCACTCTCTCCTCCGATCGGGCTTACCTCCCTGGCGATCACTTTTGCTCACTTTTGGATAACGTATCAAACATGCCACTTTCTGTGTGGATTTATATACCAGCACATACAGGCTCGTCCTTGCAGTCTGTATCCTTCGGTGGGAGGCTGTGCCTTGATCTTTCTCTCGTTGTAGCACGGACATCTTCCTGTTTCCCGTGTCCAGATCTTGGTCTTTCTTCGTGGTTACTGATTCTCATTCCAGACTTGGGGGGGGTCTGTCTATGGCATTTAAGGGCAGCTCTGGCAAATGACACTGCAGGGCGTTGTTGGGGCTGAGTGTACGTCGTACGGACGTGAGGACGTTGCGGACACGTCACAATGAAATGCTGAGCTCACGACTAGTGAGTGATTGTTCTGTGCCAGGCACGATTTAAACCAGTTTACACATACTAACTCATTCCATCCTCACAGTAAAGACATAAGTTGGATTTGCCACCATTTACTTGACAGACGGGGAAGCTGAGGTAGAGAGGTGAAGCAGCTTGCCCGGACACAAGGGACCTCAGCAGGGCAGGCTTCAAGCCTGGAGGGGAGTCGTACACCAGTCTGAGTCTTCAACCAACTGGTTTTTTCTTGTAATTTGCCTCTCCTTATAAGCGAGTTTGAACATGGCCGCCTGTATGTATATATTGCTGTGATGGTTTTTCTCCTCTGAAGGGGTCTGTACATGTCTTTGGCTCATTTTCTTGTAGTATTATCTCATCAAATTACAAAAACTGCCCCGAAGCCTGACCTGGTCCCAACCTGTGTGTGTGGTTTGGGGTCGCTCTGCCCAGAAAGGGAGGCTTTGTTTGGGGGGGAAGACAGAGAGGTCTCCTGAAAAAGCCCCCCATGTGGTCTTTCCCATTGTTACCATCACTTTTCATCTTCATTCTTCCTCTCCGCTTTTGTTTTAGTTTATGTGGTCGGCTGTTTCCTGGGTCTTTGGCTGATGTTTTACTTCTCCTCATTTGCAATAAATGTATCAGGCTCCAAGCAACCCTCTAAGTTCTTAGCTATGTTCTATAGTATGTATCAGCTATATTGCTACATCACCTTTCATAAATGTGTGTCCATCCTTTTACACTTATTCTTTTCTAATGAAAGAGTTATTTTGAAAAGAGCATTGAAAGTGTGGTTAGAGCAATGTTGAGTTTTTTGGGTTTTTTAAAGATTTATGTATTTATGCATACAAGAACTGGGTAAAGGCCGGGGGTGAGAGGATTCACCAGAGACAGAGTGGGGAGCAGAACAGGAAGATCTACTGAAATATAGGGAGTCAGGGGAGATATCTTCTGTGTGTGCCATGTGGGTCAGCTCCCTGGCCTGGCATTGGACTGGTGTTGCAGTGGCTGAGAGCTCGATTGTGCTGAAATTTAACCCCTGTACCACCAGGAAGGCTCCGAGTTTGGGGTGTTTTTACAAGGGGGACAGAAGAGGAAGAGAGATACTTTCATTATTCTTTTCTAAATGTTTTTTTTTCTCATTATACTTAGAGATGGAACTTGTAGTATTCCCGCTTTGAGCAATGTGTCGAGATTTCTTTTTTCATCAAATACATTTTTAATAAACATTCCATACACATTTAAAAAAAAAGCATATTTTCTCTTTGGGAAAATTATCTTCAGTCTACTTATTGTGTCAGACTCATTAATTGTGTTTTCCACTGATGCACCTGCCAGTCTCGGTTCTGTGTGGTTTTCAGAAGTTCTCCTGTAGTTGCAGTAATTGGCTGGTCGGTTTTAATGCCTTTTTATTTTCATGGAGCACAGAGGTAATTCCTGCTCTGCCTTCCTGGTGGATCAGGACCTTCGTAGAAAATGCCCCTCCACTTCCCTGGTTCCGAGGGAAGCCCTGCCTGGCACAGCTCCCCTTCCTGAGCTGTCTCCTGATTTCCTTTTCCTCCCCCTTTCAGAAGAGTCTGGGCTACGTCACATTTTTCTCACTGTCCTTCAGCTACAGCCTCAAGCAGGGAGCTTCTTCTGGCCGTTGCCCCTCCTGTTGGTCTGTGGTTATAGCAGCCACCCCACCAGAGGCTGTGGGTGAGAGCGTCTGCCAGGCTGGGTGGGGCATGCACATTGCCTGGCCCGGGGCTTAGAGGGCCTCGTGCTGGCGCCTGCTTTCCACAGCCCTGGCCCCTCAGCCTCTCAGCTCTGCTGACCGGCCTCCGCCCTCCAGCCTTTCCGGGAGGGTGGAAGACCTGTTGCACCTAAGGCTCTCCTAAACGCCTTGGGCTACTTAAGATGAAGGTGCAGACAAAGGTAAGCAGGCAGCTGTGCCCTCCGGGAGCTTGCTGGCGGGTGAGCTTCACCGTGGGGTGCTCAGGGGGAAGGGACCCCTGAATTTCTGCATCTGGAGGTCTCTTTAGGTTTGGGTCACAAGGGATGAAGCCTAGATCTCCCATCCCGGGAGTATCACTTAGTAGCTGGTGTTCTGGAAACAGGGAGGAGGAGAGGGTCAGAGAGCCCCACACTCACTATGTGGCTGACATCTTTAAGGCCGGAGCCCCTAATGTAACTGCTTCTGCCCTGTCACCGGAATGTACAGCAAGGAGAGACGCGGGAGCCAGGCACCGCCTGCCAGCCTCCCTGCGCGCCTGCGCACGGCCCCTGCACCTGCCGCCCTCGCTCTCCTGGGCCCGCGGGGGCCGCGCCTCTCTCACCGCCGCCCTCCACAGCACGTGGGGTCTAGCTTCCATCGCCCTTTAAAGCCAGCTGATTCCTTCGCCGTTCTCCGCTTTAAAAAATAACTTTGATGCCCTTTAGAATGATTCTGATGTCTTTTCTGCAATCATGTTTTCATTCTTTGTCCTACTGTATTTCAGGGCTTTTGTGATTGCTTTGTACCAGCTTGAGGGAGATAGAGGAAAGGGGGAGGTTAAATGTGGACATACCATCCTGTATAGTTAATTTTCCACAGGTTGTTACCCCCGTCCGATCTTCCAGAAATTAATGTCTGATTTGTTCTTGACTCCTTTCTTGCCTACCTTGCAGTCAAGAAGTATGTCTGTAATTCATCCTCTAATTTACTTACTTAAAAATTTATTTATTTTAAGATTTATTTATGTATGCATACAGAACTGGGGTGCAGGCCAGAGGTGCAGGAGTGGTGAGAGGATTCACCAGAGACAGAGTGGGGAGCAGAACAGGCAGATCACGAAGTGCACTGCTGAGGGGAGCAGCGGGCGGGTCAGGAGAGGTCTGCTGCGCCCTGTGGGTCACCTCCAGGGCCGGAGATGGAACTCTCATGGAAGCGGCTGTGGCTTGCTTGCAGTGTTGCTCCCTAACCCGCTGCACCGCCAGAGAGGGCCCCATCCTCTAATTCAAACCAGAAGCCCCAGGGTGGGCCCTTCCTGCCCCTGCTAAGCACCTTCACACTTCAGGAGGCTCCTTCCTGGCACCTTTAGCAAGAAGTCCCTTTCTTTGTCAGTGCCACCATGTAAGGCATCTCCAGAAAAGGGAATCTTTTTAAAATTTGTAGACTTCTCACTGCCTTTACATAAGGGGGCGGGGGGTTGTTATCACTTCTTTCTACCAGTAAAAGTGACTGATGGTATTTAAGGCAATAACTTAGGAAAGTCTGTGGTGACCTGCTACATGACTGAGGTCAGTAAATCCAAGGGACTCTAGATAGTAGAAGAATCTAGATCCAGGCAGGGAGGTGAATAAAGCCACTCAGGTTCTGTGAGAGAAGAAAAAGAATACGGGAACACAAGCAAAGCAATCTACTTCAGAGGAATTTGCAAGGTCGTGAGCTGATTTAATGGTCACAGGTGTAAGAAGCTTCTAGAACCAAAGTTAAGCAGAAGAACATGAAAGGGGATTAGAACCAGGGCCGTGAAATTCTTACAGCTGAAGCATCTTAGACGAAGTGGTTTGGGGGTGCATGAGGAGTGGAAGAAGAATGAAGGTGTCCAGAGGAAAGAGGACTCGTTCAAAGAAAATCTAATCAGAGTGAAATCCTGCTGGAGACTCTGCATTGGCGTCACTGACTTCAAGGCCCCTGGCGGAGCTCAGGAAGCAAGGGCCGCGCTTAAGAGAAAATGCCTGCTCCCGAGAGCTGCCTGTTGCTGAGAACACAGCGAGGCTGCGGCTGCGAATCGACCTCCCCCTGCGCCCCAAGCTTCGCCTCCAAGATGGTGGAGAATTACCCACAGGCAAACTTGTCATCTTGTGTCTTAACAGCTCAGCCACATCTGTGCTCTGCTGGCCTTACACCCCGGGGGGGGAGAGGGAGCGAAGGCACAGAGGGCAGAGATGACCCCGATGGCTGCAGACCACAGCTGCAGGCGGGAGGCGCCCAAGCCTCCGGGCAGCCCCTCCTTGGGGCGGTCACGATCTTCCTGGCCTACGGCTGACCTGCAGTCCAGTGCCTGGGCAGGAATGATTAATGTGCACTTCCTACCCCTCTGCTAGTACTGCAAATGCTGCAGGAGCAAGTTCCGTGCCTTTGAAGAGCGCTGCCCCCACATGCTGTCTGTGCAGTAAGCAAGTGCTCAGTTAATGCCCCGGAGGACAGAGCCGGGGGAGGCTCTGGGGAGGGGAGGCGCCGCCGGGACCCGGGAAGGAGAACAGCTTGGTCGTCTTATCTCTCCCTTCGGTCTTCAGCCGTCCCAAGTCAAAGGGGTCAGTAGGATGATGTTTTGTAACGGCCCAACTGTGATTCGTGTGCCCAAATGTCTGTCCCTCTGAAGAGCTTTAACCCCCAGAAAAGGCGCTGGATGGAGACCAGCTGGGGACCAAGCAAAAAAGTATGTGGAACCCACCCCTGTCCCCTCACCAACCCTGTGCTGTTTTCTGAGCTGATGCAACAGGTAATTTTTCAGTTGTCAAAACTTTGAGACCGGTTATAATTTGGGTCTGGTCTACCTCGGTTTCACTACAGAGTACCTTACCTTAAACTAGCTGGGTGCTTGTGGTCTCTGAGCTGTGTGGATACGCAGGATGACGCTCTCTGGTCATTCTGGAAGGAGGCACCTTCACCATGTGTGCCTCGCGTGCCATCTCTAGAGGCGTAGTGGTTGGTACTTGGCTTTTCCAGTTTCTCTCAGCTCAGCTCCCTCTTCAGTCTCTAGCCCTTGTGTTCTCACTGCTGGAACTCCCGTCTTCTCTCTCTCTCTCTCTCCAGGTGCCACCTTACCGCTTCCTCAGACAGCCCCTCTGGAATGTTTCTCTACATAGGCTGTCTTTTCTCTAGGCTGCAAGTTGTGGCTTGTATCACGTTCCTCAAATTCTGGCACCTGTTTGATGTTTGTTGAATGAATAAATGGTTTTAGCCAAAGAAGAACTAGGTTGTTCTAGACTGTAAGGAGTGTGATGCTTCCCATCTGCCTGGCCTGGAGGAAGCTGCCACCAGATGCCTGTGTTACTTTGCAATGTGCCACACCCAGGGCCACCGAGATCACGTGGAGAGGAGACTCCATCTGGTCCCCTGCTTGCCCCACATCTGTGTTGCAGCTGTGATAACTCGGTCCCTTTTGGCGGGAAGTGTGTGGAGCGCCCGGGGGTTGGAAGTGGAATTGTATGTTAATGATGAAGAGCACATTTATTGAGCATTTACTAAATGCCAGGCAGCATGCTTTCTGTGTAAGGCAGGCCGTCTCATTTGCCTCTCAGGAGGGGGTATCCCTATTTTGCAAACAAGGAAACTGAAGCTCAGATAACATTAGTTGCTTACTTATGGGATGCAGTCCAGGGATAAAAGAACTAGAACTTGGATGCAGATGTTTGATGCCAAAGCTTCTCATTCTGCTGTTTCCCCTCTAGCTTAGCGGCACCTCAGACTCACACAAGAAGAAAAGGTCACAGGGGAAGAAAAGACATCTCCGAGGAAGAAATGGTCACAGACGACTTCAACTTGGTCCATTACCTTCGCGTTGAGGTGAAACTGTGAGCCTGGATTTCCCAGCCACTGATCACTGGCAGAGTGAGTGCTGCAACGTTGTAGCTGGACTAGAAAGTGCAACTTGCCCAG
>NW_004567140.1:4050599-4089902 GCF_000260355.1 Condylura cristata | reverse complement strand
CTCCAGGCAGTGTGGGGAGAGGCAGACTCCAGGCAGTGTGGGGAGAGGCAGACTCCAGGCAGTGTGGGGAGAGCCGCGGGACAAGCTTTCAACATTCAGCATCCACCCTATGAGTTTTGGGCCAAAATCACAAGCCCTTTCTCCCCACTCCCCTTCTCCACCCCCTTCAAGTTCATGGACCCCATAGTTCCTTCCGTTGGAAAGACTGGGAGCAGCGAGGGTGCCCTGGAAAGGGGCCATTCCACATCCTGGCGCTGTTTTTGTAGCGGCCACATGTGGCCTCGTGTTAAGTAACCGAACACTTCTGCTCCCCGGGGACTCAGCCCGCGCCCCCTGTGGAGTGCTCCTGACTTCAAAAAGATTTCCAGGGGGTCGCAGAGGAGAGGAAATGTGGGAGGGGGTCACACTTCTGCCACCCTGCATTCATTTTTCCTCTTTATGCTTCCAGGTAGTGGAGCCAGGCAGGAGATGGAAGGGTGGAAGAATCTGAGTGGTGGGATGTTTGAAAGATGTTTGGAAGAGAGATGGTGTTCTTTTACCAGCAGCTTTTTTTTTTTTTAAGATTTATGTATGCATACAAGAGCTGGGGTATAGGCCAGAGGTGTGGGATGGGGTGGGAGGGTGAGCATATTCACCAGAGACAGTGGGAGCAGAACAGGCAGATTGACACAATCTACTGCTGAGGGGAGCCGTGGGCAAGCCAGGAAAGGTCTGCTGCGCCCTGTGGGTCGCCTCCCTGGCCGGGGATGGAATTCCGGAATCGAACTCACGCTGCCACAGCTGTGGACAGCTTCATAGTGCTGACACTTAACCCCTTGTGCCAGTAGGAAGCCCCCCCCCCCTTTTTTTTAAGCCAAAGCTAAATGTGATCTCTGGTGGGCAGGGTCACATTCAGACATACCAGGTACACCGAGTCAGTTAAGGATTATTTATAAAAGGATCTCGCAGGAAAAGGCAGCTGTGCCTGGGTCGGGCAGGGCCAGCCGGAGAAGGGCAGAGGGCCCCGCAGGATGACAGCGCCTCCCTGGGAGGGGCTGGGGAGCAGGGGGGAGGCTGGCGGGCCTCTGCTGGGGCAGCTTCCTAGCTGCCCAGTGCTTGCATTTTGTTCATTTGCCTCTTATAGCTCCTAGTCTTTCTAGCAGTCTTTAACACCTTCCAAACAGGGCCTCCCTGGTGGCCCAGGGGTTAAGTCTCTGTGCTCTCGCCATTACAGCCTGAGTTTGATCCCTGGCCAGGGAGTGGCCCACAGGGCGCGGCAGACCTCTCCTGACCCGCCCGCTGCTCCCCTCAGCAGTGTACTTCGTCGATCTGCCTCTTCTGCTCCCCGCTCTGTCTCTGGTGAATCCTCTCACCTCCCCCACACCTCTGGCCTACACCCCAGCTCTTGTATGCATCAATCAATACATTTTTTAAAAAAATAAACCAACAGAATCTGTAGTCTGTTCTGCTTAAAATTTGGAACGGCAGTTCTAAGTGATGGAATAATGTACTTCTTGCAAAGTTTGTAAACATGAGCTCTTAGCACAGTTTAAGTGACTGCAGGGGCCGCTATTCCACCTGATTTAGTAGAAATCTTACCTTCCTTTGTTAGACTAAATGAACTGATTTTTCTTTTTTTAATTTTTAAATGAAGTTTAAATGCATTTTTTTTTTTCAGTGAAGTACCATTGTTTCACAGCCCTGTTAAGGCCTTGACAGTGCAGGACGTCTCCCTCAGGTCCCTCTAGCTCTCCCACTTCCAAAGCACCCCCAGCGCTCCACCTGGACACCTCAATCCTAAGTTCAGCTTTCAAGCACTGGTCCTAATGTTGTCTTTGTTTGTTTGTTTGTTTAAGATTGATTTATTTGTGCATACAGAACTGGGGTACAGGCCAGAGGTGCAAGGGCAGTGAGAGGCTTCACCAGAGACAGAGTGGGGAGCAGAACAGGCAGATCGACGAAGTACACTGCTGAGGGGAGCAGGGGGTGAGACAAGAGAGGTCTGCCGCGCCCTGTGGGTCACCTCCAGGGCGGGGATCGAACTCATGCGGAAGTGGCTTTAGCTTCTCACTGCTGTGCTTTAACCCGCTGCGCCACCAGGGAGGGCCGTAATGTCGTCTTTAACCTTTCGTTTGGTTTCCCTATATTGCACATGTTAGTCACTGACTTTTGTTTTAAAATGCAGCCGGTCAGCAGCTGTTTCCTGCAGCCGGGGATGTGGGTGTGTAAGGGACGATGCTGGAGACCTTGGCGTCACCTTTAGAGCACACAACTCACTTAGAACATAAACCCCGTTTTGCTGGTGCAGTGACGCTCTCTGGGACTTGAAGACAATGTCGTTGTGATGATTTGGGGTGGCGTCGAGGGGGCTCCAACTTTCCCATGATGTTCCTGAATTTAACCAAGTCAGCCTTGTCTGATCTGCATGTGTCTGTTTCTCTCCCCTTTCTAGCCCAGGGGTAGCCCGCAGTTGTAGCTGAGCTGGGGATTTCTCAGTGTGAAGCTAAGTAGCCCCGATTCTTAGATTTCTTAGCACTTCTCTTTGGACACCTGGGATGGCACTTTAGATGCAAATGGTAATTGTTAATCATTAGGAATGGTCTTCTCCAGTGGGGTCACGGAGGGGAGGGCCTTCGGGCCTCGGCACCACCCACTCTTGCTGAGGCAGTTTGGCCTTGGGTGCCCGGGCACCACTGGGCTCAGCTGTTTGCCTCGTGGAACTAGCCCAGTGTGCACATGCGTGCTGTCTTTTTTCTTCAGCTGTGTACTTCTGGGGTATAATACTGTTTACAGAGTGAGTTTAAAAAGGTCCATTGAGGGCCCCCCTGGTGGCACAGGGGCTAAGTCTCAGCACCATGAAGGTGTCACCAGCCACTGCAGCACCAGTTCGATCCCCGGCCAGGGAGTGACCCACAGGGAGCTGCAGACCTCTCCTGTCTCCCCGCTGCTCCCCTCAGCAGTGGGTTTCTGTAGATCCACTTGCTCTGCTCCCCACTCTGTCTCTGGGGAATCCTCTCACCCCTCACACTTCTGGACTACACCCCAGCTCATGTATGCAAAAATAAATAAATATTAAAAAAATATAAAAAGGCCCATTGAAATATCTGTGTTCTTTTCAAAGGAGGTGTTTGCAGCAAACTTGTTCTTGCAACATCTCTTACCAGCTGTGGGACCTCTAGCGGTGCTCACACCTTGCTGCCTTGTTTTTCTTGTCTGTAAAATTGGGATATTAATAGCATTTACCTTAGAGGGCTGTTGCGAGGAGGAGGAGAGTCAAGTGATGTCTGTCCCTGGCAGGTGTTCTGTGTACATCACTCGTGGGTATACATGATTGTCGTTCTTCTGAGGTGACAGAGTGAATATTCCATTTTTACACTCGAAAGTGTTTATTCCATGCTGGTTATTTCGCTCTATATGTTATCCTTGTTGTAAATATTATCATTTTCACGGGGTTGCCTTATTTTACCTTGCCAACGTGCCAGAAGCTCATGTGATGCATCAGAAGGGAGTGGATGTATTGTCACTAACATGACGGCACCAAGAATGCGCCACACGACTTGCTATTAAGGCGCTGAGTGGACCCTTGAGTTAGGAGGTGGCTGGGCTGGTGTACCAGCTGGTCGATCCTCTGGCGTGTCATGGAAGATCAAAAGAGGTGATAATTATTCCCTAAATAAGTTTTCAAATGGCCCCACCACAAATGGCTGCACAGCAGTGGAGGGCAAGATATCTTTCTGAACAAAGCCTCTGTGCTTCTCATTTTGTGAAGTCAAGTCAAGTGAATTAAAACTAGAATTTTTTTGTCTGTTCTCAGACAAGCAACTGGAGACTATTTTGATGAGTGTTTTGTCAATATTACTTTTTTATTTAGAGAAAACACTGGAAACAAAGCGTCTGCATTAGGTAAATTACCTTGACAAGGGCTGAATGCAAAATTTATATTTTCTACCACAAACTACTCTCGGAAGAAGGCTCAAAATGTAGAATGCTTTAAAACTCTTGCCATTAGTCTCAAAGGAAGGCATACAGTTAATTTAAAGGAGTTTGTTCTTCAAACAAGTCACTTTGTTCTTCATTTTAGTCACTGAAAAAAGAGAGATAATAAGTTTCTAGAAGGTAGTTCTAGAAGTTCTGCTCCTCTCTAGGGAAGGGAGCTGTGCCTCGGTCACTTTAGGCCTGGAACATAAGATGACAGGAAACAGTGCCCGGGAACCCAAATCCTGAATTGCTAGGATAATGATAATTGTTCCAGTCTTCTTTTTTCATCTTTCCTCCTTTCACTCCAGGAGTTAATGAAGGGCAATCATAGCAAAGTTAAAAATGTATCATTGACGTTCAGATTGTCAGTTGAACGTACAAAACCAAACTAAGAACAGTTAGAGATGTGATAACAAAATACGTTAGCGGGATTTCCGGTCAATAAAAAAAGATCGAGAGTTTATCATCCCTGGGTAGTGCTTCTGGAACCTAGCAGGTAACATGCTCTGCTTTTCCCAAAAAGTAGGTGGTTTGACTTGAGCCAGCCACTTACAGAGACCCATCTCATGACCAGGGAATTCCCCTGCTCGGGGGAGGAAGGAAGGGGTGAGCGCCTCACACAGAGAAATCACTTAAAGGTCCACACGGGCCTGGGCTTGAAGACTAATCCCTCCGGGGCGTCTGTGTGGCTCCGGAGGGCATCACGTCGATTCCATGGAGGACGAGGTGGGGTTGTGCCAGGTTATGGTGGGGTGATTCCCAAAGTTGGCGACTATACTGGATGTGCATACATGTCTTCATTTACTCATTGGTCATTTTTGATGTTTCCAGCTGGTGGAAGAAGAACGATCAGTAATACCCGTTACCCAGCCAGCAGGACCCAACCATCTTGCTGGGAGTCGAGCAAGTTAGCAGTAATGGACAGACGCAGAAACTGCACTTCATAGAGAGGAGCGTGGAATGTCAGCAAATCGCCAAAGCAGAACCCGATTCAGCTGGATCAGGCATGGGGGACTCAGGAGGGGCCTAGCACCCCCTGGCCAGGGTCTTCAAGTCCAGTTAATGCAGGTAAATCACTGTGCGTAAAATGACGAAGTTGGGGCATGTTGACCACGATTGTTTGGGCAGCTAACCCTTAAACATGGGACCTCAGACCACCTATGGCCAGGTTTCGAGGGTTCTGCAAAAACTCCGAAACAGTCTGAGAATTTTGCGTGCAGATAAGTTTTCTGATCGTACTTGTACCAAATTGTCGGTTTGCTACGACCTCCAAAAATGTGATCACCAGATAACACTGCTCCAGAGGAACAGCAGTTCTTTGGCAAGTTGAGTTGCTTTGTGGTCAAGAATATGCTGCTTGATAGAAATTTGATAATGAAGATGAGCTCATGGGGAATGATTTTATTTCAAAGAATTTGCCCCAATGTTCTTCCATCTGGGACTTCAACAAAATGGCTTATAACATCAGTGCTAAAGTATTGCTACACACACACACACACACACACACACACACACACACACTTGTAGGAGGTCCAAAAGATAAACATTATCTCAGAGTTAAGCACCATTAGCTGATCCTTCTATTTCTGGGGAAAAAATATGAATGGCCTACCCGTGTATATGTATTTTTATTTAATTGGAAAGAATCAAGTTGTACATTCTTTTCTGTCCCTTGCTTTCCTTCTCTGGTGCCTCCAGACACCACCCTGGCTCAGCACATGCTGGATTCGCTGTATGGTGTCTGGGTGTCCCTTGTTGGGTGGCAGGGGGCCCTCCAGCCTGCAGTTGCTTCTAGGTGTCCAACATTGCAAACGGCGCTGTCCTGCATCTCCTCATCCACCTAGTTTAAGGCACTTTTTCTTTCATGAAATTCCAAGCTGTGGAGTTGTGGGGTTAGCGGGCAGTCACAACTTTGCCAGCTCTCAACAAATTGCCCTTCTAGGCCACTGACCCATACATTGTCACCTGCCATGGATGAGGGTGTCTATTCCTGTACACTCTTGGTTTGTCAAAGCTGTTCCTGTTTGTTTCCACACAATAAGGAACATTGATTCATAGCTGCTTTGTGTATTTAAACTTATCAATAGCCAGAAAAATTGTGGAGAGTTGCACTAGAGCTCAAGAGTCCTTTCAAGTCTAAAGAAGACCTATAAGAACTAATGGTCCCCAGGGTCCTCCCTGGCGGCGCAGGGGGTTAAAGCACAGCACTGAGAAGCTACAACCACTTCGGCGTGAGTTCGATCCCCGGCCTGGAGGTGACCACATGGCGCGGCACACCTCTCCTGACCGCCCGCTGCTCCCCTCAGCAGTATACTTCCACAGTCAGCCTGTTCTGCTCCCCACTCTGTCTCTGATGAAGCCTCTCACTGCCCCTGCACCTCTGGCCTGTACCCCAGTTCTGTATGCACAAATAAATACATCTTAAAGAAAAAAAAAACAAACCCCAAAACTAGTGGCCCCCAAACCTAAAGCCATGTATGTGCAATAGTGGGGTTTTGCTTATATTGGCGGCTGGTGACCTAAGTCTTTTCCGGGCTTTCCTTTTTATGGGACTTTGTCGCGTATGTGTAGCAATGAATAACTGATACTGCTTCAACACTTGAGTTTTTAAAGCGTGTGATTGTCTCAGAACTCGCATGATTCACGATCTACACGGGTTTTAAAAATCCTGGCTGGATGGGACTGTGATTGTTTGGGGTGGATGGTAAGCTGGATGGGGGGCGGGGAGGGGCTTGCGGCTCCCTAAAAAGCTTGGTGAGCTCAAGGCTGCTGCGCTCTGCAGTGGGGAGAGGGAAAGAAGGCATTTGACCAAAGACATGACAGTACTTTGAGGTCGCTTTAAATAACTTATGATGGAATTTTAGACTTTTTGTAGAACACGGATCAATCATACTGGTAAGTTTTACAGCTGTCAAACTTAAACTATCAAGGAAAACTCGTTCATCTATATTACAGAGCCCCTTAAAGCCTCGACATGCATACGAATCACCTGGGGATCTTGTTAGAATGCAAATTCCGATGCTGCGGGAGGCTGGGTAGCTGAGAGCGGCTTTTCCGAGAAGCTCTGCTGCAAGGCCACACTCCTTAGTCCTAACGCCCCTTCTTGCTGCTTCCTTTCTCCTTCCTTCTTTTATTTGGGCCCGTGATCCGGTAGTCCTTACATGTGCATATGCTCACGCTTCCTGATATATTCTTACATTTCTGCTTCCTAGAACATTAATTGAGAAATAGGCCACAGTTACAGAAACCACCATGTACTTTATGGGAAGCCATTGGGCACAAAGGCACAATCATTGACAAATTGATACTTTCTTGCTTGGTCACGCCTGATTTAAGAAAATGAACCCCAAATAGGCTGTGTGAATTGGAAATTGACTTCAACCACATTGAAATTGTCCTCCCTTAAAATATTAGCAGTTGAGTGTGTAAACCCATATTTATTTTCTAATCAGAGTTTTGCGGTAAATGGTTTATAAATGAAAGAAACGAGGGAAGAATGCCTCAAATGTTTCTTGTAATAGAAATGGAAATAAGATATTTTTTCTGTAAATGGCAGGCACGGGTCTTAGCGAAAAGCCGTCCGCTCTGGGAAGAGGAAGCCCTGTGCAAAACTGCCCATCGGATGAAAGACGAAGGCCAGCACGTCTCTGCCAACCGATCGCCATAAATACTATTCCGAGGGGAAAATTGGAAGATTCAGCTACAGGAAGGGAGAATCTGCTAACAGGGTAATGGGATAGAGCGGGCCCCTTAAGAAAAAGCTTCCAAAATTCCATTATCTTAACTGTCCCTGGCCGCTGGGGTTGTCTTGGGGGTGTGTTTTCATGAATTACCCAGAGCTGTTTGTTTTCCCTTTATCAGTCGTCACCCTGTCAGGCAGCCCATTCATAACAACTTTTGGCAGCTCATCAGGGGACTTCAGAGCTTGAATAGGCCCCTATCAACTCTCACACCTCATTGTGTGAAACTGTTTACCAGCATTGGCTTTTTCTGTAAATATTACAAGCAGAGCTCTGAAAGGAGAGACCTGTGAAAGCAAAATGGCCCGAACTTGTAGTCACTGAGCTGGGGCCGAGGGTGTTCAAGCCCTGCGGTGTCCTGGCTTCAGGCGGAAGTGGCCAGGGCGTGGTGTGCTGCTTAATTAGACGCCATTTAATTTGACTTCACACGTGTGTCCATGATGAAAGGGGGTTTTGTAATTGGGGAGGACAGGTCGGGTTTCTGTCACAGCTTTGCTCCCTCAGACTAAAGCCCATTTTCCACGGGTCCGGTCACTCTGGAGGGGCCGTCCTTCCTCCCTGTCCTTACATCTTGGCTGGGAACTTGTGGCCCAAATTGCCACAGCAGCCCAAACGGACTCAGTCTCCTGGACTGAATGACCCGAGGTTTCTGCCAGATTTACCCATCAGTAATCATTTTCTGTTTGAAAGGAATGTCAGCAATTCTCTCTTAAAACCATTATCACCAACTTGCAAGTGGGTGTGATTTTTACCCCCTTTGCTCTTTATCATTGCTGAAGTTATATGTGCGTAGATTTTTTTAAGTGTGGAAGAATTTTAAGTTTCGTGTAGAAAAATGGTTTCATGCGATTCCTTCCCTCACCTCCCAGGCAACTTGAGCTCTTGTGGCAGATTATTTAGAACATAATTTCACAGTGAGAAATTATTTTTTTAGCTTTGCTTCCTTTTGGTTGTTATAGAAATGGGATCACATTGTTGTGAATTGCTGTGAAGGTGTTGTTTCACCTGCCATGAAGGTGTTGTTTTCTTCTTCTTTTTTTTTTTTTTTTAAGAAAAATACCCTTTAAAAAATTAAAGTATAATTTATATATAATGACATGCATAAATTTTCAATGTACCATTCAAAGAAGTTCTAACAGATAAGTGTTCCATGTAACCAGTCAAGGTGCAGTATTTGTCCATCCTCCCAGAAGTTTCCCTCCATGAATGATTACTCTTAATCTTTCCTTCTCCCCCCCCTTCTCTTCCCTTTCCTCCCTCCTTCCTTCCTTCCAACCATCCATCTTCTATCATCAGAGATTATTAGATTTTACCATCCTATATGGTGTCATACAGCTGTATTTCATGTCTGAATTCTTTTGCTTACAATGATGTCTTTGAGATTGATGCAAAAATGTATTTCTTTTAACCACCAAGAATATTCCAGTATATGAGTATTTTATCATTTATAAATTCACTTGGTTAAGCTCATTTAGTTGTTTCTGCACTTTGGCAACTAGCTTTTCTTCTTACTATTGATTTGTAGTTCTGGTATATTCTAGATAACAAGTTCCTTGTCATAAATAAAATTTTCAAATATTTCTTTTGGTCTGTGACTTATCTTTTCATAAGATTCTTGGTATTTAATAAGCAGAAATTAAAAAATTGATTATACTGCTTTACTTGTTTATATAAATAACAGTGTCTTAATTATTGTTATTTTACTGTAAGCCTTGAAAGCAGGTATTATCAGTCTCCCCAGTTTGTTCTTCTTTCTAAAGTTATCTTGACTAGTCATCTTTTGCATTTTCAGATACATTTTATAATCAACTTGTTAATTTTTACTTAAAGTCTGTAACTCTGCTTGGGATAGTGCTAAATCTGTAGGTCACATTGGAAGAATAGATACTTTACTAACATTAATTCTTCCAATCTGTAGTTGTTTTATATGATTTTTATTTAATCTTTCCGCAATATATAGTGGTTTTCAGAATGCAAATACATATATTTATATTTGAGTGATTGAGGTTTTTTTCTATGATTATTAATGCATTACTTTTAAATATCACTATAATTGTTTGATGGTAAGTTTTGAAATCAAATTAAAATGTGTATTCTGTGATTTTGTTCAATTCATTTTTCAATTCTAGTAGAGTTTTTGAGTAATTCCCTAAGAGCCAATACATTCATGTCATCCTTAGGAGAGACAACGTTGCTTCTTTCTCATTTTTTAAAAAGATTTATTTATTTATGCCTACAAGAACCGGGGTGTCGGCTAGAAATACCGGGAGATGAGAGGACTCAATAGAGACAGAGTGGGGAGCAGAACAGTCAGGTCAAAAAAGTGCACTGCTGAGGGGAGCAGCAGGGAGACAGCAGAGGTTGGCCACGCCCTGTGGGCCACCTCCCTGGCAGAGAATTGAGCTCATGCTGCAGTGGCTGGAGAGCTTCATAAGTGCTTCATCCTAACCCCTTCTGCCATCAGAGAGGGCCTCTCTTTCACTTCTTTATCTTTTTTTAGTCATACATTGCTGTACGAGCTAAAATCTCTAATCCAACGTTACGTATACGTGGGCAAGTTCCAGAACTCAGACGTGTTCAGTATCTCACCTTGAGTATGACATCACATGACGTCAACTGTTGGGTTTTGTGTACGCTCATTAGCAGGCTGATGAGATTTCTTTTTCTAGTTTTCTGAGAGGTTTCTTCCTCATGCGTGGTTATGAACTTTGTCAAAAATGTTTTTACATCATTTGAGATGTTCCTTATTTTTTCTTTGATTCTGTTAATGTGATGAAATTATAACTATTGATTTTCTAATGAGAAACAAACCTTGCAATCCTGCCTTAACCCTTAGTAACATTTATCTTTTTACTATACTGCTGAATTTGAATTTTACAATGTTGTTGTTTATTTTATCCATCCATCCAGACAACTATCCATCTTCTTTCTATTATTAGAGATTATTAAATTCATGCACAATATTAACCTGTACATTTCTTGTTAATGTCTGGGCCAGGTTTTGGTATCACGACTATGTTGGCCTCGTAATCATAAAACAACTTGAAAAGTATTTCCTTCTTCTGGCTCAGGAAGTTTGTTGAGAGACTGGTGTTGGCTTCTTCCTTAAATCGTTGACAGCATTTCTGAGTATAGGCATCTGGGTCTATGCATTTTGTTGAAAGTTTTTAATTATGAATCTTGAAAAGAGATATAAAACTCTGAATTTTCTCTTTTTCTTGTGTTAATTTTGGTAAAATGCACTTTTCAAGGAATTCTGTCCCCTTTCTCTAAGCTGTTGGCATTTTAAGTACATAATCACTAATACTTTTGTCTAAGAGAGTTGGACCCTTCTCACAATGGAATAACCCTCTTTTCAGCAGGAATACTTCTTGCCTGAAGCATACTTTGATAAGTGATGGAGCCATTTCAGCTTTCCTTTTTTTATAAATCCTTTTATATTTAACATCTCTCTGTCTTCATAATATGAAACATAGTATAAACTAAAGTGATATTTTTGTTGCCAATCTACTGTTATGTGTTGTTCTTTTATGTAAACTAAGAATCTTTTTATTTAGTCCAACGTACATTTAATGTGATTATTGATATGGTTGAGTTAAAATCTACCATCTAGCCAGCCGTTTTCAATTCTTCCATGTTTCCTTATTTCCCTTTTTGCCTCCTTTTTGATTAATTGAACTTTTTTTTTTATAAATGTTACTTCTCTGATGGATTATCATGTATAGCTCTTTTTCAAAAGTTTAGTAGTTACATTAGGGTTTGCCACGTACACCTTTTTAAATCTAAATTTCCTTCAAATGATATTCTGTTTCATGTCTAGTATAGAAGAACAGCATAGCTTTAATTTCTCCTATTCTCATTCATTGTCATGGATTTATTTTTATACCCTCTATAAGTATGTAATACTACTATTTTTACTTATCTTTCAGCATAAGTAAAAATAATAAAAAATGAGTTTTGAATTTTACACCTGTTGCTATTTCCTCTCTTGGGCTTTTTATTTTTATACAGTTTTTTGTGGGTTATGATGCTCCTTCCTGAAATACTGTCTTTAACCTCAGTGATCACATAGATCTACTGGCATGATTTTACTCAGATTTGTTGTTGTTGTTGGTTGAGGAATATGTTATTTCTCCTTTTGTGTTTTGAAAGATTGTTTGGCTGGACAGGGGATTCTGATTATGTAAGTTTTTGTTCTTGTTCAGCAATCGGGGCTCATCCTCTTACCTTCTAACTTACGTGGTTTCTGATGAGAAGTCTGTGTAATTCTTTTGCTTGATTTTAATCCCTCAATATGAAGTATGTCTTATTTTACTGGCTTCTTTCCTAATTTTCTATCTGTCTGGTTTCCAGAAGTTTGAAGATGTTACGCCTACGATACTTATTTCTTTGGGGAGGGGAGTATTTATTTGTCAGGGTGTTCTTTGGGTGTCTTGGGATTTTTTAGTACCTGGAATTCATTTTTAAATGTTTATGAACTATTTCTCCTTCTCTTTTATTCCTTCAGGGCTGACCACACTTAGGTTAGCTCTTTTGATGCTTGCTGGTGTTTTCTCTTGTCTCTTGACAAACTTTTGTGTTTTCCCACACTCCGTCTTCTCCCACCGTTTTGCATTCAGTGCCAGAACTGTTATAAATCCAGAGCTAGATATGTGGGGTCTGGCAGAAGAAATGTTATTGCTGTTATCTTTTTCTCTTATTCTCCAATTCCTGTGTGTTTATTGCTCAAAAAATCTCCCATCTTTACTGGAAGTTAAATTTGAATTTGATTATTCAGTTATACCGAGGTGGTGATAAGGAGAAAATTAGGTGAGGTGGCAGCAAGGTCAATTCCTATTATCTTTGAAATAATAGATTTTCTCATTTTAAAAGACTTTTGCATTTTCAAAACTAAGAGGAAAATCCACAGTAGCCGTAGTTTATATTTGTTCTATCCTTCCATGCGCAAGTATTGGAAAATGGTGCTCTCCTATTATCTTAGGTAATTTTCAACACAGATACTCATATTATTCTCATATTTACAGATGGCAATAAACCGAGATACAGATTAAGTAATAGAGATGCAGCAATAGAAAATGACAGAACTCGGCTTCTTAATCACTATAGTCTAACATCTAACAAATAGGAAGATAATGGCTTTCAGATACTATCTTAGCTTTTGGTCCCTGGAATCCTTCATGTTCTATGTTACCGCTCTAGGAATCATAATCTGTTCATCAGCAAGTACACATTTAGTGCTTATTATGTACTCAAATTGTTTTGTTCTCTGTGGAGGTGTAGAAAATATGGCAGGGCCGTTCCTTCAAGGAGTTTTTATCACTGCCAAGTGAGTCCTCCCTAAGAAAATAAGCCTTATTATACAGAGCCGTGTTGCCACTCAGAGAATAGAAAAGAACCGCTTGACCTGGGCGCCCAGAACCACGGCGCACGCATGGAAAACAGTGAGGTAACTCGTTTGCTTAGCTTCTACGTTGCCTACGCTGCTGCTCACTTCTCCCCTTACCTCTCCTTTGTATCCCATTTTGTCCCTGTCACACTGCTTATAAATGGAGCAAAAGATGAGGATTGTTTATAAGCTCAAGAGAAGTCAAGTTCTTGGTCATAACACTATATATATATAAAGTTACATATATACGCACATATGTAAAAAGTTATGTATATGATATACAATTTATATACACATACATATGCTATAAAATGTTTTATACACACACATGTGCGCGCGCGCACACACACACACATTATCCTGACTATCTTCTTTGGCCATTTGGGTCAATACAAAATCTCAACCAAAGAAGGGAAAACAGAAACAGCATTGCCTCATCTTCCAGTTTGTCTTTTATTGCTTTAAGAATTTTGTGCATGCGCCCTCCCTGGTGGTGCAGAGGGTTAAAGCACAGCACTAAGGAGCTAAAGCCACTGCAGCATGAGTTCGATCCCCGCCCCGAGGTGACCCACAGGGCACAGCAGACCTCTCCTGCCTCCCCGCTGCTCCCCTCAGCAGTGTACTTTGTCCATCTGCCCGCTCTGCTCCCCACTGTGTCTCTGGTGAAGCCTCTCACCACCCTGCACCTCTGACCTGTACCCCAGTTCCGTATACATAAATAAATAAATCTTTAAAAAAAATTTGTGTGTGTGTGTGACATTTGCTTGGCTATGTGGATATGTGGCAAGAGGTGGGATGGGAGTGGGGCCAAGAAGTCCTTTCCAATTCTAAAGAGAGGCCCTTGCTCAAGAGTCACACTCCCAGGAAGATAAGTCCCACCCTTCCTGCTGAGGATGAAAACAGCCAGAGACACTAAGATATGACAGTCCCGAGTTCTCATTTGTCAGGTGTGTCTGCTTGCTGACAGGCTCTGAGGCTCATTCTTAGAAATCGGTAGTAACAATACAATGTGCACAATAGTTTCTCTTACAGTTTTTCCGTAGCACTTCTGCACACACTGTTTTAATTCTTTCCACAATGTTATAAGGGACCCGAATAAACATCATTCCCATTTTATGGATGAGGAAATACATTCTAAGTGAAATGGTCAGGCCCAAGGTCATTCAGCCACTCAGTAACGGACCCAGCTTGTAACTAAGTCCTCACTCTGGGCTCTTTGGATTTTCCCAAACTACACCAGCTGTTCAGTCAATAGAACTGCCCTGTGGTAATTATTAAGTGCACTTTGCATGAGGTGGACCCTTAAGAATGTGCACTTAGAAGATCATTTAGCAGTTGGTAGCAGGAGCTAAAGAAGGCTTGTCTACACTGAAACATCCACCCTCTTTGGTTAAAAGATGCCAAGTCATCAGGCTCTCGGCTTGTCTAGCAGGCCAAGGTTGCTCTGAGGAAGCACAGACTGTGGTTATCAGCCAGGTACTGTGGGAAGGGTCAAAGCTACTAAGCAGAATGGATCTCAAACAGATCATGGACCTCTAGAAGGTGTAACTATGAGCAGTTGAGGTATTACTGATGGATGAGTCCTGATGATGTAGTCCATTTCATCTCTCAGTTTATAACCTGAATTGTTACCTGGATTAAGTCCAATATTTCTAATTAATGCTCTGATTGTCTTTGTTTTGGATGGAAAAGGTGGAAATATGTTGATACCTCTGTAGGAACACAGGAAATATGCCTGAAGTGGAATATTTCCCTCTTCATGAATAACTTTAATCTTTACAGTTCTCCAAAGAATATAATTATTGTAGAGTTGGCGTCCTATTTGTATGGATTAGTGTTATCCTTTATCGGTTTCCAAGTGATAATTTGTTTCAGGAAGAACTCTCTCCAGAAACCATTCATAAGATTATTGTCAGATTCCTTAATGAAGCCAAACTGGCGAGGTGCAGCCTCCAGCAACCAGATGGTAACTGGCTGATCTCACCCCTCCTGGCTTCCTCACTGGGGAGATGATTGATTGATAACATTATGGAGGCTCTGTTGTCGATTCCGAGTTTCCAGTGGGGGGACAGCAGGTCGTCTCAGCCTTATCCTCTCCCGAGCCCGTCTTGGGTGTTTCAAAGGGTGTAAGTCTGGCGGCCTCTGATGAGATGGTGATGGACAAAATGACCTCATTTTGTTCCAGCAACAGCAATTCGAAATGGGGAGAGTTGTATTTTGCACATTTTGAAGTAAGTGCAAGGCTCAATTAGCTTCCTCGTCTGAGAGCACACAGCTGTTACAGAGCAGAGGAGGGATTTGAACCTGGTTCTGCCTGCTCTCAACCCAGCACCTCATGGCTCTACCGACATAATGGCTTCCCCGTGGTAACCATTAGAGGTGGGGAAATGGAGCCCGAGAGAACGTTTCAATAGAAAAAAAGATCATTTATTGCCAACTAGATTCTTATTAAAGAAAACACCCGAGAGGAAGATTATATGAATATGCTTAAATGCCATTTATGTATAATATTTACATTGCCAAAACACTTCAGAGGGTCATAGAATGGGAAGAAATCTTTCCTTGGACCTAGAGTTGTCTTTTCTTCCATATTCATTTATTCCCTTGGTTGAGATAATATATGCTCTATTTAGTCTTTAGAGATCATGTACAACAGTCTCTGAAAATAAGATTAAAAAAGAGCATTTTCTAATACAGGGACAATCGACAAGCCATACCAGTCTCCATTCTTTCTCTTTTTTGTAAAGATTTTATTTTATTTATTTATGCACACAAGAGCTGGGGTACTGGCCAGAGGTGCGGGGGGTGAGGAGATTCACCAGAGAGAGAGTGGGGAGCAGAACAGGTGGGTCTACTGAAATCCACTGCTGAGGCTAAGTGGTGTGAGCCGTAGGAGGGTCTGCTGTGCCATGTGGGTCACAATGTGCCGGGGATCAAACTCGTGCTGCAGTAGCCGGTGATAGTTTCATGTGCTGAGACTTAGCCCCTTGTACCACCAGGAAGGCCCCAGTCTCTACTGTTCATGAATGTTACACAGAAGCACATAATCCGTCTCCGAGTTGTGTCTGTAACACGAGCTGGACTTGGTCATGGAGCTTGAAGAAGAGCTTTCTCTCCTAGTCCTCATATACCCTGTGGTGCTCCCTCTCTGTCCTCCAGGTGGTTGGGTGCTTCGCCCTCAGCATGTGAGTGGCTGTGGGAACATGGGCACCTTCCCCTTCCTCCACTTCTCACAAGCAGGCTCCTCCCTCCAGCTTCCTTGATGGTGATTCCCTCTACTTGGAAACTTTTTCCTACAACGAACGGCCACCTTCTCTTCCTTCAGGCCTAAAATCAGCACCCTCTTTGGGGTGACCCTGACTTCAGGCCCCAAAGAAGCCTGCATGTTATGAATTAATTGATCAATTATAATTTTTTAAAGATTTATTTATTTATGCTTACAGAACCAGGGTACAGGCCAGAGGTGTGGTGGGTGAGAGGATTCACCAGAGACAGAGTGGGGAGCAGAACCGGCTGACTGACAAAGTCCACTACTGAGGGGAGCAGCGGGCGGGTCAGGAGAGGTCTGCCACGCCATGTGGTCACCTCCGTGGCAGGCGGGAATCGAACTCATGTGCAAGTGGCTTTAGATTCTCAGTGCTGTGCTTTAACCTGCTGCGCCACCAGGGAGGGCCCTGGAACCTATAATTTTTAAATTTTTATCTTGCATTCTTGCTACCTCAAAAGACTCTGTGCTAGGAACCCTAGACCTCCAGGGCTGGGCGGGAGTAGAGGAAAACATATCTTGAGATTTTCTCATTTTTAAGTTGCCTTGATCTGCTCTAGGGATTTGTCTTTAAGGACTTTCTGCAAAGTCCTCTGAAGGCTTAGCACATTGTCCCTGTCTTGTAGAGAGGATACAAGGAAATCTGTCTGGGAAAAAGTCCACACCAGGTTAGCTTACAGGCCCTGAGTGAGTTGTGTGGATAACCAGCTTAAAAGTTATTCTCAGTTGGGGCCTCTCTGGTGGCCCACGGGTTAAAGTCTCAGTGCTACCAAATTATCACCAGCCACTGTGGCCTGAGTTCGATCCCCGGCCAGGGAGTGACCCATAGGGCGCAGCAGACCCCTCCTATCTCCCCGCTACTTCCCTCAGCAGTGGATTTCAGTCAGTCTGCTTGTGTCTGGGGAATCCTCTCACCCCCTGTTCTTCTAGCCTATACCTCAGTTCTTCTAATTCAAAAACACCCAAACAAACAAAAGAAACTCCCAGAATCACACTGGCTCTTCCTCCTCATTCAGCAGGGCCTGGCCACTCCTTCTGGCGCCAAATCCTCTGACAGGGCCATCTCCTTGAACCCAGGCCCCTCGACAGGCCCTTTAGTTCCTCCTTGGAATTCATGTAGAAATAAACCCAGTTTTTTAAGGGGCCAGGCCGAGTCATATGGCAAGAGATTGGGGGAGGGTGACTAATGGGGCCCATTAATGCAATCAGTCAACCACAGATGGGAAGCAATTGAGGGAGATATCAACTGAACATTCTAGAAATGAAGCAAAAATTGTGTGAACCTCACTATACAAGTAATTTAATTGTTCTGAGGTGAAAATAAGGCGTGTCCGGTGACAACACAGATCTCCTGCCATGAATTATCCAGAGGTTTGGCGATTCACACTGGGCTTGAGAAAGTGTATGACTTCCTTAGGTGGGTGAAAATGAAAGCTTCTAGGGGCCACTCACAGCCGGAAACAGGGGAGACCATGGGCTGGGGGTCCATGCCATCCAAGACAGTAGCCCCGCAAGTCAAAGCTGCCGTCTCTGAGGAAGGCCTCCAGAGGCAGCAACTATAGCTGGAATCCTCTGTGGACTCAGCTGTGTGGGCGCCCTCACTCACCTCAGGCAGCCTGGGTGGGTGGAACTTCCTGCATCTGTGAGATGTGACAGGCCGTCCGTATAGCGCCTCCTGTGGAAACAGCTCTCCACCCCTCAGGTCATGAGCCACCAATCTGGTGTCGGCACAGAGGCTTCTAGAGCCTGTGGAGTCCTGAGTGCCTGAGTGACTGCCTGGAGCACAGCCACCTGCTGACTCACGTGGCAGCAGCATGAAAGGTCATGCGTTTTATTTGGGAAGCCATGGAACACAGGGCTGCTTTGTCACTGCAGCAGAACCTTACCTGTCCTCACTACTTTAACCACTTTCCTATAAAGGTGCCCAAGCTGTCTCTCCAGAATGTTAATTTACCTCCAGCCTGGAATGCAAAGGAAAACAATTTCTTGTCACTGAGAAAGGGGAAACTTTCCTGTGCTCATTTAAGAAGACTCAAGGGGCTGCAGGGAGAAAGGGAAGTAATGTTTTTTGATGGTCTGCTCTGCACTGGCCACTGCTTGGTGTATGCTCGTGTGTGCATGCATGCGTGTGTGGGTCATGGGGTCACGCTTTACAAAGGACTGGTGATGACTGCAGAGGATTGTGATGTTTATATCCTAGGTGAAGAAGAGTTAAATGATGTGCCCCCAAAACAAAGCTAACAGGGATCAGTGCCAGGAGAAGCCAAGCCACTGACTTCTTTCTTTCCCTACAGGACAAACATACATGTAATGAGCTGTTAACCCTGGAGCCTGTGAGTGTTTCACGCCTGACCATCCCTTCCTTAGAATAACCTTTAGTTACATAGTGCACTGCTCAGATATTATTCCTAGAATTATTTTCACTCATTTCACCAAGGTTTGTTTTTATTGATCTCTGACGCCAGAGGTGCTACAAATCCGTGTTTGTTCAAACTCCCACCAAACATACTCATGTTGATTTTAAGTCAGAATATCATCCCCAGTATAACTGCAAATGCCTTCGCTGTGGCTACAGGCTTTTAAAAGTGTGAGGTTTATTTCTACTGTGGTTGGGATTGCGGGGTACTGGGTGGAGGGATTATATTAAGCAAAACAAGTCAGAAGGAAAAAGACAAATTGGTGATTTCACTCATATGTGGAATGTATAGAAAGAACAGACACAACTCTGCTCCCGCCCCACCCCTCAATCTGACTGCAGAATTGAGATTACCAGGGGGCTGGGGAAGGTGGGGGGTTGGGGGAGAGAGAAAGTCATATGGACTATGCTGGAGACTGTGGGGGCTTCCGTTGGGGGGGGGAGGTGAAAACATATCTGAAGAGGTGTGACTTGTACTTGTAAATCACAGTGTTGTAAACCAAACTTACCTCAATAAAAACTACAATTTTTAAAAGGAGTCATTTGGTAAAATAGCTGCTTTCCTTCAAAAAAAAAGGAAGACTGGCCTTTTATGGCAAGGTTTCTGGAGGGAGCTAGAATGAGGTGGGGTGGGAGGACCCAGCGGCGAGGAGAGGATAAAGTCTGTACCCAGTACCCAGTAACAGTCCCGGGATCTTCTCAGCAGCCATCTTTGTGCCTTAAAATCACACACCTGCTTCTGCTTCGAGAAGCCCCGGCACTCCAGCGAGGCCTCACCTAAAGAAGAAAGAACCACGATGCAAATCCAGGTAGGTTCCTTTGCCTACCTGGGGGCTCCCTTGACTTCCGGTAAAAACACTGAGTCCATCTGGGTTCCGGGTGGCCTCCTGGTCCACATTCTCCAACTACTGACGTGACTTCTCGTGAAGAGCCTGATTTTCCTCAAGTGTAACCATATTAATTATCAAGTCACTCTGAAACACGTGTGATGTATGTGTGCATTTATTTCACAGGAGTGGTATAAAGATTAAATACTTAATGAATCCATTTTTCATAGCAAGGATCTATTCGCCCTATGCCTAAATATATCTCTCCCTTCTGTTTCTCATGAGAAATATAGCTATCTTTATTATGTAATCAGTAATATATCATTCCTTCTAAGCGGGATCTAATTTTAGCAATGTGATGAATGGCCCAGGAATGGATTCCACTGCCCTCTGCGGAAGGGAATATACATCAGACCTGCTCAGGTGTGTGGCATCCCTTGATATTGGCACCTCTCGGCTCTCCGAGTGACAGCCTGGGATTTCTGGCCCTGAGCCCCAAGTTCTGTCTCCTCTGTGGCTTTCCCAGGCATGAGAGAAAATCAGGTGCCCACAATAACCAGATTTGCTAGCTCCACCCACGAGGCTTGAGGCTTTGAGGGCCTGATCATTGCACCGCTAGAAAACAACCAGGTACTTTATTTTTTCCTTCATCTATGTGTGGGGCTATACACTCAAGTCCCCAAGAGGCATTTTTCCATTTTCCCCTGTTTTGTCTTTAAGTAGAGAAATTGTTTTATTTAGTTTCTGAAGATTTACTTATTTATGCATACAGAACTGGGGTACAGACCAGAGGTGCAGAGGGCGAGAGATTCACCAGAGACAGAGTGGGGAGCAGAACAGGCTGACTGACCAAGTCCACTGCTGAGGGGAGCAGCGGGCGGGTCAGGAGAGGTCTGCCGCGCCCTGTGGGTCACCTCCGGGGCAGGCGGGGATCGAACTATCACTGAAGTGGCTCTAGCTTCTTAGTGCTGTGCTTTAGCCCACTGCGCCACCAGGGAGGGCCCTTGAATCTTTTTTTAATGGACCGGTAAGAGAGTCAGAATAGACCCTACCTCCGATTTTCTAGATATTTGAAAACTGATCCCAGATGAAGTCAATGGCTGCCTTCAGCCCTGGGATATGGCCCTTTAAGGGCGAAGACTAAAACTGTTACATTTACGGCCTATGTCTAGTTTTAAAGACATATCAGGCGGAAGATTAAAAACTAGAGACGATTGTTTGGTAACTGCTGTCAATGTGAAACTCTGGAATTCTCCATACAACTACTCTGTGGTTGATTTGAAGTTGCACTTTTTACTCCTATTTGTCTTTTTCAAACTGGGGCAGATCTTATCATCAATGGGAATCAGAATTGATTGAATGTGTTTTATCTTTCTTAGTGGTTGCTACAGATCAATTTTTTAAAAATGTCCCAGATTTTCTGTCCTCTTTTTCCAGGACTTTGCAATGTCACTCGGCAACTTTTCTCATAGACTGTTCAGCTCTGTTTTCCCATGCCTTGCTAATGGGGTGTCCTCATCTTTATACCCGCAAAGGACGTGGACGTCCCCCCCACATACCCCTTGACTTCACCACTCCGACCTGCCTGACTTCCAGATGCTCCTCATTTCTTTTCCTACGGGCTGTCTCTGATTGCCAAGTTCTGCTGATGCTGCTGTGATGGCTTGAAAAATATGTCAGCTACATGGACACCGCTCAAGTCCTCTTCAGTGTGGGTCAGACCCTAACTTGAGGGTGGAACCTGGCAGAAATGACAGTGGGGCTTTCAAGACGAGCCTTACAAGATGCCATGGATCCCGACAAGGCAGCATTGGTGTGACATGTAAATGGTCAAATGGAGAGTTCTATGTGGTGGCAGTTGAGGCTCCAGCCAGAAGCCGGGACTGACTAGCCAGTCATGTGGGTAAGCCAGTGCCAGTCACATCTTCAGATAAATGAAGCCCTGATGATTTCTTAATTGCAATTTCATGAAGTACTGTTTGTGGACCACTTTCCCTCCCCTGTCTAACTTCTTCGCATCCCTATCGACTTTGCCTTCACCTCCCATATCAATTACTTGCTCTTGAGCCCTAGGTCAGAATCTCCTTTTGGGAGATACAAATGAGGTCAATTCCATGTCACCCTTTGCCAAGCCCCAGGTGTTTTTTTTTTTTTTTTTTAAACTTAAAAAAAAATTTACAATTGAGATGAAAAAAAATGTGCAAAATGATGTAAAAATAAACTTTTTAATAAAAATTATTTATTTATTTGAATTTATATAAAACCAGTGGAATATTACTCGGCAATCAAAAAGGTAAACTCATGAATTTTTGTTTGAAAATTCTCTCCATGGCTAAAATTCAACACCAAACTGAGCTGATGTAAGACCAGCAAAACCTCCTCCCACTTCATGCCTGCATAAATTTTAGTGAAAATCTACCTCCCTCCCCAATTTTAAATATGTTAAAGATGCAAAACCAAGTAAAGGAATTCCTCATGTGCCAGGAATAAAAGGAATACTCAAGGTTACAGTGATAACTAGGTGAAATGAAAATGACCACATGTGAATCAGGAGGAGAGTGAGGCCTGACCACAGAGAGCTTCGAATCTCTGGGCAGTACCACATAGTCTCAGGCTCATAAGTGAAGACACAGGAACTGGTGTAGATGTGTAAACCAGGAGCTCATCTGATAGCCCCTGAGTTGGAGACTTAGAAAAACTATCCGCTAGCTGAGAGGAGTCTCCAGGAAGTTTGTTAACTTTCTTGGACCATGAGAATTAACAAAAGGAATCACTCAGGAAAAAACAAACAAACCAACAACACAAATTGGTGCCACAGGGCCTGAAATTCCTGTCGTTCACGTGCTATACGGACCCAAGTTAATAATGTTTTCTAAATTTCGTCCAGAATTTGCACATGTAAGCATCCCTCCACAGGAATACTTTGGCACACAGGAAACTTCTGTGGACTCTGCTTTCTCATATCCTTGAGGAGGAATTTACAGAAAGCAAAGAAGCCCAGGAGGAAGCCAACCACAGTATAATGGGACAACAGATGGGACAAATGTGAGAATTTGTAGCTCAAGAGCTGGAAATACTAGAGCAACAATCTAAAGTAGACTTTTAAATGAACATTTCGAGTCATGGAGAAAGAAATAATAATCACAAAGCATGAACAAAACTACTTGAAAACAAGTAGATTTGGGGGTGGGAAGGAATTCTAAAAATGAAAAATACAGCCCTTCTAAATGAAAACTTCATAAACCAGTTGGACTGAAAGGTGGATATGGCTGGTGAGCGAATTAGTGAATTGGAAGATAGATCAGGAGCAGTTACCCAGAAAATAATACAACGGAAAGATCAAAAATATAAACATTGATGGAACGAGGAGACCTTACAGATGTTGTAAGAGTTCCAGATGGGGCCTCCTGGGTGGCTCAGAGCTTAAAGTCTCTGTTTTATCAAACTGTTGCCACCACTGCAGCATGAGTTCGAGCCCCGACCAGGGAGTGAGCCACAGGGCGCAGCAGACCTCTCCTGTCTCCCCGCTGCTCCCCTCGCAGTAGGTTTTAGTGGATCTGCCTGTTCTGCTCCCCACTCTGTCTCTGGGGAGTGCTCTCACCCCTACCCCAACAGCTCTGCACCTCTGGCCTGTACCCCAGTACTTGTGTGTGTACATAAATAAAATATTTTCTTGAAAAATGGTTCCAAATGGAAAAAAAAAAGAAATAATAAAGTCGAAAAGATAATAATGAAGAATTTCGATAATCTAAGACATGAGTCTTCAAATTAAATTACAGCAGATCTCATGGAGTATAACTAAAAGCAAACCCACTTTTAAACACAATAGTCCGACTGCAGAATGTCAACTTTGAAAGCTATCATAGAGTAAAAACAGATTACCTACAAATGAGTGATAATTTCACTGAGAACATATTCCTTTAAAGCTGTATTTCTGTCAAGAACATAGACTGTGTTATAAATGTGCAGAAATAATGCGTTTAAATTCCTGACAGAAAACCTGCTATCCCAGAATGAAAGTAAAATAAAGTCAATTTTAGAAATCAAAAGACTTATTTTTGGAAAGTCATACTTTGTCCACTAGTATGGGAAGTTTTACTTTGGCAAGAAGTTTCACGAAGGAAGCATTTTAAAAATGGATAAATGTATTGACAAATGTAAACAAACCCGTGAGTAAAATGAAACTTTGAATCATTTTTGACTGCTTCAAAATAATGTAGAAATAAATTTGCAAATAACAACCACATCTAAAACATAGATGAGGTACCAGGAGTAAATGCTACTAATTTTAGATTTTAATTTATGTATACATGTTCATTTAGCATGCAAAAAACCGGAACAACATCTGTAACTTACCTAAGGTAAAAGACTCATGGGATATTGTTGACCAATTTATGATAGTCATTTCCTCTTTGGAGAGAGAAGAGGAGATTAACCAGGATGGGCTGGGAGTGAGGTTGAGGGGAAAAGAACTATAACTTTCTCTGAAATGTTCTACAGTTCCAAAACACCAGTAAAAAGAATTAACACAACGTTGGCCTGCCTACTTCAGGCTTTCAGTGATTTCCAAGGACCCCCATAACCTGCCTCTTTCTCTCTGGCTAGCTGAGCTCTCAACACACATTTCCACATCCATCATATCGTATCATTTTTATAAATCTGCTTATTTTAGGATTTGTGCTTTTGTGGGCCAAGTGCTGTCAGTTCGTAAAGACCCTCTTTATCACGCAATATTGACAATCCAAATAGAACTGTCTAGAACCATAGCGCATAATTATATTCTGGTTAACTCGCTTTCTTTATATAACTAACTTATATTTTATATAAGATGACTTATCTGCCTCCTTCATTATTTTCTCTTATTCAGTATATTCCCCTCAAAAGATTACACAGTCCCAGAGGCCAAGGGCTGTCAGACTTATCCCGTGTGGCATGTTCCACAGTTAAGCACATAGCAAACACTCAGAATATATTTGCTAAATTGAAAGCAATCCCTCAGTGGAAAGGCAGTAAAGAAAATGAACAAAGGAAGTTCTCACCATTTGTTGACTGAATCACACACACACACACAAAACAATAATATACATCATTCATCTCAAGGTTATTTATTAACCTCAGCAATGTAGATTGTATTTGAGATTCAGAAAAAAATGGCTAAGAGCATCATGAGCTTTTGTGCCTAGGTGTGGCATCATTGTATCATTTTAGGCGTGTTATTATCCAATACTATCCGTCATGGTGGACCGATGACCAATGGGTAAATCTTAATTTTTTCATGTGTGCAAAGGAGAAAATGGGGAATTCCACGCATACAGCACATGGCTTGATGCTCTGCCACTACACGCTGGGATTATTGTCAGCTAAATATCTAAATCCAAAGCCACTCACGAGACCTCCTAATTCTCTCCCTCCCCGTACAGCCCATGACAGAAATGCACTTACCTACTCTCTAGATACTGTGTGGTTTTAAAAAAAGTAAGCATAGAGATGTGTGATTTCCTGCAGAATTTATAAACACAGTCAAGCAGTTCACCACCACTTTCTGCCCCTAAAACTAATGATGGATGATGGAAGCGTGTGTTGAGCTGAAGCCTGGGTTAGCCTGGATCCCTGAATAACCATGTGGAGCAGCTTCTTCTGCAATGCCAGGGATTCATACAATGAATGAAAAACAAAGAGATGTTTGGGGTTTTTTTTTGTTGTTGTTTTTTTTTTCAGCAAAACCTAACCCCTCCTGACTGATGTAAGACATTAAGTCACACCTTTCCCCCACACCCCCCAAAATAAAAAGTGCCTAAAACTCCACCTTAGATACTTGCTTTTACTCAAAAAATACTTCTTTTTTAAAAAAAGGATATATGTAGGCATTCAAGAACTGGGGTACAAGCCAGAGGGGTGGTGGTTGTGTTGAGAAGATTCACCAGAGACAGAGTAGGGAGCAGAACAGGCAGCTCTACTGAAATGCACTGCTGAGGGGAGCAGTGGGGAGACAGGAGAGGTCGGCTGCGCCTTGTGGGTCACTCTCTGGCCAGGGAACTCGGTGCTGCAGTGGCTGCCGACAACCTCACAGTTCTGCGCTGTAACTTTTCGAGCTGAAACTCGAAAAGTTCTCAGGTCGGGCTTCATCAGGAGTCAGTAGAATTAACAAGCTTGCTGAAAGCCCCTGGAGGCTTCCCTGCAAGATAGCTGCGTTCATTTAGGTTATTACAGTTTCGTTACATTTCGATTTTGCTTATTCACTTTAGTTATTTTATTATGCACTTATTTTTATAACCCTTCTTTTATGTTTACCACCTTCCAAGCAGCCCCCTGAGCATTAAATGCATAGTGGGTCATTGACTGCCCCAGCTTCGCCCAGAAGAGGCAGATTTAGACCCATCTCTCTGGAAAGGAGGAGGCGCCTCTCAGCTCTGCGGCTCTCGAGATTCCTGGTCAGCGGAACTTCCGAGTATCTGCTGGCTTCAGGGTCTTTCCCCAGCAGGTCTCTCGCTATCTCCTCCCTGCTTCAGGGGGGCTAGGGGACACCCCAGGATTACCCTCAAGAAAGGCTCAATTCTGTTCCAGGCAATTCTGTTGAAAAAGACTGGGAAACACGTGTGACATTTTGGAAATTTTTCTATGAAAAAAAAAAAGATTCAATTTTAACAAGTGCTGGTGCTTCAAAGGGCATAAAGCCTGGGTTATCGGAAGTAGCCACATGTGGGAAGCAACTCATCTCTCATATCACTAGATAAATGAGACCGTCTTGAATTTCAATGAGCTTATAAATGCAACAGGAGTGATAAATATAAATCTATTAAAGCCCTTTCATTTAGAACAAGGAATCTGTATGCTTTGACCATAGAACTTTTTCCACTGCATCTTGCAAGCAGAAAAATTCGCTCTCGTTGATGAGTCACTTCCTCCCTTCTTTACAAAGCAAGGGGGAAGAACCCAAGATGCGGGGCGGGGAGCCAGTGGCTACATGCGCTGGCTGTCCAAATGGTGGCCAGCAGCGCCCGGGTGGCCATTTCAACTCGTAGTTGTTTCCTTGTGTGGAGGACGAAGGCCGCACCTCCGGTCTTCACGTGACTCAGAGCAGAGCACTCCGGGTGCAGGGATCCCCGAAGATCCTTCATTGACAAGCCATTAGCACGAGCATCTCTTACTGGGTAAAAGCCTTTCCCGCCTCATGCCACAGCTGACTGCACGGCCCCCCAATCACAAGCCCTGGAAGCCAGCCCACCCCGTCCCCCCCACATCACAAACAAGGTTTCACTCTCAGTGGAAATTGATTTTTGTTTTAATTTTGGCGTGAACATGCGACAGGTAATCGGACGACTCATGGCAGAACTGTGGTGTTATCGTTTGGGGAATTTTAGTTGTCTGGAGGAGCTGCTAAGTAGGTGGGGTCCCCCTCCCTGACCTGAGCTTTTGCTCCCGTCCACGCGGGTGCAGGGTATTAACATACCTTCAGCTAGGCTGGGAGGGGGGCTGGCGGCAAATGCTTACTATCAGGCTACTTCTGACAATCCCTAATGTAATCCATATACTACACATACATTCTAGTTACACAATTTATGAGGTATAACAAGGGGAGAGAAGTGAGGCTGGGGTATAATTGTGACTGATGTGAAACAGACATGTAGAATGAATGGCCTTACAACATTTTCTTTGAAGTTTGTTAAAAGCAGTAAAGTGATATTCACTATAAGTGAAACCTGCTGTTAGAGATACCTACTAGCTCGGGCAGCTTTTGCTTTTGACTTTATTTCTTGAATTTTAATTTGCCACTTGAAGTTTCTTGAGAATTGCGCTTTGGCTGTGAAATGGACAAGAAAGGGAATAAAAATCTGGACACCTACTACGTGCTTATTGTGGGTCAGGCCCTGGAGATCAGGCTGGCTCAGGAGTTGGGTGCAAGGCAGGATATCCAGCAAAGTGTTCATTCTCATTTCTTTTAAAATAATAATAATAAAAAGATATACTGATATATTGGAAGTTTGTATCATGTAATTAAAGACGAGTATAGTAATAATGAATATAATAATAAATCCCACCTGGATTATATTTGCCTTTTAATCTGGTTTTATGGAGAAATGGACCCATGGAAGCAAAATACCAAAGACTCACAGATTTTATAACCAGTCCTGCTGATACAAATGATCTCTTTGATTCTCCTAAGTCATTCTAAGAGACTGGAGTCCAGGCTAAAGGAAGGTTTGGGAGACAAAAAATGATGTTAAGGTCCTAGAATGAGGAACTGGTAGAATCGGATCTGAAAACTCTTGTGTAACTCCTACTGAAGAAAGGCTGAATGTGTAGGCACTTCTACAAAGGCAAAAGCTGGTACTAGGAATGAAAAAATGTCACTTGTATATTTGGTACCAAAGCAATGAATGGAAAATCAATTCTTTGAGGTTGGTATGCATTTTTCCATATAATATAGGAAGATGTCTAGAAATATATGTAACCCAGATGTCCCCAAGTTCACCAGCCTCGAGGTCAGGACTTCTCTTTAATACTCAAATAAAACTCTAAGTCCCCCCTGTTGGAAATCCAGGCTTTTATCCTCTCCCTGTTTCCTTCCCCCTCCTTCTCCAGGGGCCACTGAAAGATCTTGTCCATGCTCTTCTAGCCATTCCTACTTAGTACTCCACACTCATCAGATTTGGAAAGTCACTTTTTGGCAGGGGCTACCACCTTCTCTTCTTCATGGTATATACCCCTTGCTGTTTGCTAGAGCACGCTAAGATAACTGGGACATCTGCCTGGTGCAACTGACATCTTGAAGGTCTCAGAACTACATCACAGATAGTAACATGTGACTAATTCCTCAGTTTCCCAGCTGGCCCAAGGCACCAGCATGAAAGGGGTTCCCAGGAAAATTCAGTTGTAAAACTGTGGTGTCCCAGGCAAACCTATAAAGTTGGTAATCAAATAATGCCTTGTAAGCCCACAGCCCTGACTTACCCTCGCTGACAGCCTCTTCTTTGAGGCCCTACCCCCTGGACTACCTCAACTTGGCCGAGTTTGTCCCTAGGCCTGTAATGTCCAAGTGTGTTCTTCCCTCTGCTTCCAGGCCCAATGCTTCTTGGCTTCAGAGTGAGGAAGAAAGTTCTCCTCTCATTTAAGACTCCTCTCCTTCCTGTCTCAACCTGGTCAATACCTGCCTTTGTTGGGAAAGACCTGTGCTCTGCCTTAGCAAGTCATGACACTCTCAGGGCCTGGATGAGACAAACCCAGTCTATGGAAATTTCCCCAAACTCCGTTATCTGAGTGTCTTAAATGACACCATGTCGGTGTATCAATAACAGCACTACATGGGAAATTCTGTACCTAATGCAGTGTTGCTGGCTCTGGGTCTGCTGGACAACAGGGAGGTGGGGTCATCTGCATGACTTGCAGTCTCTTATGTACCATGTTTAGGTTGGAACACAAGTACAGTCCAGGGAAGAAGTGTTTTTCATGTGAATATCAGTCTAATGTCTAATATCAGAAGTGTCTCTGTTTCCCAGGAGCACAGTTCTGTTCAAGCACACCACACACACAGTGCCAAGCCCAGCATCGGCCATGTCAGTGTGAAGGTTTCTCCACTTTGGTGAAGGTACAAGTTCAGGGCTGGGGTTGAGGACAATGGGTTGGTGTCGATCTTACTCAGACTGTGGACTTCATACCTATATGCACTACGATGAGAACAAATCAATCTCTCTGGAAAAAGAGATGACCTTTTCCAGTTCTAAGTTCTACCCAAGAGCCCACCAAATCTAAATTCCATGTTTCTGACTCTAAATGAAGATGTTCCACTTTTGAAAATTCAGACCTACTGGTCTACGTTACATCTAGAATCAGAGATTACCAGATTATAAAAGTCATCACAATGTCATGAAGTGCCATATAAGTTATCAAAATTTATCATAGTTAAGAGGCCATTTGGGGCAGAAAGACCATGAATTTAATATTTTTGTGTGGGGATGAGAAATCAGGGAACTAAAATAAAATCAAGAATGAGGTTGTAGACAGATGTCAGTCTGTTTATACCATTAACCTTACCATATTTACGTTAAAAATAAGCCATGACCATACCTTTTACCATATTATTTCTAGTAGGGTTTGTAAGCTTTCCAATCACTTGGAAAACTAAAATTTTCTCATAAAGCTAACCACAGTCTTATCCTATGATCCAGCAATTCAACTCCTAGCTAGAAACCTAACGGAAATGAAAGTTAGATTCATAATAAAAGATGTGTACAAGATGTGTTTGTTGTGGCTTTATAAGAAAAGCCAAATAGAAAAAAGCCCAAGTGTCTATCCATAGAAGATGGGATGAGCAAACTGTGATGTGTTCATAGGATGAGATACTATTCAGCAACAAGAAGAGAAAACTTAAATGAATGACTCTCCAAGACATGAATGACTCTCAAAGTCATTCTGAACAAGAGAAGCCAGACACAATAAATATGCTTCATTTATATCAAGATTTATAGTAAGCAAAATCAACCTATGGTCCGGGTGTATCCTCAAGAGAATTGAAATCAACGATTTCCATAAAAACTTGCACATGAGTATTCACAGTAGAATTACTCATAATAGCAAAAATGTAATTATCAGTACATTAATTGATGAAAAGGTAAATAAAAGGTGATCTATCCATACAATGAAATACTTCAGGCATTAAAAAGGTACTGATACCTGCAGCAATGAAGGTAAACCTTAAAAGGATTATGTCACTCAAACACCAGACACAAAGGCCATATATTGTGTCATTGATTTTTATGAGATGATGAAGGTTGGCAAATAGAGACAGAATGTAGATTAGCACTTACCAGAGCCTGAGGGACTAATGAGCCTGTGGTTCTTTTGAGGGATCATGAAAATATCCTAGAATTAGAGGTGATGATCGTACAACTTTTCAAACGTCATAAATATCAGTGAACTATATATTTCAAAAGCGTGAAATATATGGTATGTGAAATGTATCACAATAAGAAAAGTAATCTATACTGACAGAAATCTGAATGGTGCTTGCCTCAGAGGCAGAGTGTGGATGGGGTGGACTAGGAAATTATAAGAAAGAACCCTCTGGGAGGTGATGGAAATGTTCTCTATTTTGGTAGAAGTGTGAGTTATGTGACTGTTTGCATTTTTCAAAACTCATCAAACTGTAACAAGGGAGACTGAGCATTTCACTCAGATAAATTTTTGCCTCAATAAAAAACAAATAAAAGGCAAATAAGTAAAATTGGAAGAGAACACTTCCTTAGTCTAGATATGACAAGTGTCACCATCTTGATTGCTATTGAAACCCACTAGAATCCCATCTTTACAGGTGAGAACAAGACCAACAAGTTCTGTGTCAATGAAGTGTCTTCACAAGATTCTGCAACATTCACCAATGGAAACCATGAAAATCAGAGATGAGGCTCCTGCACTCGAAAGGAAGCAACACAACACTGTTATTTATAGTTACAAACATCGTCCACTTGAAAAACTCAACAAATATTGAAAAATTCTTAGAACTAAGAGGGTTTACTATACTAACTGTAAAATCAATAACATCCCATATCTAATATTTAGAAAACATAGCAGTTAAACAATTCCACTTAAAAGACAATGAAAACACAAACTATCCAGGATCAGTGTAAAGAAAGTTATTAAACTCTAGTAAGGTCATAAATAATTTTAGTAATTGGAGAGGGCAGCTCATGTTTTTTATGGGTGGACTCATTAGTATCAAAATATCACTTCTCTCTAAAGTCTTGCACGGGGCCCTCCCTGGTAGTGCAAGGGTTAAAGCGTAGCACTCTGAAGCTGTCTGCAGCCCCTGCAGCATGAGTTCAATCCCCGGCCAGGGAGTGATCCACATGGTGCAGCAGACCTCTCCTGTCTCTCCGCTGCTCCCCTCAGCAGTGTATTCAGTAGATCCGCCTGTTCTGCTCCCCACTCTGTCTCTGGGGAATCTTCTCACCGCCCCCCCCCACTCCTGTATCTCTGGCCTGTGCCCCAGTTCTATAGGCATAAATAAATAAATCTTTTTTTTTTTAAGCAATACATACAGTTGTCTGTGTAGGTTGAAATAAAAAAAAAAAAAAAGTTTTGCACATACTGAGACCCAAGCCAGATTTTTTGTGAAATTTGAAAAAAATGAGCCTAAAATTAATCTGGAAGTATAAATGTGTAGGAAAGGGCAGGAGAAAAAAAAGTATTAGGATAAACTTTCTTCTGCCTGGTATAAGAATTCATGAATTACCATTTTTAATTAGTGAATAATGAATTTGTTCATTACCATTGTTAATGAATTAATAATATCGTTGAATTATTACAGGAAGAAGGAGGCCTTGATAGAGCATAATAGAAAGTCTAGACAAAAAGCAAAACACTGGATATGAATATGCATTGGGATAAAAAAAAAAGGTAGCATTGGAACAATTAGAAAAAGTCTGGATTGTTCACCAAATGATGTTGGCAGACAATAAATTCGACTGCCTATTATATATGCTATGTACTATTGTTTATTTATCCTACAATAAAACAAGTTCACAATGGAATAAAGATTAACTGTGAAAACAAAACCATGAAAGTACTAGAAAAAAGCAGGTAACTAATAGGATAGAGGATGATTTCATGGAGGATTTTTTTCAATGTACCAATAAAACTAGACAAGGGAACGGATTGAAGAATGAAAACCTTCTATATAGAGAAAGTTTTAAAATAAAATTGCAGCGGGTGAGACAGATGAGGTGCTGTGTCACCTCTGGGGTCACCTCTGGGGCCCGGGATCGAACTTGCCCTGAAGCAGCTGCAGTCAGCTTGCAGTGCTGCATCCTGACCTGTTGTGCCACCAGGGAGGACCCAATATGTGACTTTATAAGACTGTTCAACTAAAGCGAAAAGAATCCACGTCAAACTTGCTGACATACACAAGAGGGTATTCTAGCTTCTGTAACTGGAAAGTGTCTTCATGAGGAAGTCATGCGGTTGCCCATCTCTCCTACCCTACAAGCTTAACAGTCTCTCAGGAAAGAGAGCTGCGTCTCTGAGGGCTCCTGGAGAAAAACCTTTGAGAGAACTTTTACCCACTTGGATCACAGGTCCATTATGAAATAATCCAGGTGGCTGCAGAAAGGATTCTTTCTATGTTTGTCACTTATTCTAGACTCTAGTGGATATCCACCAATATCTCTGGCCAAGCAAAGATCATGCACTACTCTGGTGGCAGGAAAAGGAGTCGTTCAGTGCCACACAACTACCTGGAGTGCATTTTCATACTACACAGTGATTCTGTTACCAGAAGGGAAAAGAAATGTAAGGGGAAAAAATGGTAGATTTTTACTCACATATATAAAGAGCTTTCACAAATCAATAAAATATAGCATTTTCAAAAGGACATGGAAATTCATGAAGATTCATCATAACTGCAAACTTACTTTTCCTGAGTCTTATTCTTTTGTATTTTCTCATGAATGTTTGCAACGTTTTAGTTAGTTCATTTGGCAAGCTAAGCTGTGGTAATTTATCACTAGGTACTATCATATTATGGAACTTCCTCTAAGGTAACATGTAGCGAGTCTCTGATGACAAATGTTTTAAATCAAAGCAGTGACTCTGGCTGTGAGAATTTTAGGCATGATGACTAAAATAGCCCCTCAGGCAGAATGAATGCTCAAATCTTTATTTATTTCATTCAAATTTAATAAATCTTTCTTCTTTCATCTTTGAAAAGTAAGGGAAGGCCTTGTTCTTATTGTTTTTCATGAATAACCTATAATTTTGTAGTGATTTTGTGTGCATGTTTCTTAAATGAATTCAGTGACCTGAATTTTACTGATTTAGATTCAGATTTGATTTGTCTCAAAAAAATAGATTATTACTTTCATATATAGTCTACACTCTTTTAATAAAATGTTTGTTGATTAGATTTTCTTACTGCTTTTGAAAACTATTGTATAAGCTCTATGTTTAGATGTGTGTAATCATGGAGATGAAAATTTTAGTCGTTGAGTAAACAGAAAATGTCTATTAACTTAAAATACTTAAATTCACAAAGTATAATTATTTCAGTTTTTGCTTGTTTGCTTGGTGAATTTAGCACATCAATTTTTTTTATTAGACTTTATTTATGAAGGTGTTTAATGACATTTTTTAAAAAGATTTATTTATTCATACAGATCTGGGATTCAAGCCAGAGATGCAGGAGCGGTGAGAGTCTTCACCAGAAACAGAGTGGGGAGCAGAGCAGACAGATCTATGAAGTACACTGCTGAGGGGAGCCGTGGGTGGGTCGGGAGAGGTCTGTCGCGCCATATGGGTCACCTCCAGGCCGGGGATCGAAATCGCACTGAAGCAGCTGTGGCTGGCTTGCAGTGCTGTGTCCTAACCCCTTGCGCCACCAGGGAGGGCCCTAGCACATCAATTTTGTGTGTGAGAGAGAGAGAGAGATCACCATCAGTAGGGAGTTAAGTAACCCCTCAGCTGTGCTCCACTGAGTAAGTAAGACTATGTAGAACTTGGGTGGGCTATTCCTCTTCCCTATGCCTCAGGTTCATTTATAAGCAGAGAAGACACTAGGATCTACCTAACAGGGTGGTGGTAAGGATGCAATGAATGAAAGTCCTGGCCCAATGCCAATGACAATCAGTTGGTTACAACCGTTCTTTGTCATTTTTAACCATAGCCCAGCCTGTCTGCCCACCCCTAGGTAGCTGGTGTTGCTCAGAAAGCCTTAGGCAGGCTGAGAACTATCTCCTGCACAACAGAATGTGAGTAGAGATGGATTTGTTGATTTCTCTGAATTGGAATTCTCTGGAATACAAGTTTCACCTATGGCTAGATACACCATCACCACCACTAACCAGAAATGCGGAGTTCCTGGGCTTCTCTCTGCAGCCCTCATTCTATGATGATTTAGCCACTGTTACTTTGGCTTTCTCTTCTAACCTGCGAAGTCCAAAGAGAGTTAGAGTCTATTCACCAGGGTTAGAGTGATTCCCCTGGACCCACGCTGAACTAGGGCTCACAGAATAGTTTTGGAATGAATGAATGAGTGAGAAAACGAACAATCAAGCAGACAAATGACTCTCCAGGCTTCTTACTTAAATGGTACTCTACCGTCTGGTTTGATCAGCATGCAAGTCAGAACAAGAAGTCCCACAGGCTAACCAGCTGGATGGCAATGGGGCAGGTTTCATCTACTTGAAATCTATTAAAAGATCATCCTTCAAAAATTCTTGAAAGCTTCTTAAGAAGAGGAAATTCCATCACCATATGTATGTCAGCCATGAATATCAAAATTTCTTCTTTGAGAAAACATGAAATATTATACCAACTTAGATAAAAATCTTTGGGCTACTTTTGCTGGCCATTCATGCATATACACTATTAAAGATGAAACGGAATGGAAAGGCGGTGGCCAAAAGGGAATGTGATTTAATTTAGGGGAATTAAAAGGATGAGAGGGAAGCAATAAATATGCTTGAAGGTGTTGAATATCTTTCCTCTGCTTAGAAAAAAAGTCACCTGTTACGTGTTTGATACTGGAACAAAGTGAAATCAGTTTGATTAGAAACTTGGACTTAGTTCGGTTGAATAGGTGAGGTCTCTTATTTATTTTTTGTTAAAGAAAATGTCTAGGTTCAGTTCTGGGGTGAGGATTCCTCTGGTGCCTTGCTATTCCTCTTTAGTGGAATTTCGCTTATTTCAAGTTGAGGACAATGAGGAGGTGAATGATGCATTTTTTAAAAGATTTTATTTGTGCATAAAATCTTATGGATTTTAAAATCTTATGGACTCAGTAGGGTCGTAGCTCACTAAGGTTGTAAGTTTCACTTGAATGATGCCTTTTTTTTTTTTTTAAGATTTTATTTGTATACCTCTGGGTACAGGCCAGAGGTGCAGGGGTGGTGAGAAGATTCACCAGAGACAGAGAGGGGAGCAGAACAGGCCAACTGAGGATGTACACTGCTGAGGGGAGCAGCGGGGAGACAGGAGAGGTCTGCCGCGCCCTATGGGTCACCTCGGGTCTGGGGATCTAACTCCCGCTGAAGTGGCTTTAGCTTCCCAGTGCTGCACTTTAACCCGCTGCGCCATCAGGGAGCGCCCAATGATGCTGTTTTGATTGCTGTTTGCTCTTTGGTTTAGTTGATGCCTCCAGCATTTGTTGGGACGTGCGGTTTCATCTGGAAAAATAAATGGAGATCGCCAAGAAGATCAAAAGGGGACGGGACAGGCTCTTCACATCAGAAACATTTTTTAAAGATTTATTTTTCTTTATGAGGTCAAGAGCTGGGGTTCAGGCCAGAGGTATAGGGGTTGAGAGGATTCCCTGAAGACAGTGGGGAGCAGAACAGGCAGATGGACTGAAATCCACTGCTGAGGGAGCAGTGGGAGAGACAGGAGAGGTCTGCTGTGGCACGTGGGCCAATTCCCAGGCTGGGAATTGAACTTGTGCTGCAGTGGGTGGTGGTGCACTGAGACGTAAACCCTGCGCCACCAGGGAGACCCCACACCAGAAATATTCACTGTGGTGCTTCTTGTGCTGGTCCAGAGGCCCAGCTTTCAACTCAGTAAAAAGAACACTGACAACTTGTGTTTTCAGAAGTGGCTCATTAAAACCTTCTCCCCTCTGGGCCCTCCCTGGTGGTGCAATAGGTTAAAGCACCGCATAATGAAGCTCTCAGAAGCCACTGCAGCACGAATTCAAGTCCTGACCAGGGAGCTGATCTCCTGACCCGCCCGCTGCTTCCCTCAGCAGTGTACTTCATCATCTGCCTGTTCTGCTCCCCACTCTGTCTCTGGTGAAGCCTCTCACCCACCACACCTCTGGCCTGCACCCCAGTTCTGTAGGCATAAATAAATCAATCTTTAAAAACAAGGGCCCTCCCTGGTGGCACAGTGGGTTAAAGCACAACACTAAGAAGCTAAAGCCACTTCCACATGAGTTCGATCCCCGCCCTGGGGGTGACCACATGGCGTGGCAGACCTCTCCTGATCCACCCGCTGCTCCCCTCAGCAGTGTACTTCATCAGTCAGCCTGTTCTGCTCCCCACTCTATCCCTGGTGAATCCTCTCACCCTCTGCATCTCTGGCCTGTACCCCAGTTCTGTATGAATAAGTATATAAATCTTTAAAAAAAAAAATCAAAACAAAAAACCTCCATAGATCAAGAAATAGCTCAAGAATCTACCAGTTTCTTCATCACATTATGCCTGGCATCTCTCAACTGGGGAATGTGGCTGGAATCTGGGGCCTACTGGTCAGGCGTCCACATCTTGCTTCCTGTTGCTTCTCCCAAGTCAGCACCCTTTGAAAAGCAGACTCCCCCTTGTTCGGTCAGCTGCAAATGGCATGACTGTCTCCAACCTGAAAAGGCTCATTTGTTTGAACCAAGACGGGGCCTTGCTATCTGCCTCAGTGGGGCGATAGTGGGTCTGAGGGAGAGGAGCGTCTCCCAGGGCTGGCGGGTCAGAACAAGAAGAGGCCACTCAACAGGCAGGCAGAGCCAGAGCCAGAGTGGGGTGGGTCACCCCGCCAACCACGCAGATCACCTCTTCTTCTCGGGGGATGGTGAGCGAAGGGACCCGCACTGCTTGTGAGTGGACATTCTCTCTCAGAAACACGAGAACGTGGCCTCGCTGTCCACTGCCAACATTTCCCATCCTTGCCTTTTCTCTCTCACGTGTCAAACCCGCACGTTGAGAACCTCGCTGAGGAATTACATGAGTTCCTGAATCTACCCCCTTAACCCTTGAAGGAACAGTTCTCTCAGCTTCTCTGTTGTTTGAGGCAGGAGGACAATGGTTGAGTTTTTCCGGAGCTCCTCCCTGACCTCATGCCTAACATCCCTTCCCTGGCATCCTACTCTTTCGCCATCCCTGAGGGCTGACAGGCTGTGCCTTTCTCTTTCTAGAATGGCCTCTTCATGCTGTCACTCAGGCCCAGATGCCCGTCACCCACTGGGCACGTGTTCCTCTCGCAAACACCTGCCCTCTGCCTCAGACACGTCTCTGAAGGTCTGGTCTTAACCAAACTCTGGGGCCATCATACCCCGTATTAGAAGCTTCCCTGGGAATGTCACTCTTTTCTGGATGTATCCAGGCCTTTCTATACCTAGTGCATATACGAACACTGATGGGCCCTCTCTTGTGGCACAATGGGTTAGGACGCAGCACTGCAAGCTGGCCGCAGCCACTTCAGAGTGACTTCAATCCCCCCCCACCTTGGTGACCCGCATGGCATGGCAGACCTCTCCTGACCTGTCCGCTGCTGCCCTCAGCAGTGCACTTCGTCCATCTGCCTGTTCTGCTCCCCACTCTGTCTCTGGTGAATCCTCTCACTGCCCCTGCACCTCTGGCCTGTACCCCAGTTCTGTATACATCAACAAATAAATCCTTAAAAAAAAATTCTGATGTTGGTTTGCTGTGTCTGTTCACCAGGATGCCTGTGTTTTCATTCACTCAGTCTTTCATTCACTCATACGTTCACCCACTGCTCTTTATGGAATGTGTGGCACCATGCTGAATGCCAGGCACCCAAAGAGAAACAGCCCTCAACTCCTAACTCGGGGAGTCAAATGGGTGTGGACGCGTGGATATTTTACGAGATAGCCCAGTTAATGGAATTAGGGGTACACCCGGATGTGTGAGCACCCTCTTACAGTGAGGGTCACTGGGGGTCCTTTAATCTGGTCTTGAAGGAAGGTTTTTTGGGGGAGGGGTCTTCCTGACCACCTGTGCAGGGCCTGGCCTGCTCCGTGCCAGCTGAGCAGGACGGGAAATCAGGCTGGGCCCACTCTGTGGAAAGCTTCAGAAAACTGGGGGTGGTGGTAGGGGAGGGGTTTGGGGAGCGTTTCAACTTCATTCTGTAGGCAACAGGAAGCCCACAGCGGTTTTAAGCAGAGGTGTGCCGGGGTCTGCTTTTTATTAGGGAGATAACTCCGTGGTGGAGGGATGGGATCCACGCTCGGAAAAGTTAATCCTGAAAGTGCGGTAGACGTTTGGCCTCGAAGAACCCGGCTCCTGGCTGAGTGTTCGGAGGGTCTCCAGTGATATTGATGTAATTGAGCTTTTAGCAAAAAAGATGAAATCGTAATAGCTGATATGTCTAAAATGAAAAGAACGTGATTGGCCTTCGAATAACGCAGCCCCTAAAAATAAATCTTTAATTCAACCTATGAATCTTTAATGCCAAGAAACGCAGCATAATGCTTTGAAATTGAAACTTGAGCTGCAGGCATTGCTAGAGCAGCCCTCGCCCTGGTTGGGGGCAGACAGATGGGGCAACATGGATCCCCCACACCTCTTGATGGCGGCAGCTGAGAGCCAAGTCGGTCCAGACCCGAGGGGGGTGAATCAAAGGCCTTGCAGAGAAATGACCCTGGTCGCCCAGAAGGACGGATGACACGCTCACGGGCCGGTCTTGTGGGACCTCTGCCCCGAAGGGGGAGCGGCAGGGGGCGTCTGGGGAGCCGGGTCAGCGCCATCACTCCTGGCTACCGGGTCTGAGCCGGGCGTGTCTGACAAGTCAGACCCCAAGGCTGGATTCCTGAGCGAGGTATCCCGGAATGTCCGCTGGCAGTTTTGAAAAGAAATTGTTTTCATTTTTCAGTTCTAAACATTCAACCTAATACACGTTTTCTTATAATCACCTTTCAGCTCTACAGACACGGCGAGTCGGACTCAGAAGCAGAGTGGCCAGGGGCTTCCGAAGGGCTGGCGACGGGGTCGAGGGAGGTGCGG